>NW_027466476.1:2242500-2367500 GCF_050575085.1 Anarhichas minor | reverse complement strand
CGTCAGCATGTGGCGCGCCGTGAACCGTGAAGCTCCACACATCTTGGGAGCGTAGGAACAGAAGAGACGCCTCTCTCAAACGCTCTTTAATCTCAAACCAGTTTCCATCATTCTCTGCCAGTGTGCGGGAGCAGCTTTACACAGTATTTACCTTGATGGGGAATTGAATCTGACCCTCCTGGGGTTTAGAACAAAGTGCTTGTGTTTGTAAATGGATGCATAAATTGCATTCTTCTGAGCTGTGAGTAACAGTTCGCAGACTTGCACAGCATGTGCACGGGGGTGTATCATTTCAGCATCCCTCAAGCTTCCCAAGGCTTTGGTTAAACATTCCAGAAATACCACCCTGGCAATCCGTCTTTGGCCACCAAGCCAAGGAGTGGCTTCCTGCCCCTCCTCCTCCTGAGGGCGAGGGATATGTGTACATCTCCCTTGTGTAGCGATCAGCTGGCACTTTGTGCTCCATCCATCTGCTGCTCACACTTTTTCTGTTCTTGTCTTATTCATAGCTGCCACTCAATGTATACCAATGTGTTCCTTTGTATGGAGGGAGCAGCTCAGTTTGTTTGTGCATACGTAACGCTGGCATTTTTTTTTTTTTTATGATAATTGTAGCACAGATTAAGATTTTCTTGCCCAAAAAGAGGATACCAAGGAGCTTTTCATCTTATATGTGACTTTAACTTTTTGGAAAGTCAAATAATACAATTCTGAAAAATATGCCAGAAAAAAAGTCGAAGGATCTAAAAGTTACAAAATCAAGTATTATTATTGTTCACCTCTGTAAAGCACTAAAAAAAGGTTCTAAAGGAAAACTTTTAGAGGAGCATACTGCAGTCAGGGTTTTGCTAATTAAATGATAACTGTAGTTCCAACTGGGTTTAGATAACACAAAGCAGGTCATGGCCTAACTACCAGTGTCCTCGAGCTACATGTCACACTTGATATACCTTGGTAGAAATCATAGCATGGCATTGCACTAATTCTAACTCAATTACGCCCTTCCCTCTTCTGAGCCCCGAGCTTAACCTTATCTTAGATGGCCATGAACCATAACTGATATAATCATAGCAGTCCCTGTGTGGATGTGTTACCAGCACATTATCAAATGTACTAAATCAGTTTATGGATTAATCAAATTTAGCCCCCACGTCTTTAAATTGCAGTCCAGACTCCCTTCCTCCTCCACAGTGGAATCAGCTGAGCGCTTTGCCCATTTCCCGAGCATTCAGGTGTGGCTCCACCTCCGCACTCTGTTAATAAGGACGTAATGGCTCCATATCTGCTCCCAGGCCAAATGAATTGAATCAGTTCCACCGTGTGATTAAGAATGTGGAGGTGGTGGCCTGGGTGTCCTGCACAAGGCTGCGCTGGTGCTCTAGCTTTGGCTGAGCCTCCGAGTTTAGCTGAATTCAGGGGAGAGGTCCTGGCCCGTTCTTGCTGGATGCCTGAAGCACCTGCATCGGCTCAAACACACCAGATTCAAACTGCTCAGTGGGAGACCTGACTGCAGAGTTTGGAGGGAAATATTCTTGGTATTTTTAAATATGGAAAGTGTATTTGAACCAGTGATACGACTATCCAAGTAATGAGGTAATTAAACCCATATTGTATTAGACTTCATCGTGTGAAACATGAATCTTTCACATGGGCTGTGTGTCTTTTTCACACGGACATAAATAGAAATCAGAATCAGTCTTTTTTTCATGAACACATCTTTAGTGTAAAAGCAGCCCATCACCCCTCATCTTTGTGTGTTTTAACGATAAAGCATAAATACATATGAGGAACAAAGGAGGCAGACAAAGCAATAGCACACAACCAGCCACCTAATTAGGTATTTCTGGAGCCAACAGCCAAAGATAATGAAGGAAGCGGGGGTTGGTGGGAATTGGTTTGACAGCCTTTTCACCGTTTCTCCCTCCCGCAGCACCGTCCTCTTGGTCCTCTGTAAATACCATTGAGATAAATTGGCGTCAATGATAAAAACAGGCCTGCTTCACAAAAGGCAGCATAAGTGACGGTAATTGTCTTTCTCAGATTACATTTCTAACCTTTGCACCTCATTCCCTCCTCCTCTTAGCGAGCTCAGTTCTCATAAGCACGGCAGCATTGAACTGACACATTGTGTTATTCAGATACAGTTACTTTGTAGGACTTAAGAGGGACTTTCTCTCCCATTTCTTTGACTGGTTGTCATATTCTCCAGTGCCACTGATGGAAAGAGTCGTCACTCGCTGTCAGACCGGTCCCGTGCAGTGGACACATATGTGACAAACACCTTTGGTGCTTTGATCTTTTTTGAATTGCACATCTCTGCTATTCACTTCACTTCTAACAGTTATTCATACGATGCATCAAAAGTCTTAGCTGGCATCGATGCAGCTGGAATATCGTATATGTTGATGCATGCACAGTTTTCACAGAGAGCTATATGCAATGTTGTGTTCTTTTTGTGGGAAACAAAGCTGTTGGATGGCTCATGAAGACAAAGTAAAGTGATGGATACAATAAGGCGGAGAGATGTAGGGGTGGGTGAAAAGATAAAGCTAGTGTGGGGGAGGGAGGGACAGAGAGAGGAGTGAGGGAGAGATGAATAACTCTTTGACAGGTGGAATGAAAAAGCCGCAGAGGGTGTTTGGAGCACTGTGGTTGGAGTGTGTGCGCTGTGGTGTGGCGCAGCACAGCGTTTGGGTCATACATCACACTAATACAGCAGGAGGACATAGCCTAGCACAGCGCTATGCAGAGCAGGGGGAGAATAATGTGCTGCGCTTGCACCCGCTCAATCTGATTGAAACGCACAGCACAGGGGCTACATTTACTCACCCCCCACATGCACACTTTATAAATCTACTCTTGGCCTGTGTATTCTCCGAGATAATCCCCGAAAACAGAAACGGAATACTGACACCTGGGTTCTCCATCACGGTGGGAGGAGGGTCTACCGCATTGTGTGCGTCAACTAGCTTCATGTTGCTGTGTAGAGCTGCTTTGCCAAGGCCATACACATTAAAGTAAAGTGACATGAGTTAATTGCAACTCGTGCAATTAAAAATGCATTAGGTCGCCCTTAAGAATGTGTTTGGCCTGCTATAAAACATTGATCAGGATTGTTTATTAATATATAAAAAAAAAAGAAAATGGGGGAATAATATCACATGCATTCTTCTATTGTGCTCATAGCACATGATGTGCTAATTTATCTTGTCTGTAGATCTCTGTGTTGCTTTATTCTCTTCTAAATGAGCCTTGACACATGGATGTAAGGGCCCCAAATTAGGGGTGGAGACTTAAAAGCTGCTGAAACTGGACAAAAAGTAATTATTGTAGATGACGGAGGTATAAATGTTTTAGCACTCTCAACGTAAGAAATAATCTAACCTTCATTTATCTGGGGCCGACTCTGTTCTGCTCTCTCTGCATGCCTTTGATCACTGAAGCAAGATTCAAAGCAATTGTGAAGAGAGCTCAGAGCCTCTTTCTCATGCCGACATGTACATTAACCAGCCTGGTTTTTCTTCAGCCCTGATAATTAGCTCCAACACTGCAGTGCTGCAAAAGAACAATGCTATAACAGCTACGTGTTATCAGGCAGCCTGTCGCACAAAATAAACGTGGCAGGTGATGGCCCACATGTCAATTACACCTAACGGCATGCAGCACACAGGAGATGTGATATTCATGCGATGAGTGTTACATTGCCATCCCTTCTGTGGGTGTATCTAATTGGCCAAGGGTTCAGGTCTGGGAGCCTGCCACCTGCGTTACACTGTCATTAGCATGGGGACTGTGCTTTACATTTGTCCCCTCTCACCTCCTTCAGGGAGCTGTGGTGTTAGGTGGGCTGAGTGTGGGCCCTTTGCTGTTGTGCCACTCTGACCTCAGGAGGCGATTAATTAAGGCCGAGGGCCAGCCAGATGATCGCACTTACAAAAGACACACGCAGAGGTGATGATGAAGAGCGTTTGGATTCCCCCCCATCCAGCCTGATCGCTCTCACCTCCTGGTCGTGGAGCTGATTGAAGTCATCACCGACGGCAAACTCCTCCTCAGATGTGGGTGGGCTCCTGGGGACCTCAAGGTCCGCTTTGGAAACAGAATTGGATTCCCTCTACTAATAAGAATTTGCTCACCAGGGAGTTAAAAAAAATGGATGGTTGTCTTTGAAAGCCGTGCCTGTAAGGGTTTTTTGGGTTATGTTGGGGGTTGATAGGTTGAGATATAGAGGTGGATCCCACTGTTGACTAGGAAGCTGTTTTCATTATTGTCCTGGTCTTGTCTTGGCCTGTGTTCATTAGAGTTCCAGGGTTGGTGTGCACTAACTTTCACAGGGGTTGAAATTGGGGCTTCAAGGGGTATGAGATGGCCCCTCAGGCGGTGAACTGGTCCTTTGGAGCGTTGTGGTATTTGACGGGGCAGCTGTAATTGCTCCTCAGAGACCAAGAAGAGTCAGCATCGTCAAAACGAGCACTTCTGAAAGGGATTCACTCCCAAAAGGAAAGAAATGCTGCATGGGAGGAGGGAGACCTTAAGAGAGCTCGGCAGGAAAAGACATTTATTCATTTTGTTTTAATAACTTTCATGGAGAAATTACCTCAGATGTCTTCCTTTGGTCCTTTGGGGCATTGAAATCTCTTGCCCCCTTTTTAATACTAAGTCTTTTCCCGTGGCAATCTTTTTTTCTTCCCTCAAATTTATTTTCTTTTCATTTGTGTCAATGGATGTGTATTGAAAAACATGAGAGAGTGAGGCCAAGGCTCAGGGTCCCCCGGGGCCAGCTCTGAGGCTCTCTTTCAGCATGCAGCATGATGTTCAAAGGCTCCTCCAGTTTCCAGCCCAGTTAAAAGCCAAGTGTTTAGGTTGATTCACAGTAATGGCCGTGTCCTTTGCTGTGCCGGGTCACGAGAGTGGCTTGGGTCACGGGCGGACGAGAGCTTTTGGACGGTGCCGTTTGAGGATAACGAGACTGAAGTAGCCAAATTCACATCTGCTGCTAAAAGATACCAGTCGTTGTGAAGCACTTGGATTGAGCCTTTCCCAGTGAGGTCTGTGTGGAGGCTGTGATAAATATATCTCTGTAATTTACCAGGGTGACAGAATCCTCTCACTTTTGTTTGTCTTGATTCAGTAAATGTTGGTTCATGACTGAAAGACAAAGACAGCTGCAGAAACTGTGTGGCAGCAACTGCTGTTGTGTAACTATGCCCGTGTGTGCGGTGGTGGTGGTGGTGGTGGTGGTGGGGGTGAATTATCCAGGTCAGATGGGTCACCACTGGAGTGATGGGTGTGTTTTTGATGGGTGACCTAACTTCCTCACCCTGTCACCTGCCTCCTCACTCTTCCATCCTTCATTCTCATTCTCTACCCAACACGATGTACCTCTTTGTACTCTGAGAGAAGAGAAATTATGTTTTAATCGTATCAGCTGGCAATTAGTCCGCCACCTCCGCCCTGTGTAATGCAGATATACTTGCATTAATAAGACCTTCATGGCTGACTGCCCGCAAAAAAAGATCCCTTTCCATAAACAATAGCTGGCGTCCCCTTGGGTGGGACCCAGTTGTTGACCCATGATGAACCTCTGACCAGAGCTGCCATGTCCTCCTGACTTGGTGCAGTGACACTCGAGAATGTGACCAACAGACAGCGAGAGCGGGAGACAGACAGACAGTTTGACCCAGACACACTGGAATGCAAATAAGGGGATCTATAGAGATTATACTGCCTGCTTTTTGAAATAGCCTTGGTCCTTCAGTGTGCGAGTCACCCCCGCCGGAGAGGCCTGGTCAAAGAGATAGGTGCCTTTTTTTTCTTTTCATGTCGAAAAATGTAGTTTCGCTGAATCTGATTTGTCGTCACAAGCAAATTATTTTCTTTCTTTTTCATAGTTTTTTTTATTCACTACTTTCGGCGGGGCTCAAACAGAATGCAGTGGTGAAAGATATACTGCTGGCCCTAATCTTATCCTCTCTTTTGTGTGTGTGCAGCCCTAAACCGACGGCCTCTTTAACTACCTTTGCCCCTTATCCTTTCATTCTCTCTCACCCTCTCCCTCCCTCTCTTTCCTCCCTTCTCCCTCACCTCTCCGACTGTCGCATTGAGATGGTTTAATGGAAATTATTCAGAAATGGAAAAAGACGAAAAAGTCCAGGGTTCACTGGCTCTTTGTCAGACTGTATCTGTTCGAGCCAGAGAAGGCATAGTAGTAACTGGGGCACACATTTTTTTTAACTTTGCTGAAAGGCCATTTGTTATTTAGGCACTGTAAGCACTGCCAGTCTTTTATGACTGTAGTGCTTTCCTCCCCGTTAACAATGAGGGACAGTGTCCTGAGTTCACATACTTTATTCCTTATTTAGTTCATTTAAAACCACTGACTTTGTGATCTGTGGGGAATTTATATATTTCCATTTCCATACAAACAATCTATTTAGGGTTACAGAGCATCACCGTATTGAAGGGGACCAGAACACTGAAATCCATTCATCACTGGGGGCAGATCAAAATGCCTCAGGGCTACATTTTATCACAAGGTGCCTTCTTGGTTTACTTCAACTAACGGTTTATCTTTAAGTGCCTTTGGAAATGTCATTTGATACTCCTTTTGTCTGTCAATATCAGCATTGCTTTTAAATTCTTCAATTTAAATGGACGGAGAGGTCAGAGCTTTGACAGTTTGTTGGCTTTATAAGGAGAAATTCAGTGCATGTGCTTGTATTTGGAGCATCACAGTCAGGCCTAAGTATGACACGTTGTGTAAATTGATATTGGAGATGTTCTTGTGTGTTTTCTTTGCATATTGTCTGTGGAATGGGACATTAAAATGTCCTTCTCAAAATCTTCCCTCCCTGTTCCGTACTGTCCCTGTTCAATCACCGGTAGTCGTGGAACACGGGACTTCTCTTTAAGCCTGGTGTCACTCTCCCAGAGCCTGAAGACTGCAAAGAGAGGAGGGGGATTTGTCTTCCTTTCCCCTTCACTTATCTCTTTTGTTTGTCCTGGTTTCCATAGATGAGCAGCAGCCCTCCATTCTCTTCTCAAGCGAAACTAAGTGCTGCCGCTACTCTCGACCTGCCAGCTCCAAATTGGCAGCCTGACCTTCTTTTTCTTCCTTTGGGCGTCTGCACAAAGACATACCTCTACCATGGGGGAAAAACGCAATTAAGAGGTGACATAAACACTGAGCACCCGTTGTAGTCGTGCCCAGGAAGAGGAAGGGGGTAAGGCAGCTGCCATTGTGCCGCGCATGCAAAGATACCGGTCTATTTATTCGACTCTACGCATTGCAGAATGACACTGGGGTGAACAGAATTGATGGAGAACAGTGCATGTGACTCGGTCTCACTGAATGAGCTTTGACAGGGGAGTGGTGTCAAGCTTTGACCTGGCTGGTGTACGCATTAGGTGTGACTGCTCTCTGACCTTGTGTTTTGTTGTAGGCAATTATCACCCAATGTTTCTGCACTCATGACAAGGAGAATATGCAAAGTAGGGAAGCACATTTTCAGCACCGTCCTAACTGATATAACAACGCATTGAAATCTTAAAAGCTACAAAATGTTTTTCCTCAATGAAATCTGTATAAAGTCCTTTTGTCATATTTTGAAATAGCTTTAATATCAATCAAAATTTGGAAAAGATTGAACATAGTCATTTTGTGGAATTTACAGGCATTACTGGACAACATTCATTCGATGAGACTAAACAAAAACAAAACCTAATCCATTCTTTTAGCAAGACAAAATGTTCTAACTTACAAATGCCAATGAAAATATAATGAGCTGCCCGTATCTCCATCTGAATGTTTTCATAATCATTGATGCAATACAAAGACATCACGTTGCTCTAATTGAGTTTAATAACTTGAGAATATCTGCAAATGTTATATGAATTTCGCCCCCATAAAAGCACAACACTCTTTATTGTAGCGTGATATGAGAATAGCTTGCAGTTTTTATTTTAGCGTAGAGGAAGCCCATTAAAACTGGCACTGGGGGAGAGTGGTGTTTAATTGCCAGCTAAGGTGTGTGACATTTGAAGCGGCACATCGAATCTGGCCCAAAGTCCGAAAGGTGTCGTGAAGGGAGTGAGTAATTACTCTGGTCTCCACAGGCAACAGATTTAATAAGACAACTCCGTGATATAAGGGGAGCGAAACCCGCGCAGACACATTCACACATAAACAGTTCAGGTTACGTAGACCTTTGTGCTGTCACATTTTGTTTGTGTCTGTGTTTTTATATTTGATGGAGAGGATTTAAGCAGATTAATTATATTGTTATTTTTTTACCATTTAGGGTGAGTTTTAGACTTTTAGTTTGAAGGCAGTGGTCAGCGATATGACTTATCTTCTTTCACCCGGCCTCGAGGTTCAAAAACAACAACATTAACATTAAAAGCTCAAAGCAATGTTAATTGAAGCAGCTGTTTGTCACAGTTAACATGTGGTCCTAAGATTACATTAATTTTCATCTGTAAGATCTCATGATCAATGTATCTGCCATAGTGTAATTATTACTGTGTATGAACGTATCTTCTTCATACTGATTGACCTCTTCCGAGGCCCTCTTTAAAAGTGATCTATCTGCTCGGTTAGGCTTGTAAACAGCCTGCCGCTCCACCATGTCTGTGCTTACCATGTTTGTACAGTAGGTGAGTGGCTCCCTGGCCCCTCTCCTCGGGGTTGTTTAGCTTTCAGACCCCTGACAGAGGAAAGAAACCCCCATGGGGGGGGAACATGAAGCACTACAGGTTGAATGAAATTCTCTCTGAACACTCCAAAGCTCTCTTCATCTCCACAGGCTCTGGGGAAAAAGCAGCAGAGAAATGTTTAATACAGGATGCTGCACTGATCCAGCAGCACTGAAAAAAGCATAGTAGCACATGGACTTTTTTATTTACCCGAGAGAGAAACCACTTTAAAAGAGGCCCGGCATGATAGGCCAGCATAATGAGCCATCACTGGCTGATATTAGGAAGTTTATTCATAGAGTAGCACCAGAAGATGGCTTAGTGCAGGATGTTATCTTAATGCCACAACATGATAAATGATGCAGGGAGGATAGTGTTTGGAAATAGTTAGGAAATGTGTTGTAACATATTTGCCAGCACAGAGAGCAGTAACATATTTTGCAGAAAAGAGAATATAAGAAAAAAAAATAGAGCACTGCATGCTCTTGTTGTGAGCTGGCATATACAGACTAATATGGGCTTACAAACTGCAGGTAAACACAGTATTAAATGTAACTGGCATGATAGCGTGGGACCCTTTGCTCATGTTTTATAATTACCTCAGTAAGCATGATATAATATGCTTCAATATCTGTATTGTAGTTAAGTAATAGAACATCACTCATACACAGTGCCATCTAATGATAAGTTATGAGAGTGAGTCCACTTTAAATGGGGTGTGTGTGTGTGTGTGTGTGTGTGTGAGATGACAGGGTCTCAAGCAGGGGCTAGTGGCTCAGTAAATGATTGCAGTGGGGTTGGCTACATCACCGGGGTCATCACTCCCTGGCAAGCCTGATAGGTAATTCATACACCTTTGCTTTATTGGGGGGGGTCGGTGCCTTTTCATCATTTATCACGCCACATCTATTCCTAAAACCACCTACCAAACTGGTTTGCACTCAGGGCAAACTGTTGCATTAAGAGACATGAGAAGTGCAGTGTGGGAAGCCTTTAGTATTTAGCTTGAGCCAGAGAATCGTTCCTCTTATTAGCCAAAATGTGTCCTGGAGGTATTGCACCACAGAGCTGTGAGTGTAGACCGGCAGGTCCGGACAATGTGCTAATTTGAATCTGCAGGTTTGATGATGTTCATTTACAAAGTGGTGTTGCGGACCTGCACCTTGCTCGGGGTAATCATTAGCACAAGAGGTGAATTTAATATTCTGCTCAGCTGAGGCACTGACATAGAGGGGTCCCTGGCTTCTGTTTCTATTAGTGTCTAGGCCTGCGGCTGCACAGCCAACACTTCAATGAGTGCTTTCTCAACGCGTGGCCATTTCTCTGCTGCAGCTGCTGCCCTTCTAACTCTCTAGCTTAGGGATAGAAATATGACGCTAGAGAGAACCCATAGTATTCTCATGCCCCACCCCTCTGTCTTTTCTTCTCTACCCCCTCTCACGATTTCACATCCAATTTTCCCATCACCCGGTGACGCCCATTCCCCTAAGACCCCCAGCTACTGCGGGATCACTGGACTCCCCTGTGTGTGTGTGTGTGTGTGTGTGTGTGTGTGTGTGTGTGTGTGTGTGTACGTGCACTCTTATTGATCAGGGTCTTGTCTCTGTGGCTCTGGGCTCCTGCTTCTGTTATCACTGCAGTGTGGGGGGTGGGGAGGAGGGAGTGTGGTTTACCAGCACTGAGAGCCTCAGGATAGTGTATGTGTGTGATCTAATGGGATTTACAGTATGCACAGTGTGTTTTCAGTTTGAGCTTTTTCTTCTTTTCTTAGCCCATACATTTGCAACAAGCACAACAATTTGCACAACTAAACTGGCCATAATTATGGCCCATTTGGTCTGACAGCTAGATAACTGTCCAGCAGGAGAAAGGTAAAAAGAGAATACAGGCGGCTCTCTAGAATCACTGCAAGTAGGAGTGGGGTGTCTAATGTGATCAAAACAAGACTCCTTTTAGATTTTGTATGAGCAATTCAAATGGGATGGATGGGAAATGGTTTTAAGGATGTCGCTGAAATACTCCAGTTTTCTTTTCAGAGAGAAAATAAGTGATTTCGAGAGGGTGTAGGGACCGGCCATGATGAAACGGAGGGAATGCTGTTCATTTCATATTAAGGAGAAGTAAGTTACCTGCAGCAAAAGATGTAACTCCTTCATTTCACTCAGAGGAAAGTGAAGGTGAAGGAAGGAGAATTATTCCTTATTCCCCCCCAGTTCTACCTCCTTTATCCACAGTTCCCCTTGACTGTAGTTCTCTGCTCAGTGGGTGTGGATAGGACTCTTATGATGGATTGCACTACTGGTCCTCTTGAGTCCATGCATGTGAATAAATGGGTGCAGTGTGCGCACGTTCCTTCCCTCCCTCTTTCCTCCATCTGCCTGTTTCCCCCCCCCCCCTCTTCCCCAAAGTTCCCCTGACCACTCCACTCCATCCTTTCCTTGCTCTTCAGCTGTTTCGGACATGTGTGCAGAAATGTGGACCGGGACACGCGTATGTACTTATATTCACATACGGCTACACACACAGACGTGCAAACACACTCGGCAGAGCTGCGTGGCACTGAAGGCACTATTCCTCCGTGGCCACAGTGATTAATTACTTTTAACAAAGCAAACAGAGTCCTGCTTGTCCGGATCAATCTTTCCCCGTCTTGGTGCGAGGAGCTGTCACCAGTGATTGCCAGACTCTGTGTAGTATGAAATGAGGGCCACTTTCACTTCTCCCTGTCCTAAGCTAACCGTAGCCTCAATTTTCTACACCCATGATCCTGCTCTCCTGGCTCCCATGGCTCCACTGTCCTCCTGCTCTCTTCCCCCCCCTTCCCCCTCTGTATCTCCACCTTTCTTTCCTTGTAATGCAACCCCTTCCTTGGGAGCTATAGTGCTTTTCAATATAGCTGTGAGATGGGTAGTCATGTCATCCTATTCCAACTCGATGGTTTTTAGTAGCTGCCACATGCTTTTAGAGCAGCGCATAGAAAAATAAAGCATCATGCCTCTTGCCATCCACACATACTAATTGGCATCGCTCTGCTAAACTGATCAAACACCATTAATCTATTTGTAGTATATATTTGTTTCTAAATGAGAAAATTAATACATTCTGCTACTACAGCCAGCTGGGTGCGGTGAGCCCCATTGATTGTTGGCACCCCCAGTGTGAGTCATAGCTCTGAGCAAGTGTTTTTATTTGGCTTGCTGTGTGTTTGTGTGTACATGCGTGTTTGTGCGCGTGTGTTTTCTGGCGGTGGATTCCTTCTATGTTGGGACCAGTTGCCAGAGGAGTTCCCATTAACATATTTACTTTTTGTTAACTCCTAAAGTGTCCACAGGTGGTACGGAAACCTGTTCACTTCATCTTATTACTGGACAGGCCATCGAGTCACGCAGCATGCGTAGAGGTAGATATCAAAGCCAGGGAAATACAGCTACAGGATTAGCAGGCGGACACCATTAATGATGCATGGTGATGGCAAAAGAACGCTGAGGGAACGTGCTGTTTAATGAGCTAACATATAGACTGTGCAGTTGTGTTGCAGGACCAATCAGTGTTATCAAAAGCAGACACCTACTTTCAATAGAACTCTGCCAATTAGCCCTTTTATGGGAGTTGACTGCCAGAATTCCAGTCTAAAATAGTACTTGTTGCTAATATGTGCATTAGCACCGTTGCGCTTGTTAAAATGCTCAGTACCGTGCATGCGTTTTTCCCTCTGTGGGTGTGACATTTCCCATGAAAATGGTAGTACTGATAAAATTGACTGATAATTCGCAAGAGAAAAGAAGCACAGAAAACCACTCTCCTCATTAATAATGAAAAATCAGCACTGGTCCACACATAATCTTACCTTCTTCAGCTTCTGATATTTTCCCAGCAATGTGCTGGAGCATGTCATATATAATAAGTAGAGGAGACTGTCCGTGTGGGACTCATCACACACTTAAATTGGTGCAGCATAGAGTTCATATTGCAGTGTGTGGACGGGGAATTAGTGAGTCTATATATAAACCCCTTCCGCATGTGTTGTGAATCAAAGTGCATTTATCTGGTAATCGCAAGGGAGATCTCTGTGTGCAGAAGCAAGGCAAAGCAAGTGGCGCTGCAGCCACAACAGCCCAGTATACTGATGCTGCTGCTGCACTGGGAGATGGGAAGGAGAAACAGGTCATGCACAATAAAGAGCTCTGATGGCCTGGATGGCAGCAGATATGTATAGTACACTGGGAAGGAATAACAAGAGGCATCTCTGTGTCCTTCATGTGCTAACCTTTATTTCTCTCTCTCTTGCCCTCTTCCTCTGACTTGCCACCTCCTCCCAGTTTCAAGTCTTACCCTTTTGGGTTACATCATCAGTGTCTTCCTTCACCCTGCTCTCTTCTCTCTCCAGCCCTTTGTCTCTCAAAGCCTTAGCTGTGATTCAACTTGGCTTTTACTCAATCATGTATGACTCCTTACCAGCAGAATCAAAAGCAGTGGGTCTCATGCCATGCTTTTCATCAGAGCTCTCTCCATAAAGGCTGACTGAGTCTTTTGAAGTATTGTCGGGCAACTCTGGAGCCACACTGTCAAGCAGCGTGTGCTGCTGACTCTTGTTTGATAAAGCAACTTCCCACTAAGGCCAGAGCAAGCTAATGAACCCAACGCAAGTGCTGACACTGACAAGGAGCTCTGCCTATACTGTGTGGCAGTGTGAGGGGGGTAATGACTTGGTGGACTTTCTCTCTTTGGGATCTTCAAACTCAGCAAGTGATGATAACCAACCTACAAAAAAATACCTCAGGTGCAGAAATACTTCTTCCACTTGGCAGCCGTTTTTTTTTCACACCTCAGAAAATGCCAGTTTGAACAGCTTTCATTTTGCAAAGACTAAATGGTTTGTGAATTGGGATGTTGCATTTGTTATCAGCAGCTATTTTCTCCCACTAGAAATCCAATACATGAGCTAAGATGGCAGCAACGTTTGAGATGGCATGCTTTGAAGAGCATTGGGAGAGGGTCAGTTGGACATGACTATCCATCCTAATGGCTAATGGAGACGCCTGGTATCCCATGTTGAGAACATGTGTCTCTCGGCCAGTGTTTACTAAGAGAAGGTTATTTTTCAGCCATGCTTGAGTTCACTGTCAAAGCCAATTAAGGGAGTACAAATGAAGATGGAGGATGTGGTGCCTCAGGCCAGGAGAGTACAGCACCGGGGCCAAGTAGCCTCTTCTGTCGGTACTGTGGGGCTAAACACATCAGGGACACATATGGTCAGGCCTGCTTACTCAATTGGCATTGGCTTTGCATAATCAGGACCTACAATTTGTGTTACCAAAAGTGAGATTTAGTTCTATCATGAGCTGTTTTAAGGTTTGGTAAGAAGTTCAGTTCTGACAGTCAACACAATTTTCCGCAGAGATCGCAGCTCCTTGCTTGATAAGCCTTTTTGCTTGCGAAATATACTCTACTACCACACAACTATAAAATGTAAGCCTTGTAGGTATTTTGTAATAAATCCTTTTACGGCCACCTCGGGCCTAGTCGGGGTGGAAATAACTTTAGCAGCCTAGAGTTTGCTCTCCTTTTCAGGCTCACCATCTGGCCTTGATTGATTAAAGCTCCTTTAGGTAATTAATGCCTACTTTAATTGAGAGTCAGCCCCTGTGGCTGTGGGGTTCGTGTGCAATGCTCAGGCAGAGCAGAGCCGACGATCTAGTCGAGAGGGGCACTGAAATGTGTTTAGCACCCTGACCCTCTCAGCCCCACATCTCAAGACTCTCAAGATGCTAATAAGAATGTAAGTATGCTAGCTGCATCCATGTGACAAATCGGGCTATAAATCATAGTGGAAGTGTGGGACATGGTTTTTCTAACATTGGAATTATCATGCTTGGAATGAGGTACAGGCCTATTGCCATTTTATCTGCAGGTTTATCACTTTCTATTGGGGCTGTTTCCTTGTTGAAAACCCTCAGTTATGGTGGACATGCACGGAGCGGAAAGAAAATTGAATTCCTTCTTGCAAACTGTATTGTGACAGCATTTCCCTGCACGACCCCACAGCTTGCGACTGTGTTGTTTCATCTGTTTGTCGTGAATGAAAAATATATACCCTGCTTCACTTTGACTGTCACAATGGATGTGCACCACATGTCACCCTCCCCGATCACAAGCCCTGACCTTCTTTATTGAAACTTCTCTTTGTCTGTTGGTAATTGTTTTTAGAAAACGTTAAACCATCCCCCAGCCAGATAATACAAGACACAGTGAATACAGAGTGCTCAGCATTGATTCCACATACCTGACTATGACCTTTTCCAATCTGAAGTCCGGTGCTGGCTGCCAGTTTGATGTGAGCCTGCTAATCGATTCCTCGCAGCCGTGAGAGAGTACTACAATGTCTCTCATGCTGAAGCCTCTACCAGGCATTCTGGATTTTACCTGGATCTTATTGTCGCCACTCACTGAATAATGAAACATTTACCCTTTAATTGCCAGCTCCACAAAGAAAGATCATTTTAATTTGCTCTCATTAAAGCCATCTAATCTAATGGGCTAATTAAGGACTGATAGGAACAGCAATCACTAGAGTCTACAACGCCCTTAGGGAGGTATACATCAATGGATCATAAATATTTTACTGGGTCTACCTACATGCAGGGTGCTTTAATTTGACTTGCATGAGTGTATAACATGCACCTTTAGTGGGGCTTATGTTATCATAAAATCACTGTGGACTCCAACAGGGTTGTTCCACAAAAAGCCCTCCAGTCAGCATATAGGACAAAACAAAATCCTGAAAATGCAGCGTTTTTCATTGATTTGCTGTATTAATGCAGAAATCTTTCACTCCATGTGAGGAAAAATGAGTCTGTCACTGTTTTTTTGTACACTAACACAATGCGTACACACAGATAAACCCTGTAGGTGATCGATGTAAGTCAGGGGTGTTTGCTGGTTTAGGGTTTGGTCTTATTAGATTAGTGAGATGGTAATAGACAGGCAGCTGTGTCATGATTGTATCCCAGTGACCTCGAGGCCGGAGGTTTATGTTTGGCCCAAGGCAATGGGTGTAATGCCCCCACTGCTGCCTCTGTGAGGACTGACCTCAGACCTTTTAGGTCCTGTGGGAAAGAGACTTGTACCTGCAGTGAGGAGCAGGAAGATGGGTAGAAACTCTGACTGACTATGGCTTCAAAATAGATTTAATTAAGTAAGGCTCTATTGTGCTGTACTGTGGCTTTCAGCTTCTCAAGTTGAAGGACAGATGGCCCAAAGCAGCAATCATTCCATTTCACTTTTTTTTTTTTTTTTTTGCCGTTCTACAGCTAATTTGTCATGGTCGACAGTTATCCCTGGATATTAAATGAAGCATTTGACATTTTGTGTACCCTGTCACCTTGAAAGTGTAGAGGCAGAGATTTGCAAGAGATGGCGGAGGCACATGTCTGAAACCCTGGTCGACACATGACATTTCTAGGTCACATTGGAAACCAGGCAACGACACCTATAGTTAAAGAGCCAAGAAACAGAGGGAGAAAGGCAGCAATCCCTTTGTCCCTGTCACACCATTAGTGTTAATCTGACCCCAGTGTCCTTGCCTGTGTGGAAAGCTGATTTCAAGTAATACATGTTTGTTGGAGACAGATGGGTGGTTTTCTTGAGGGGTTATTGATGTATTTTTCTTCAGTTTGTATTTGTGTGTGTGTGCAGTGTATTTGCAGCCTGCTGTCCCTATTTGATGGTCTTATTTGGGTCCCATTATGCCGGCAGCGGGGGTTCTGTTGACAGTGGTCGCATTGGCACCAACTGCCCTGTGGGTGATCAGAAACCATCTGCAGCAGGCGTATCCTAAACACACTACAGCAGTGTGAAGGGTGTGGCACGCTCTAAACAGAGCTGACGCGGCTCCTATTGATTTCCACATTTGAGAGCATCTCTATTATTGCTGATCACCGATCAGGGCACAGCAAGCGGCACAGCAAGTGGCACAAGTCCTTGGGCCATTGGAGCACAGCTGGAGCAGTCCGTTCAATGAAAGGGAGCCTGCCTTGTTGGGGAGGAGTTGTACCGTTTAGAGAGACATCATTGTGGTTGAGATTTTACAACTCTGAAAGTGTGGCAGGAAACAACTTTAACTGTCTGTAAATAACCTGACTACATGGGTTGGTTTTCTAGCTGAAATGCCCTTGATACAAAGGATTTACAAATTACCGCAGCAATTTGATTTCTTGCTGAAAATGACAGATTCAGGATAGGATAAAAAATTTGATTTGGCAGTCTTTAGTAAGTCTTTGAAGCACTGCATACGTTTCATAGTGCAACCTGGGAAATCAATTTAGATGTAGGAAGCATATGCAGCAACCTATTGACCAAGCAAGGTTTCCCACATCTGTGGGAGACGGCATGTTTTTTGTCAGCGTTCATCCTACTTTAAGATGTTCCATAAGAAACGTTGTACAATCAATTGTATCAGGCAGAAGTGTGCACATTATACTAAACCAAACCATACTCATGTTGTTCATAACCATTTAGCACAGCTAGACGAAATTTATTTTCAATGAATTCTTCCTGTAAGCCTGTTAGGCCTAGACTTTGAACAAGGATAGACAAGCTCAAACATAGACATCCTCCCAGGGCCAGATGACACCTCTGGGGTCTGACGAGGAGCCTAAGAAGGAGCCAAGGACATATGTCGAGGTATTAATCTGCTAATAGTAAAGGAGCCTGTAACAGCTGGTCTTGCGCCAAAGTCCTAATCTTAATCTTGTCAACTTCCTGTCCAGCTGCTCTGACTGTGAGCCTTATTCTGAACAACAGAGCTGGCTCTGAAAGAAAATTGTCCATGTTTCATTGTAAGTGTCTTGTTAGAGAGAAAGGGAGCGAATGTGACTGGTGTGCAAGAGCTTGTGTGGGCATATGTGTGCGGAGAATGTTGGATCCCCGCAGTGTGTAGCACAGTGTCCCAAAGTGAATCACTTTTCTTTTTTTTTGCATCATTTCCCTCTCTCTCCAAAGCATAAAACCATGAATATTTAAAACTACATCAAACAAGCATTCATGAAATATTAAAATGTTCGAGAAACAAGAAAAGCTTTTATCCTCTCTCTTATTCGAATGTTTTCGAGCCTCTCTCTTTCTCTCCCTCTCTTTTGCTCACACACACACACATGCACTGCCAGAATTTACCCACGGGTGAAAACGACACACCTTCCCTACTCGATTCACTGTTCTGTGGTATCAGCACATTGCTCCATTAAGCAGATGAGGCGAAGATGCAGGACGGGTCAATAATTTACCCTGGATTGAATTTTAGGCAAACACATTATTAGAAGTATTGGTTTGGGGATGTCGTGTTGTACAAGATGCCTAACGGATGCGTCACATTTCAGGAGGCCCTGTGTTCTGTAAACTTTGCCTTCGGAGGAGTCATTCTCTAATATGAACCCTGTTTAGGGAGATGGTTTTTGGCTGTGATTAAGCACTAACTTGTACCATTCTGTTGTGTGTGTAATGCTGTATGTTGTCAGGGCAAAGTTAATCTTTGGAGCTCTCTCTTTTACTGTAATGCTCTCTCTCCCCCTCTACTCTCTCTATCTCCTTCTGTCTGTGCTAATCATTGTAGCAGCAGCTCTAAGCAGATGCTGCTGTGTTTTAGAAAATATCCTGTCAAGCGTGAATTAAGAAAATGTTCTCTCCCATAATGCTTTATGCCAATAGCATAGCCAACCTCTTGGTGTTATATCTCTAGCTTTGTCCTCTTATGCACGATCTGGTGTTCCCCCTACGCTGGTATTCAGTTACTGTAATGCAAATTCAAGTGAGCCCTCCGTTTTATGAGCATCACTGGTTGAATGCACTTGTTGGATTATGCAAAGGCTGAGGTTAAATTGTGTATGTGTTTGTGCAGCTATGATGTTTTTTGAAGGCAGAATAATGACGGAATCAATGTGCCGTCCAGCATTGTCGAATTTGTGCTTGTGTTTGCATTATTTTAATGCATGCTGCACAGTCTAGTCTTTCAGCCTTATGTAGGACAGCATTGGGTAAAGTAAAAGGATTAAAGAAGTTGGCCTTATTTTATTCATCTTTTTTCTCGCTCTCTTTCCCTGGTCGTCTCAGGCCGAGCATGCCGCTTCAGAGAAAGAAAGAAGGATCTCTGGGTGAGCAGTCATATAGTAGGCGAAATCTAATCAAAGGAAGAAGTGCTTTTGAATGTCTTTTGTTCCCCCGGGCGAAGCGTTTGTGGGCCTCCCTACTATCGCCAATGCGTTCTGCCCAAACTCCACCGCCACTAGATGCGATTAATATTGAGCGGCTACCCTGGCCTGCACTCCCCTCTTATAATAACAGTGTTAGAACAAAGGTTAATGCTTTGAATCTAATCTCTGTTCTCGTCATTTTCAATGAAGTTGTGATGCACGCAAAGGGAGGTAGAGATGTTGAGGGGGGGCAGCAGGTCTGGAGAGAGATTGGTAGTCAGTGGGGGGGGCTTCGGACGGAAGCAAAATTAATTACTGGTCTCTATAAATTCAATGTCATGTCTCATTTTCTCTAATCCTCCCCGCCTTTTTTTTTTTTGCTGCCTTGCGGTGCTAACAGAGAAGCTTGGGAAGACTAATGAAAAGGCCTCTTAGATGCTAATGGCAATTAGCCCTGGTGTCACTTTTGGAGGCTGTGAGTGGAGTGACTGCTCAGTGAGGAGGTGACCAGACGGCAGCTTGGACTTCCAAGCAAAAACACATAAGAACACCAGAGAAGACAGTTTACATTTTAGACATTCTTGTTTCTTAGCCTCACACAATGCTTGTCCCTCATTTCCCCCATGCTTTGCTGCTATAATGATGCGTTTCTGATGTCTGTTCTGAGACAGTTTGCTTTCTCTTCGGGGGGGATTTAGTGGTTTGGATTGTGAATAATGAGCTGGATCTAGTTCCATCTCTCTTTGCTGCTGTTCTTAGACTGGACCAGAGTCAGGTTTAACAACTCACTCGGATTATTTTCTGATCAGGCCTCAAACACAAACATTCTGAGTCACAAACTTGCTTGGATAACACATCTCTTTTCTCTGGTTAGTCCAAACGGACAATGTGAAGGAAAAACAACCCTCACACTTATTGATGGAGCTTTGGATCCCAGAGACGGCGTCTGTTTTAGTTTTTCAATCTGAAGAATGTTCCAAAACATTTTAGTCTCTCGCGGAAAGATACAGTGTGTCAGCAGTCGCATGCAGTTTATATCTCAGTGGGGCTGAATTATTATACTCCACAACAATGTGACTTTCCCCAGCTCTGTGAACAACAGACTGGATGACAAATGTAGTTCATTTCTGTCTGCTTGAAGAGCGATTCTCATATCCAAAACATAACACATCTGATGTGAAAATATGGCAAAAACAGACTCCGGCCAGTTGTGTTATTATTTTACAACTGAGCCCCGACAAAGGGAATACACAATCTGAAGTATTTATGGGTGTTCTTTCATTGAGCTACAGACCGACTTGAGTAAGTAGCTCTCTCCTTTTTCTTTTACTTTCGACTCTTTTTTTCTAACGCAGCCCAAGAGAAATGCCACTCTCTCCTACTTCACTCCCACAGCAAACACAAAACAAAATATTGAAGAGGAAAAACAATAGTTGCTCTTGAGAAGGCAGCCAGCCAGTGTAACGTGTGCATTTATGTAAAACTTACAATCCAATTAACAAGTACAAATACCCCAGTGATCACTTTATTATGGGAATACAGAGGGAGAGAGGTGCCATGTTCAGAAAACTGCTCATGTGGAAAAAATTGCAAATGGCGTGAAATGAGTGTGTCTGGTAATGTGTTTGTATAAAGCCTCATGCTGTGTCACGAGGCTGGATCCCTGATGATTCTTACCTCTCTCCTTCTACAGGCATACTTCCGACAGGGTGTTGCCCTTCAGTACCTTGGCCGCCATGCCGACGCACTGGCCGCCTTCGCCTCCGGGCTGGCCCAAGACCCCAAGAGCCTACAGCTACTGGTGGGCATGGTAGAAGCCGCCATGAAGTCGCCGTTACGAGGTAAGAAATTAAGTAGCTGAATATGTTTGTATGCGTGTGTGTAGACGGCGTGTTCATGTGTCTGGGTGTCACTGTCTGTATGCTTCACCACATCCACATGTTTAGTCCCCCAACAGCTGTCTGTGAAATAAGCCTCACACTCAGTCAGTCAATAAGCGTGTTGGGGTGACTTTACCTGTCAGTTTTTTACCCATGCGGCAAGCAGGCCATCTGTCTATCTGTCTGTCTTTCTGTGTTTGTGACTGACTGCTGGTGTCAAGTACTTACCTCTGGACTGTGAGGCTTGACGCCTGCAGCCTCAGCATATCTTATTGTCAGACGGGGCTGATCACACACACAGATAGCCCGTTATCTTAATGAGCATCCAACACTAATGCCATTGTCTGTGTCTGCCCCTGTGTAAGCCTTTTTCCTAAAGCTGAGTGGATTCCTAAGTAGCGCATTCAAGCCAAGATTGTTACTAAATGTGCTCTTTCTGTTATGAATTATTATCTGTTGTATCAGCCAAATGCAGTGATCTGATTGTTCATGAGTAATCACTGTGGGCCAGCCTAATGAGCCTCAAAACAAACCTGGCAACAATTTTACCTCAGATGACCACTGCAGAGGATTTAAGATTGTTCAGATCTGTGTGGCAGCGACTGCCAAAATAGACTGAGTCATCCTGCAGTCTTTGCTTTGTCATCCTCTGTTTTTCAAACTGTTCTGATAACTGCGCCTGTGAAAAAATGTGGCCTTGTTTTATAATCCAAAATGTACTGAACTGTACAATGAGATCAGCAGCTCTGAGGGTCTTTGTTCAGTGAGGAATCAGTTTTTCTTTGATTGAATACAGTGCTCCTCTGGATATTTGTGTGCAAATGCAGAAGACAAAAAATATCGCTAAGAGAATAAAGAATGGAGAGCCCATCTGAGCAACACTGAGTGTATAAACCTCTCACTGGAGCCAGAACAAGAAAAGGTTTTGGGTGCTAGCCCAGACCTGAGCATCATGGACCAGAATGGGTTCTCTCTCTGTAGGGGAAGAACAACATTTAGCCCAAGCCATTTAATCTCTTAATTGTTTACCCTATTTCCCACGGTGCCAGGCAACCAGCGGAGGACCGAATCCAAGGTGTGTTGAGGAGAGGTAGCTAGGTCAAAGGATTAAGAGCAATGATGATCCTCTCAGAGGGGCTCCTGGCACCGGGGGACGAGAATCAATGTTACGCCAGCAAACAGGGAGGATAATCAGTGTTACTCAGCCTAAGTCCCCTGACAAGTGAAAAGTAGGCGAGCGTTGCTTTCTTTCCTTCAAGGAGGAAGAGCGCCACGTTCCTGCCAATCGTTGTTTGTCGACCACGTAGCACACTTATCCCAGGGTACAGCTTGTTGATTACCTCACCCACCTATTTAACTGCAGTTGAGCAACGCTAAAGCAAAGTTTAGAAAGTTTTCCTCAACAAGACCCATATTCATGAAATCATCGTACTCGGCTGGTTTTCCACCTTCTTGTTTTGGGTTGTAACAACGTTGTAATTACACTTGTAATCTATTTGTAATTACACTTTAATCTCTCATAGCAGTTCTGCAAACACCACATTATTCCCTTCTGTGTATAACCTCAATGTTGCTGCCATGTTGCCAAGACAGAGCTGATTTTATCGAGCTGTGATTGCAGTGTTCACTTATCTTGGTCATTTATCTAACATTTCGGCACACTGTGATGTTTACAATCCTCCCAAAAGCACCTTTATGTTTATTTTCTACCACAGAGCAAAGAGATCCATCCGAAGACATCCATATCAAATAAGCAAATGAATAAATCAGGCTAGAGGAAGACAAATAATGAACCTCAGAGAATGATATCAAGGCATATGTCTTCAAGGACAGTGTGTAGTGAATTCATCAAAGCTTTCTTTTCTTTCTGCAGTACATGTATAATGCTCCAATTCTTAGTGTCATTTCCAATTCAACCCTCTCTCCCTGACACACACACTACCACTCCTCCTTGCATAGATCAAGGTTTTCCTCTCATTATTCCAGAGTCAAGCAACTGTTGTGCTCTCATGTGATTCATACTGTACTTCCCCACAGCAAGTGAAAACTGGTGCAATCTCACCTCCTTCTTCTTACTGTCTCTACCCGTCTGCCACTTCCGATCATCCCGGCAGCAATTCACAATTCACAGTAATAGCATCGTCCATCTGTATCATTAAACGAGCTGTGGGAAATCAGCCTCTCACAGTTTTATGTATTGGAAGCTGTGTTTGATCATCACATGAGTAATACTTTACTCCATTAGCCGTTAATTATCGGATTGTTTTCCACATATGCCAACTAAAAAGTTTTTTTTCACTGAAAGATCCCTCCAGATAAACCATAGAAGAGATGGTTTGTTTCCCAGCGTGGCAGCTATTGATCCAGGCGGGATCATTTGCCATTAAAAACATTGTCCTTAAACTGGAGGATTTGGAGGCTGTGTTCATTAGCATCGGTCCTGTTGAGGAACCTTAGAGCAAAGTGCTTTTGATTTTCAAATAGCACAAGCACAGCGGGGCTGACCTGACATCTGACCTCCTTGGTGACAACAAGCAAGAGGAGAATTATTCGACAGATCAATAAATTACCACATCATCACTTAAAAGGATAAGGATTTTATTCTATATTTTTCTTGTCAACAAATCGAATGAAAAATCCAAAACCTACAGCCCCATAGTCCAAAACTATCAGTGAGCCACAATGTTGCACTGGGTGACATGTTCCTTCATTACAATCAAAACAAGCACCGTAGGTTATTTTGAGATTATTCCACAATCCTACTGCCATAAATACCCACTAGACCCCCAAATCCACTGCTGAAAAAAATGCTCTATGAACTACATAGCCAAAATGTTAATTATAGATAATTACAGAACCCAATGTTTATATAGGCCGTATATATTTGTGACTTGTTTTTAAAAATACATCTTCAGTAGGAACCAATGGGCATCAGAAAGATGGACACTTTACTGAAATACAGGAGGGAGGGTGCATGGCATATGTTTTTATTCACATGAGATGTTAGGCTGAGTAACTATTTGGTACATATATGTATTTCTGTCCATGAGCATACTGTCATTACAGTAAGGTGTGGCCCTGGCTGCAAATGCACCCTTAAAAAGCCTCTCTTACAGTACCAGACAAAAGCGGAGAAAGATGAGGGCGAAATGACTCTCTGTTATGACTTCCTGTTGGCTGTGTGCATATCAATGAGGTAAAGGTTGTAATTCTTGCTTCATATCTTGATAGAAGCTTCAGTAAACACTTTAGCTTTACCATTTGACTTTGTGTGTGTGTGTGAGTGTGTGTGTGTGTGTGTGCCTGCCTGTGAAACACACGCTGATGTTGTCATAACTACCTGTTTATGAATGCAGCAGCCATGACACCTTTTTAAAAAGGATTCTCTCTGTGTTTGATTTATGACTCAGCTCTCGGTGTCCCTCTGAAGGCAATTACAAGCTATGAATGGATATAATATGCACACAGTGACACCATAAGCACGACATTCTGCCAACTGCTGGAACAGAAGCTATGCTCTTGAAAAAGCATCATCAGTTATGCTTTTGAGTGCTTGTGTGGGGAAGCATCTCATATTGTGTGTGTGCGCACGTTTGTGTGTGTGTCTAGGTGAATTAGTATCCGTGTGTTTCCAAGAACTATTGTGACTATTCGCTTGTGCCTAAATGTGTGTCTAAACAAATATAAGATACGGTTTATGAAAGCGTGTTGTAGACTACACACACACGCAGCCACACACAGCCAGTTTGTACAGGCACAGAAACACCATACATGCAGTCTTCTGTAAAGCGCTTTGACCTAATTAATCCTGTTCAAAATATTTGCAGATACAGGGTCATGAGAATTAAGCATCCCCAAGATACACTCCTAAACATGAATGCAAATATACACTGACACACACACACACACACACACACACACACACACACTCCCTTGCCCCCCTTCCTGTTGTTCGATGTTGGTGTCTGCCAGAGGGCTTTGTAATCTGGAGGGGTTGTGGATCCCGAATCCCGTGCGACCCACCATTGATTTATGTCATTGTGTGCATTTTCAGCCTCTTCAAAGGTCACCTTGTGTGTCTCCTTTGCTCTGCATCCCTCTGTTGCTGCTACTGTTGAGCATTAGCTGCATTAGTTTCCCCCATCACTCTTTAAACTCTATCTCAAAACCCACTCAGCCCTCTGTATTCTTCTCAAACAACCATATCAACTGACACGAAGAGAAGGCAGGAATGTAATTTCGCTTTGTCGTTTGTAAAGACAGTTGCCCACAATGCTCTAAACTGCTGTTGGAAATTGCCTGAGATTACCCCAGTGAGAGTGGAGGGAACAGGAAAAATGGCTCATATGTTGATTTATTGTCAAATTGTCAGCGAAAGCCATCACTCAGCCAAGCTACAGGCTGTCCAGGCAGACAAAACACAACCACGACTGGAGAAAAGTAGAATCTGAATTCAGACAGCAGTCACGTTTGTCAGAGTTGATAAACGTGGAACACAATTACTGCAATCAACGTCACACAATGTTGTCAGTCACCACGTCAGCACACTGTTCTTTTTTGGCATATTTTGGAGCCTGTTTCTAATCTCTGTCTTACTCACGTCTTTCCTGCACAGAGTCTCTGGAGCCCACCTATCAGCAGCTGCAAAAGATGAAGCTGGACAAAAGTCCCTTTGTGGTGGTGTCTGTGATTGGCCAGGAGCTGCTGACCGCAAGCCACCACACAGCCTCTGTAGTGGTGCTGGAAGCCGCTTTGAAGATCGGCACGTGCAGCCTCAAGCTACGTGGCTCCGTCTTCTCGGCCCTCAGCAGCGCCCAATGGTCCCTGGGCAACACCGAGAAGAGCACTGGCTACATGCAGCAGGACTTGGAGGTGGCCAAGACCTTAGGTAAGAGGCCTGAACTGGGAAAGAAAGAATAATAAGGTAGATTAGGGCTTCAAATGACAATTCATTTCCTTATCGATTAGCCTGTTGATTATTTTTTTGATTCATAGTTTAGTCTTGGAAATGTCTGAAAGTGCAGAACACAACGTTCCAGAGCTTGAAGATGAAGAAATTATGTAAACGACCAATAAATTATTAAAACTGTTGCCAATTAATTTTAGCCAGTGATGCACAAAATTTGGATGGATTGGCGTGAAATTTTGTTCAGACATTTCTGTTCCCCAGAGGATGAACCCTACTGTCGTGCAAGAAATTGGCAGGAATGAATCCATTTCTTTGTCAAAAATAGACGCCGCTAACAACAAGTATGAATATGCTGTGTGGGTGTTAATATAGGTGGAGGCGGGATGGTTTGAGAGAAAGTCGGTTAAGGAGAGAAAAAAACTTGTAATGTAGAAAGAAAAAAAAACTCTGCAAACAGAGAGTAGCACAGACTGGCTCCGCTCTTCTCACCCCCACATAGTTTGACACATGACTGGGTAGAGTAGCTGGAGATAAGGAGCTGTGGTTCTCAGGTGGAGCACAGAGACTTGCGCTTTACTTTGGCCCCGTCTGTGGGGCCTCTCTGTCAGGCAGAAATAATAAGGCTTTCCCCTCTCACCCTCTGGAGCATTGAGACCAACACTACCAGCTGTCAGGGAAGCCGCTCTACTGTGGAGAACCTATAACGGGCACTTTCCCTTTTAAGGGTGCAGTGGCATGTCAGAGGCATAGATGTGGTTCATCGCATCGCTGTTCAACAGTGCCGTTGGGATGATGTGAAATAAACACCAGTTGCTTTATAATCACCTAGGCTGTACTGTAAATGTGCTTTGTTAGCTCTTCTCGTTTCTCTTCTCATCTCTTTTGTTTTTTTTCCTCTTCAGGTGACCAAACAGGGGAATGCCGGGCTCATGGGAATCTGGGCTCGGCATTCTTCTCCAAGGGAAACTACCGAGAAGCGCTGACCAACCATCGCAACCAGCTGGTTCTGGCCATGAAGCTAAAGGACAGAGAGGTAAGAAGCGACCTGAAAGCAGTTACAGCAGTCTTTAAATGGATCGAGCAGGCAAGCTGTCATTGCAGAGGACAATGAATTGAGGTTAAAAAGTATTTATTTCCCTGAGTCTCTTATCATTTTGTAGGTCTGGGATTGTGCTGTGCCCAGCATTTCTCTGTTCTGGCTTTTTAGAGGGTATCTCAAGGAGGAGTCTGAAGGACACAGAGATGCTGCTGCTCTTCGCCTATTTAAAAACATGCGCGTCAAGTTGGTGCGGAGAACAGATGAAGGTGATCGGGAGGAGAGAGAGGGAGCCGGTTGTAGGAAAGGCCAACAGGGACAGCCTTAGCAGCTGGTTCACCTTATTATCAATGCAAACCATTTATGCAGATATTATGCAGATGTTTATCTGGTCCATGTAGCAGTAAGTCTGCTGCTTTGTAACGTACGGCTGTTTTGGAATGTAATTTACACAGATTAAGTTGTTTTGAATATGGGGCAGAGAGAGTGGGAGGAGAGGGAGGAAAATTTGACTTACTTTACTTTTCCTTACCGTTTGGTGCCCTCTTTCTTTCTCACTCAGTCTCATGCTTCTCTCTCTCTGTCTCTCTCTGTCTCTCTCTCTCTCTCTCTCTCTGGCCAACCAGGTCATTGTTGCGGGGGGGGGGGGGGGGGGCTTGTTCCAACACAATTCCCGTCACACAAGGAGAAGAATGGCCTCCGTTTCCCCTTCATACCTTATCCTCCCCACCAGGCCGGCAGGCCTGCTTGTTTGTGTTCCCTGATATCAGGAGACATTTAAACAGTCCAGTCAAATGCAACACAATGCACCAGGATGAAACTTGCAGTTGAAGAATGAGGCCAGGGGTCCCCTTGACATTTCTCCTTCCCACAGTTTGAGGAAATGTGCAGAGCAGACATGTAATTATGAGTTTACAGACACAAGTGCCAAAAAACCTCTGTCATGTATTGAGGTTAGAGATAGAGATTGGTGAGAGACATAGAGGACACATGCAAGGTCCTTAGTGTCTGCTGTGAGGATCTGACTGCTCTGCACACGGTTGGCTGGAGCAGTAATTGGCCAAATGTCTGATTAAATCAGACATATCCAATTCCTACCATATCCAATTTACGGACTGGGTATGAGTCTGCTCTTAATGATTTTAAAGCCCGAGCAGTACGGTATCAGTATATCAGTATCAAGCTGCTGTAATCTATAGTGGACCACACTTTCAGCCACTGAGGCCCATACTGCTCACATGTTGCTTCTTAGAGGAAAACATTACCCAAACTGCACCCCATGCTTGCACACAAATGGCAATGTGTGCCAGAGTGTCCTGGGGCCCAGTGGAGGTCATTGAACACCTTTTAATAGTTGCATCATATACTGTACAAAACATCCTGATTGCCCCCCCCCCCCCCACTCCCTTCTTGTTCCTCGGAAGGCCCCCTAATCAGAGTCATATGTGTGTAACACCACCTGGTCTCCCTCAGAACACACTGGAGCCTGGCGGATGGCTCATTACGGCCGGCCTGATGTTTTTGTTTCTGATGTGGACGTTTTATCTGGCCTTTCTGAAGCTGAGGTCACTTCCTAGAGGCTGGGGGCAGGATGTTGATTCTGACTGGATTTCCAGTGTGCGGCCTAAAGTCTAGGAGTGTGGAGAGGAGGGAGACTTGAAGAAGTGGCATCGATTCCAATCCTCAGTGATAAAGGAATATGTGCCATGTGTGAATTGTAACAAGTTTAATGAGAGTGCATTGCAGTTGCAGAGACTTTCCTCGAGCCTTTAATGAAATCATATACATGGTGAAATGTTTGATGTGATAAAAGGACCTGGTGCACCATGTGTCTTTGATATGATGTGGGATGTGGGTTTTGATTCTGTTCAGCTTCAGGTTTTGATTGTGTGGGTAAAAAGCTTGGAGGATGACAGACACATTTAAATGAACTCTTTGAACTTGTCACAGTTTGTGTGTGTGTGTGTGTGTGTGTGTGTGTGTGTGTGTGTGTGTGTGTGCGCGCGCTTAACCAACCCTAGTAAGCTCTTGTCATTTATGGCTGTTGATAGATCCACCTTTTAAAGGAAAATCTGGTTTATTGCAACACTTGTTTTTTATTTATTTTGGCCATCATTCCTATCGGTTATAGAAAATGAGATTGTGAGATATCTGGGCATGTGGGGGAATATCACTGAAAGAGGAAATGAAAGTTAATGGTAAACTTACCCAAACTTGTAAACATCCAACATTACCAACATCTCTGCACACTCACTTTCAGGTTTATACAATCCAACTAAACTGTTCGCTTGTTTACAACCTGATCAATTCACTGGCTGTGTTTCTTGCCACAGTGGACTTCGTTGTAGTGTTGTCGCTAAGTTCCCAGATCTTAGCAATTACATATATGTGTGCAATGTTATCATAATCTATACAAATGATGTCCAAAAGTGTAATAAGTAGTAAATGGACTGCATTCATATCACGCTTTTCTAGTCTTAGAGACTCTCAAAGTGTTTTGAGTTCACCCATTCGCTCACACATTCCTACACTGGTGGTTGAGGCTAACATACTAGATGCCACCTGCTCAACAGGAGCTATAAACATTCACGCAAACACCTACACACCCATGCCATGTAGACTGCAGCTGCCAGGGATTGATTATATACTGGAATTATAATTTGAGGAATTATCACCTAATCCCTTAAAGATAGTAATATGATAAAACATCGAACAAAAAGTTCGGAAATTAGTGTTTGGTAGATTATTTCTCTGTTGTAACTATGCTTCTTGGCAATGAATTTTATACCGTTGGAAAGCCTGTTTAGTTACCTTTCAAACGGTGCCCCATTTGTAAGGAACATGCATTTCTGGGATGAGCAGCACAGCTGAGTATGTGGGTTACGCCCATGAAAAATTTGCCAAATCTTCTCTGCCGGTGTCAGCAACACCTGCACTGGAACCTGAACATGTGGAGGAACGTTATGTTCAGCGATGAGTCCAGATTCTGCCTAAGGAAGTTGGATAGAGTAACACCTTTTGGTGGAGGCAGTGTGATGGTGCGGGGCGGCATCTCCATCACTGGAAAAACGAGGCTTGTCTTCATTGGAGGCAATCTCAATGCCGAGAGATATCGAGATGGGATTCTGCAACCAGTGCCAATCCCATTTCTCCACAGTCTGGGACCGAACTCCATCCTCTAAGTCTCTAAGATGACAACGCTCGCCCCCACAGTGCGGTTTATCAGAGACTACCTCCAGAATGTGGGAGTAGAGAGGATGGAATGGCCTGCCAGCAGTCCTGACCTCAACCCAAGAGAACACTTGTGGGACCAGCTGTTCGTGCCAGAGTGACCAACACAACCACGTTGGCTGACTTGCGACAAATCCTGCTTGAGGAGTGGAATGCCAACCCACAGCAGTGTGTCACCAGGCTGGTGACCAGCATGAGGAGGTGCCAGGCTGTTGTGGTGGTGTATGGTTCTTCCACACGCTACTGAGGCTCCTGTTTGTTAAATGAACAAATTGTAAAATTGCCAATATGTCTTGTTTCTTCCTTGTTACTGATAGACTTCAATCATCCAATCCACCAAACAAGAGTCGATGGCAGAATACGCTGTTTGGCATTGGCAGAGAAGACTTGGCAAATTTTTCATGGGCGCAACCCACATACTCAGCTCTGCTGCTCATCCCAGAAATGCATGTTCCTTACAAATGGGGCACCGTTTGAAAGGTAAATAAACAGGCTTTCCAACGGTATAACATTTATTGCCAAGAAGCATTGTTACAACAGAGAAATAATCTACCAAACACTAATTTCCGAACTTTTTGTTGGATGTTTATATTGTTTGTCACTAAACAACATTTACCTTATATGTATGTATACTAATACTTAAACTGATACTACCACCAATAATAGTAGTGTACCTCAAAGCCCTGGTTTACCACAACACTACTACAGGCTGAACAGTGGCCTGTGTGTGATGAAGGAGCAGACACAGATGAGTGTTCTCTATAAATCAAGTACAGTACCTGGGTCCTGTTGTATCAGTAAAGGAGCTATGCATGGGATATCATTTCTTTCTTCTTCTTATTCCCAGGGAAGAAAACCTTTGTTGCGGCTCTATACAGCACAACGCAGCAAAATAGAGCAATTTTAGTGTTGGCTACTTGCCTGTAGCTGACCAGCAGACTCTGTGACACTAAAAAATCCCCCTGAATCTGACCAGAGTAATTTGTAAAATCTGTATAGATGGAGAGCTGTAAAAAAAAAAAAAAGAAGAAAGAGTTGATTCTGGGCTCAAAGAGTGAGTGCTCTGTCATCCGCGACTGGGCCTGGAAGCTGCGGTCCAAACCTGTGAGGTCATAGGCTAGCGTGAAGTGTTTTTCTTTAGCTTGCTGCCTTTTGGAAACATCCTTAGCACATTTTCAGCTGTCATATATACTGCAGTTAGAACATAAACACACAGCCTAGTCTTTCTAGCTGCGTGTGTCTTTTCCAACTTTAGTTTTTGTCCCAGTTTCCACACCTGGCTTTGTCCAAGGCCTGGCAGTAACCATCTTTAACAAAGGACTCTCTGTCATTGTGAAACAAAGCTGTTAAACTCGGTCTCTCCTCTCCAAACTCCCTTTCCCGTCCCCTCTGTTTGTCTGTGACGTTTTCATCTTAAATAGTAGGTTTAACTAGAAGGAGGTAACCCCTAATTTTGGGGTGTGAGTATTTAGGAGAAACTGAGGCGGGCTCGCAGTGGCGTGCTCTGTAATTATGTTTTGTGTGATGTTAAAAAGCGGCTCCGCTGCTGACTCCCCCAACCCCAAGTTGAAATGGAAATCACGATTAGGGAGAAGGGAAAAAAAAATACAAGCTGTTTTTTTTTTTTTTCATAGGCTTCACAGTTCTACTCTGTCTCCTACCGCCACTCTCCTTTTTAACTCTAGCTTTTTTAAAAGCTATGCTCTCTCCCCCTCTCGCTCCATCTGCCGAAAGGAATTTACTCAAACTTTGCCCCTCACTCTGAAAGTGACACGGACTATTTCATCATGGGTGTTTATCTTGCTGCTAGTTTGGGGCTGTATGGATTCTGCTGGACTCTAAGCTTGTATAATGAGGCGGATGGCTGAGAGATGAGCCTCTAAATAAGGGGTGAGGAAGAGGGCCAAGTGTGGGTGTTCCTCTTGTCGGGGTCAGGGTTTGTCAGTGTTTGTCAGCACTCTAGCAGAGGAGGGGATCATTAAGAAGTCATTAGGGTATGGACGTGTGCCTCCATCGCCTTTCTTGGGGCCAATGCTAATAGAGGATGGCAGAGGGGGGAACATGGAACCCCTGTCTCCTTTCTTTAGCCTCCACTGCTTTGCTGGTTAAGAGGGAGGATTTGGGGATGATTAGAGGGGCTAATTTAGCTCAAATGCTGGGTGGAGGCACGAAGAGAGCGGTGTCCACCTAAATAAAAGGCAACACTTCTCCTGTTCACTGAGTACATTTTACAGGGCAATTTAGTCTATGAGTGTACTCAGCTGTTGTTGTTACTTTTCTAGTAAAACCACTATGAGACATATAGAAGTACCTGCTTCTTCACCTCCTGGTGTGCTAGACTGAGGCACAGAGCTGGCCGTTGTGCAGTCGCTCTACCAGCATGTCCAGCCCGCTGTGCCTTAATGACACACAGGCTCTCCTCGGCCCAGTGGTTTAGAACTGCTCTACAGCAGCTTGCTTAGCCATGAATCGTGAGAGATGGACGGCAGGCATCAGCCAATGGGCCATGACCAGAACTGGGAAACAAGGATTTGTGTGTGTGTGTTTTAAAGGGAGCACACATCTGTGTTCCCGTATTCCAATGTCCTGTTCATGTGCATGTTTTTTTTTTTGCAAAGAAATATTACCAAATTCTTCAGAAGCTTGTTGGATAGTAAAAGGTTAAAGGTTTGCTTAAACTTAGGGCAGAGCATTATGGCCAAAATCTTCAATCCCGATATAGTCATTTCATATCTTGATAAGAATAAATATCACAATAGTACGCTTTCTGATCATTCAATAGATAATAGTCTATATGAAATAACCACATGGTAAAGCCTATTTTTGTATACTTGTGTGAGATAAATACTTGATAGAGCTCTTGCTCTTGATTTGATTGTTGCAGCACATATGCATCAGTTTAAAAACATCCGCAGATATGCTTATAAGTGTGCATGTGAGTAAGAGAAAGCATGTGTGAACGTGTGTGAACGTCTGACTGACGCCTGTGGCTATGATTTGGGCTTGTACTAGTTGCAGTGTAATGGTGTATGTGCTGACTTTCCATTTCCCGCAACATACCAGTAACCCAGAACATGGAGCTCTGCGTGTGCATGCACAGTCTAAACAGAGGCTCATAGAAATGTATTTCCTCTGTGTGTGTGTGTATGCACATGTATGCAAACGTGTGCACGCTGTGCATTTGCTGCATTTGAGGTGACGCAGCTTTGTGTCTCCCCCAGTGGAGCATTCGGAAGGCTGTCGGAGAGATGAATGACTGCCGTAACATTGACTACTGCTCTCTGCCTCTCTGCTACCTCCTCCCTCTCTCCTTCCTTCCTCAGTGCCCAATGCTCCATTTCTCCTTCCCTCCGTCCTTCCACATCACCTCCGCTTCCTTTCTCTACTTCTCTTCCATCTCACCGCTTCCTCACACCTCCTTTCCCCCTCTCTTCATTCAGTTTCTCTCGCTTCCATCTTTATTTGTCTTATCCTTTCTCCATTTTGCAGAATCTCAAACCGTGTCACTGTGTGTGAGAGTGTTAAAGGATTCTTTGCTATCGGGGGCATTGCATTTCTTTTTTCACAAAGCTGAATGCTATTTGGACTCCTACATTTGCTGATCAAAGCGTCAATACGCAAGCATCATAAGCCCTGACACTAATGCTATTCTAACAAGACCTTAATCTCAACACCGCAGTGGCTTGTGTAGATTGAACTGCTCACAGTTGGGAAGTTGAGTAATTTGTCTTGAATATTACACCTTGTCTATCTTCCTTTCCCAAGCTGCTCCAATCAAGGGCAATACAGAGGGACAGATTAGATAACAAATAAACAGTGACATGGTCACAGGAGACTCCTTCCCGTTCTGATATGCTGCTGTGGTGCACTATATGGTTATAGATGACATACACACTGCTCATCAGAGGGAGGAGGGAATCCAACAGGCTCCTTGGGGCTTCTACTGCACCACAGGACGCGGAGAACGCCGTAGAGATTTTAATGATTATGAAAATCAAAAGTGCGATCATTAATCTTGGCAGAGGGCTTTGATGTCACGCTGCGAGAGGGATGAAGATGGAATGTGCCGACTCATCTTCCCTAGATAATGGCTGACGATAAGGGACGGAGACCGATTAAAGGCGCCAGCCAGCGTAACGTTAGTTCACATGGCATAAATTGAAATGAATTTCGTGTCAATGTAGCCAACTGAAACAGTCACACCTCCTCTTCTTCCCATGGCTTTTGAGTGGTCCCATAATAGTGCTCATTTTTTTCAGCCTGCAAGTAGCCTGAAGAGGCTGGCTGATGTGTTGGCTCTCAACCTGTGTGATTAATTCATTATCTGGTCTCATCAGCGGAGCCATTATTACAGAGTTTGTGAGTCTTTTTCATGTCCATTCTGATCCCTGCCACCACAGCAATCTAGCTGTTATTCCCAGGTGGCTAGAAATGCATCAGAGGCTAGCCTCGAGGCAGACCTCCCGGCTAAACCTGGCACTCCCTCGCCCTCCTCCTCCGGCCTCAGTCCTGCCCAGCCCTCATCCAGGCTGGCCGGAGAGCCATTTAAAGCTCTGGAACTGCATCCCTTTCTCCAGCCCGATCGATAGTGGAGCTGTCAGCAAGACGAATGGAGGCTTTAGGAAGTCCATTTTAATGAAGGAGCAGGAGCAAGGGAAAGAGAGGTACTTGGAAAAGGGGGGTGGAAGGAGAGACGGTGAGCCATTGAAGGTAGTTATGAAGGGAAGGAAGGAAAAGGGAAGGAGAAAAGGAAAAATGCAACGCAGAAAAGGAATGTGCGTGTGTTTATTGAACTTGCGTGTAGAATTATGTGTGTACTGTGTAATACTGTCTCCAGTGACGAGGGTAGGGGAGGGGTGGACTGGGTTGATTTAGCTACAGTAAGACCTATTTCTAGCTCAGCAGTGTGAAATAGGTCCTTAGCTACAGCGACTTGTAAATGCACACCCAACACAGAAACCTATATTAGTGCACTGAGGGGATTTCATCTGGCCTGCACGCCAACACCACATCAAGTCCTCTGGCTCATGAACCATGTCAGCAGCTCTGTGGTAAAAAGATATTGTGACAAGGGAGAGCTACAAAATCCAAGGCAACTCTCTCCACAACTGCCCTCATCCGACACACTGGCTCGAATAAAAAGGTTTTGTGTACATTTGCATTTAGAGGCAGAAGATGTCCTTTGGAGCAGACTTTTAACTTGGAATTCTGTTGATCTTGTAGTTTTGTTTGTTTTCAGCCTTTTTAATGGGCATTCTGAGCTGATAGCCTTTACCTCACATCAGTATGCAGAAAAGGGCTGCATGTTAATTGATGATTAGGAGCTGAGGTCAGAGGTTAGGCATAGCCAGTGTTGTAGAGCAACAATCTCCTCTGGGCAATGGCCCAGCCCAACCCTGTTTTCACTCATCGGAGCAATTACTGGCCCTGATTAGTCAGTGCGGCTGTGGAAATGATTGTCGATTTATGCATATGGCCAAATACCTACTCTAGTCAGCCAGAGCGCTACACGTCAAGAGTGCTCAGTGCCCTGATAAAACCCCTGACATCCAAACAGATAAAAGACAAAACTGGTCCAGGGACCTGAAACAAAACATTGAATAAAGATGAGTGTTGTAGAACTAACAACACTTACTACTTTCTGTCCGTCTGTTTTTAGGAGTAAGCCAATGTGGTGCTGTGTTACCTTAGTCAGTGAAACTCGGTCTCACTCCAAACTTGTCAAAAACCACTGCTTGTTCAGTGCCCCTCAGCGTCTGACACCGATGCATCGGAGCACCCTTTAGTGGGACACACCAGGCTTTAAGTTAACTCCAATGTAAACCTATACTTGTATTTATTTGATGGCCAGACTAACTGCCGTAGAATAAAGAGCGAGAAAGTCCCCTTAGGCCGGGTTGGAGGGGAGGCTGGACGGGTCAAATACACACAGGAGACCGCTGTAGTAAAACATTGACTTATTACACAGTACTTTTATTACGTAGCCTCAGTTCTTTACTCACACCTGCATCAAGTGCAGATGTTTTATGTAACATACATACTTATTTTAACTTCACCCATGTTGCTTCCTTAAGCCTAACCAAGTACTTGTGTTGCCTAAGCCTGGGGCTGCACAATTAATCGAATATTAATCACGATCATGATTCAATCGAAGTAAATGAATGTGATCAGCTGCGATTTTGACGTTTATAATTTGTGCTCCGCTCAAATTAAACTCTGCTGAATAGTAAATATAGCACTTCTCTTCACTTTAACAGAAAGCAGATGGGCAAAATGGAAATGCACTGAATTTAGGTCAAGTCTTGTTTTGATACAAATATTACATTTTTACATTTTTATGTTTATTTGGAAAAGACACTATGCCTGTAACCAGTAGGAACTGACACGTCCAAAAGTGACGCTAGAGGGGTACCTAGATTGTAATAAAGCATCGGTATTTGACGAGTTGGGAGTGAGAACGTGTTCAGTGGCCCTGAAGTAGAAATAAATGATGGTAGACAAATCAACAAGGTGTGCATCATTCCTGAGATGATCTTAGAATGTTTGTGCAGTTGGCCCTGTATCCTGATTCCTGTTATCAATACATGATATTTACATTAAAAACACAATGACAAAGGAGCTACTGTATGTTCATGATCATGGTTTAGTATCTTCTGTTCTTCCTCCCCTTCTTTCTTTCTCTGAATCAGGATACATTGTAAAAAAAAAAAGACCTTTTTAAAGAGTGAAATCAAAGATAGGGACCAGATTAGTCCTCACCACTCGCCCATCTGTAAAATAGAAATGAGCTTGTCCTTAGAGATAAGGTGAAACTCAGATGGTGCGGTGGAGTTTTAACCAGCCTTTGTGTGTGTGTGTGTGTGTGTGTGTGTGTGTGTGTGTGTGTGTGTGTGTTTGGGGAATGGTTTCTGTATTACGTATTACGAGGGAACAAGGGGTCTCCAAGGGAGAGAGAGGTCAGTGCAGTTACAAGCGTTTGATGTTTGCATTATATATAGCAGCGGCGCACACTGGGATGTAGGAGACAGCATTTTTGCAGAGTGAGGAAACGGTCTTCTGCAAGACTCCCTGACATCATGCCAAAGACGGGGATTATAGCTCCTCTGTTTGGCTCAGCTGAGGCCTCCTAACAACTCCTATACACTGAGACACTCTCCTTCTCTTTCGCACTCCATCTCTCTCCACTCTCATCTTCAGCTTTTGTCCCGAGTTCCGGCAATGTCAGCATTCTTGTCCCTGTAGCACAGTATCCAGACCTTCCCCGCTCTCTCTTGGACGGGAGCCCTGTGTCTGTATGAGGAGGTGGAATGTGTCTTTGTGAAAAGCGCTCAGAGAAAGCAATAAAATGGAGAGAAAATACGAGGCCCCAAGTGAGTGAAATGAAAGTACTCCATCTTAGGAGGGGACGGAGGCCTAAGGGTTCTGCTTATACTTGACCTTGCAGCGCACACAGTTGGGTCTCTACATAACAGTCGAGACAGACCTTAGCTGGCAACACGTCAACCTCAGAAAAAAAAGCTCTTGAATGTTCTGTCTTAAATTGAGAAAGGAACCGAGTGGAATCAAGGTTGTAAAATATTCAGTAGAGGGCCCAGAGGTAAAGACTGCTCTGGTATTTTATGTAGCCAGACTCAATTTTAAAAGTTAGTAGCTATTGCTGGTGCTGTCAGCTTATTTAATTACAGCCATTGGCTTCTGCTTGTGGCAGAGTGTGGCCATCTCGGGTTGGTGCCACGCACACACACACATGCAAAATTGCACATATTCAGCTTATGAGATTTAGTGATTATGGACAAGGTCGTACTGTAGGTTTTGGTTTCATAATGAATACAAATGCTGTGTAAATCACTGCATTATTAATGCACTTACCCAACTTAAAATCATGTTTACTTTCCTTGATCGACACCTAATACTTGACATGCGAGGACAAATAATATATTTTCATCTTTACTTCAAAGAGCTCTCTGCTTTACTGTCGTATCTTTGATTGATGCTTAACTTTTTTAGAAGAATATTAACTCTAAATAAAAACTTAATTTGAAACCCCAACCACCTACAGTTACAAGATGTAACCCAGGTTTAATAAAGTGTGCACATCACTCACTGTTACTTATGAAGCTTATGCTGTGTGTAGATGGTAATCATGTGGCAAGTGTCACAGTTGAAAAGTGAGTTGTACATGTACTTTCCACAATCGGTGAAAATTACGCCCTTGATTATAGAAGTGATTCTTAGTTTTATAATCTTCCTGAAAAATTGCCTTAATTGGTTAATACAGTGTTTGGTTTCAGACTTGCTCGTACAGGCTGCACACAGCTGCTCGTGTGCATTACGTTTCCTGATGAGGAAGAAGCCGTCGTGTGCTTGTGTGTAATGAGTTGGGAATATGTGCATGGGCACGTTTTTGACTTCATCGCCATTCAGAGAGGCTTAGCGTGATTAGAGTAGCGTGATCCTCTGAAGAGTTAATGATGAGAGAAGCAGTAGCTCCACAGAGGCCAATCACACACCAGCCTCTGACAGCATGCGGAGGCTTATCTTGCTCTATGTATTGTTTGTGTCTGTACGTGCGTGTGTGTGCGTGTGTGTGCACCTCCATGGGTTTTAATGCGTGGGAACATGTATATGATGGGATTTCAGCTATCATTTCTCGCTTGAAAGTGTTTGTTATCATCTACCGTGAACACCATTAGAATATGCATGATGCCTTTGTCTGGATGTTTGACATTTGGGGGTTTATGGACATCCAGAGTAGAATTTATAATTATATAGCTTCATTATGCTCGCGTCAGACATGGATCCAGCCCAGGAGGGGCTCTTGGTACCTCCGGGTCTAGTTCAGGGCAACGCAGCACATTGAGGAAGGCCGATGGCGGTTTTCTCCTCCCCACGCTCCGGGGGACTGACTGACAGGCTTAATGACACTGCCGGGGTTACAGCACGTCTCCAACTCATTTTCGGATGTGATTGAAGTTCGCAGTGGGTAGCTTTTCATCAGTGTTGAGCAGACAAAAGGGACCTTTTCCGTATTGTCTTTTCATGTGTGTGCAGTTTGTGTGTTTGCACATGTACACCCGCAGTTCTGAAGAGATGCACAAGAGAAAATTCGCTTTGTGGTTATTATCCGTGCTGTGTTGGAATCTCACGTTTCCTGAGATGATGAGTTTTGTATGGGTATGTCTCCAGTGTGTACTCCCGCTTGTTTATTGCATACTATGTATACACACTCAGGTACTTGAAGGCAGACACTAAACAGAGGAGACTGCACAAATAGGATTTATGTCTGGGTCAGTGTGTTATTAAACCAGGTTGCCTTTGTGTAGTACCCAACTTTACAGGAAGACTTAATATGAACAGAAGTGATATTTAAAGAGAACATTGTCAGAGCCGTATTGGACAGGTTTAAGAGTTATACAATGTACAGGAAGGGTTATGTAAAGAGTCTAGTCTTGTATAGTCTCTCCAGTGTACTTAGCAGTGTGTCCATTGGCTGTACTGCTCAGCTAGGCTCTGGTTACAGTCCACCTTAGTCTAGGCCCGCGCCATTCGGGGCTGCAGATGTGGGATGAGTCATGTAATAGTTGTTGGTGTTGGCTCAGCTGTACTTCTAACCCCCCCCCCTCCTTCTCACCCTTTTCATTTCCGCCCCTTCCTTTGGTCTGTTTTGCTTAGTTTCTCCAAACTAGGCCGCTCGCCTTTGTTAAGCAGCAGATAGGCATATGTTATGGCTTTGAAACCTGCATCCTCTCACTTAATGGCAGCTCAAACGTGGCCTGTGATTGCTCTCTCGCTCCAGTGTGAAGAGGCCAATCTAGCACAGACAGCAATCCACTTTGTTTGAAGCCACACTGGTGTTTTTGCTATCATTCTCGCTCTTGACTGGTGGAAGTAGAGTTCTATTGGTACTTATATGTCTGCTTTGAGTCAGCTGACACTCTTCAGCTTTTGCTCAGCATACAACGTTCCCCCCGCCAGGAGCACCTTCTTTTAGCTTTGGCTTGGGTGGAGAGTTTAGCAGAGCCAAGGAGTCCTCCTACACTAGCAAACCTCCCTTCTTACATTGCGTGACCTAAACACAAAATGCATTCCACAAAAATCAGGTTCTCCAATTCCAATATTCCAATTCCAATATATCACTGCAGAGCATTTTGTAAACATATTCCCCTCTCTGCTCTTCCTCCTGAACACTCCTTCTCCCTCCATGTATCTTTATCCATTAGGATGTGTTCCTCAAAAGGCTTCTGTTAAAGTAGCAGAGACATTTTGTTTTTGTGGGCACAGGGTGGGTTGTAGGAGCAAAAAACAGCTTTAAGCAACGTGCATCTTGGGTGGCTCAGCTGAGATGCCAACTTAATTTGTGGCTGAAGGTCTGTAACAAAAGTCATCGCCCTTCCACTCTGGCTTCCATGCTGCCAGAGCGAGAGATACAATCAGGGTCCCTGCTAGCAACTATTTACCCTCCCTGTCAATCAGAGTCCTGTGGCGTGTGCTCGCAGCTGGAGGCATCACTGGCAGGTGGCCCAGCATCTACCATAAAACATACTTCTAAAGCAACGATTATTTCCTGATCGTCCCTTCCTGTCTCATCCGCACCACACTACAACCTGGCACGCCCTTAATCCCTCATCTGCTGTCATCTTTATCTTTCTGTCTGCACGCTTCTCGGTTGTCCATATTACCTGCAAATGAATGGCATCAGTGGAGATCTGCTGTACCGTCCTGGGAAATTTTGGACTTAAGGAAACTAATTTGTCAATTCTGGTATAGATCCTTCTGCCTTTACACACACACACACACACACATCCATTCAAAATAGGCACACAGTCCCCCCAGAAGACAAATGTGTATTACATGGGACATGGAAAGGAATGTTGCTGGGATTTGGTTTCCATCATACTGCACTAAGGGAGCTTACCATCCTCATGGTCTTAAATCTCTGTCACAGTGGGAGGTAGTGTGTGCACACATGTGTGTGAACGTGTGCATATGTGCATAATGTGTTTATGGACGTGATAATACAGCCCAGTAGTGAGATCCTCTTTTTAGTCTTTATCAGTAGGACCAGTTCTGTCTGCCTGGGGCCAAAGCGAAGTACCCAGTGGTGCTGAAAGCATGGGGTTAGTCTGGTGTAGCTTGGAGGAGCCACAGTCTGTGGAGCACTGAGGTGCTTTGGAGGGACAGCCCTGTCTCTTGATCCCACCGAGGGCTGATGTTGATGCTGTGATCTGCAGGCTTCCCAGGCCACAGTAGCCACCCTCACCAGGCTTGTAATTACATTTGGGGAATAAGAGCACAGAGGGAGGAAGGGATTTAAATGGTTTGTGTGCTGGGCTGGAGGTAGAACGAGGTCCTTTTACTCTCTCAGCTGCATGTCATTGCAGATTTATTCAACACTTCAGAGCATTATAACAAAAGTCAGTATAAAGCATTATTATGCTGGCTATTTAACTTACAGGTGAGAGATGTTTTTGATTTTTTTGTAGATGTTGACGATGTATACCTTGATCTGCCTCGAACATGGCTCAACTTCAACAAGTCTAGCCACTCAACTCAAAACTGAAAATAGTTTTTTGACCACTTGAAGGCAGAGGAAGAAGCTGAAAATACAACATCTGACATATTCTTAAAAAACATTTTACGTTTTAGCAAATATGCCTGTCGACGCATACAGCTGACACAGAACAACAGTTGCCCTCATTTGACGTCATGTTTCTGGCTAGCTTACACATTTAAGTCCAATATTCATTGTTTTTTTATTTTGTCATGGTCACCACCAACTCCAAAGAAAAATATGTGGATCTTTAGCTGCTAGATGTTCCAGTTTCGTCGCCAGTTACCAACTTTTTTTGTCCTAGTAGACGAATCTGACAACACCCACTTGCTGCTGCTGAAAACAGGATTTATTAGAGATGAATTTGTGGGTAAGGAAACAACAAAAGAGGCTACAATGCTTTGCAGAGCTGCAGAGTAAGATGATAAAGCTCTGAGTTTGTAACCACGAGCGACACCTTTCACATATTTGATCAAATGTTAGTATAAACATCATTGAATAGTGTAGCTACAAGCATCTTGATGGCAATTGGATGCTGTGCAGTTTTAGTTTGCTCCTCTTGTGTACAGTACAAAGGCTGTCATGGGTGTCTCTTAACAGTCAAACTGTTCATTTTTCCAGTTCACCCACAGGACAATTTCTAACACATAATTAAAGCAAAGCCACAGAGAGACTTGAGCCGTATGGCCTGCGACAGCCACCATTTTATTATGTTAACCAGGAATGAAACATCACCTCTGTTTCACCGCTGTTGACCTGATACTGACATGACAGGAGGTGCAAATAGGTCAATTTTCATTTCACCACTTCAATACTTCACACACACACACACACACACACACACACTCACTCACTCACTCACTGCCCGTAGTGCTGGGAATTGTAGACATTTCTTACAAATGAAAAGAAAGAACTGAGAAGTTGACAAAGGGACGTGATACATACAGCAGATTTAGCCAATCAACACTTTACCAATTATTTCTCTTTACTCCTTTCAACATTGATCTACTTTTTATTCAAAGTCATTTTATGACGCTTGCCTTTACATATCACAAAAGAAAAACACACTTAAAAACAAGACGATTGAAAGCAGCCATGCATCCTTCTATTTCACAGAAATCTGATTTGGTATAAACCCATTAAGCATGAGTTCCTTGCTGTTGCAGATGGATTAGAGGAGAGCAGCACAAAAGCTCTGTCTCCTTTCTGAAAGGGAACGGTGAGGTGCTGAGAGTCTGGACATTTGGTTGTCACTCTTCATTTCTTTCATTGTGTCAAGGCTGCTGCAGGCAACAGCTCTGGCCAGCTCATATTGATCTGGGTCCTCAGACCTTAACCTGTTTTCTCTTATCTCCCCTCTCCTCTCCTCTCCTCTGCCACTTAGGAAATGGAATTTTTCGTGTACCACTGAAAAGGGTTGGACTATGTGTAGACCTATATGTCAGGCCTGATTTGTGCACTTGTGTGGGCTTACAGGGACAGCACCGCCCATCCCTGGGCCTTCAAAATGCCCTTGAATAACCCTGGACTCCTGCGTCTTTGTATCGACTGCCTGGCTTCCTGCTGAATGCTCTCAGATGCAAGTGTGCCCTGCAAGCGGTTCAATATTTGGCACTGTGTTCTCCGACCCAGCAGGAAGCCATAAGAACAGCTAATTAGCTTATAATGGATACACTTTGAGATCTGTATATTTTTTTTTTTTGCTGTGGCTCAGACGATTTCTGCTGCCAACAGGTTGCGTGATTTTAATCACGACAGTCAGTTCTGATCACATTCAGCAGAGTCACTTTAACAGCCACTAACCCCTATTAGTGTTTAAAGACGGAGTTATCCACTCCTTACAGCATAATGCGTCTCTCTCTCTCTCTGCTTTGTCCCTAGCTTGAGGCCTTGCAAAGTGGCAAACCTTGATGTTTACCTCAAACCCCTCCTGGAATGACTTTCAAACACCACTGTGATTTCCCCTTCTGTCACCACCACAAGGTCTCTCAAGAATTGATTCCCTGCACCAGCAGGCATCACACAGTCATGCCCGTGGAGATCTGACTTCAGTACAGAAATAAACAGCAGCCCCGTGCAGCCCTTCAAGGCTTTGCTCTGATTTAGAGTACATTAAGATTCATTCACAGTGCCCCGCTTCCCCGGTGTGCCACCTCTTCAATTTCCTCCTCAACCAGACTTAAGATTCATGTGTTTATATCAGAAGGCAGGAGGGCTGTTTGTGCATTTGAACAATGCTGACATCCTGTCACAGGGGACAGGCGCTGGGACTGAGGTAGGGGCTTTGGGGGCTGGAAAGGTGGAGCCAAGCTCCAGCTCAGTTGCAGTGTCTCCCTCCCTGTCTTTTCGTCACTTAACATTTGGCCATTTCTGTAAACCGTGTTTTGTCTAGCGTATTGTCAGAGAGAGGGAGCTTGAACTATCAAACCCCCTCACCACTTGAAGGGAACAGTCACATTTTCTACCAACACCAATGGAGACATTCGGATCCAATTTAATTCGGCGCCTCTTGTGCTTCTTCCTCTTGGCTGACTGTTTGCCACCAACTCATACGCTATGGCCTCAAACAAACACACAAGCACAAGCATAGATACCCTAGTGTAAAAGCACAAATACACGCAAATGCAAAAATGTGACCACACACACACACACACACACACAAACACACACCGTGACAGACAGAAGCCACAAAGCTCTGGGATACATTTGGTATATTTGTGTATTACTTTGTGTCTCTGTGTAAGGATGTGTGAGAGAATGTATACTGGGTCTCTGGAGTGACCACAAATGTTCCACAATTTGCCTGGCACCACTGCACTGCCTACCCGCAGTTAAGACAAAAATAATAGCTTTTTTCACTCGTATAAGCATTGCCTGCACTGCAGCTTGTACGTATCATTAGTTCACTTCATGAAATGCTGCATGGGTGTTAGTGTGCTTATGTGCTTGTTCGTGTGTGTGTGTGTGTGACCGTTTGAGCAGCAGACAGTCTGACAGACAGCGTAGTAGCTGTCACGAGTGCCCTTACCCTTAGCTTGACCTTTAGTGACAATCAATCCTTTGTGAACATGTCCTGTGAAGGCTAAAGGAATGATCAAGCTACAGGCCTTCTGGCGTCATTTATCTATTGGCTGGATGTCACACAGGTCATGGAGAAACAAGTGGCTCCACTGTTAATAGATCTGATCGGCTCCGATGATTGATTATTGAAATCAGTTAACAACAAGGTTTACTTATGATATCTGTATTTGTTTTTATATTTGAAACAGCTTTCCAAAACAAGGTTAATACTTGACACTGCCTGCTTTGCCTTGATTTGTGATTCTGGAAATAAGAGACACTCATTAATATCATTTTGAAACCTAAAGGGAACGAGGTCGATAATTTGGCTACAGAGGAAGCCAAGTTAAATTCAGTGTAGCCTGTGCCGGGCTCATTCGCCACAGTGGACCGCTGAATCCTTCTGTGCGTGCGTGTGTGTGTGTGTGTGTGTGTGTGTCCGTGTATGCTCGTGAGTGTATTTAAAGAGAGCAATCAGGCACAGCTGAACCTGCCCTCACTTGGCAGAGCAGAGCATTTGCCTGGTTAAAAAGGCAGAAGGTTTTGATATGGCAGAGAGGCAGTCGTTTGGCTAATCTAATGGTGGCTCCCATAGGATCTACTGTATATCTGTATGCAAATACTGAGCGAGGGGAAAGGAATGGAGTATACAGATGAATATTTTATCATATCCATCCCCGCCCCAGCCTGTACACCCACATCACCAGCATCTGATGCACTGGGAGCATTCTCTATACTCCCCTTTCTTCTCTCTCATGTATGCACACACACACACACACACACACACATATATATATATATATGTTTCTTTGCACATGCACACACAGACAAGAACATGCCTGCCTAGAAAGGATCTTTCAAGCGCCTTTGAGAGCTTCTCTGACTGGTCTGTTCCATCTTTGAGTTTATTACAGTTGAGATGTTTCCTTTTTTGTCAAAACGCTTCTCTGCAGGTGATTCAGATCTAAAGACATCCTCGCCCTGGGGATGTTTCCAGCATTCTCTTCTCTCATCCTTCAAACACAATCTCTCCTGTACCCTTTTATCTCCCCCCCCCCCCCTCCACCCCGCTCTCCCCCACGCCCCGCTCGCTCCAGTGTGCCGTTCTGTTCCCTGCCAGCCAGCTCCTGTTGCTGCCTGAGCCCAGCTCGTTAAGGGAAACACTGGTGCATGGTCCTCCTCACCTTCCCTCTGCACTGCCTTTTAATTAGACAGCAGTTTGTGTGTGTGTGTGTGTGTGTGTGTGTGTGTAGTGTTTTTACGGAGGGCTTTTTTTTTTTTAGACACAAGTCATCTTTTTGAAGTGATTTTCTCTGCTGTTCAACCCTGTCATTAAATAGCAGTCTGCACTCAATACATACTGTATGTAGCTCTTGGACACACAAATACTTCCGCTGGATTACATTTGATCAATTTAGTCATTTAGCGCTAATACGATTGATTAATGAATTAGTCAATCGATAGAAAACAACTTGGATAATTTATCACATATTTGATTAATTATTTTGGTCAATTATCAAGCAATCATCAGCAAATGTTTGATGTTTCCAGCTTCTTAAACTGAAGGTTTGCTGTTTTTCTCTGTGTTGTACTGCTGTAAATCTAATTTATTTGGGGTTGTCCTTTCCATCTCTGGGAAGTTGCAATGGGCATTTTTCTAATTTTTTGACAATTAATTGATTCATTCAAATGATTTGACTTTTTATCCATAGTAATAAGGCATTATATAGAAATGTAACATGTGTTTATTCCAGTGAATGCAGATGTCAAGTGTCTGCATTCTTTACAGGCGAATTGCCTAACATCTGTATTGGTGTACAGTGAAAGACGGGGTTGTTCCCACCTCTGCAGTAATGGAATCAAACCTGTTCTCCCTCCCCTCTTGTCAAGAGAGAGTGACTCCTCTCCTCTCCCATATAATCCCATTAACAGCACTTTACTGAAGTAGTGGCTGCCCTGCCCTCCTGCAGGACATGGCGTTTGGACAGAGGGCACACAGGCTCTTTAACACCTTGCACCTCCCTGCCTCCCGCTCATGCTCACGTTTCCTTCTTCATTTCTTGCCCTAACATTTTTGTATCAGAAAAACAAAACTAATTTGGGTTTTCTGAAATGATTTAAATTCGTTAATAATTATAATTATTTGTAATATAATTTGTATACGTCCAAGTATTATAATTATACACTTTTCTTACTAACATTGGGTTTCAAAAAGTTGTACCGTGGTGTCGTCTGTTCAGGTCGAATTAGCAAAACCATGTCAGAGGAGAATGTTGGCTCGAATAAAATAACAAGTAACAAGTGGGGTCAAAGCAACAGGAAAGCCTTTCTGTCCACTCAGAAGGAGATTCCACACAAATGTTTTTTTTCTGCTTCTACGATGGGCCATAATCCAACTATTTACATCTCCATGACAACCCCGGTTATCCCATTAGCTCTCCCAGTCTGTGATGATAGCCTTGGCTGTTTGGAATATATTAGGTCCAAAGGAGATGGGGAGGATTCTCTAAGGCATATTCACACCGCTGCAAGGCGAGGCAGAACCACATTGCTCAAACACAGAAGTGAAGTGGTGGACAGGAATAAAACAATTAAACACACCAGTGACAGATCTTGCACCAAGCCCAGCCATCAAGAGGAGCTCCGCTGCATGACATAAGGGGCTAATTATGCTAAGTACAATACCTTACCTCTAACATGTGCTATGAAAGCAGCCATATCTCTAATGTTCTGCTGAATATAAACATGCTTAGTAGAGGAGGCTGACAGAGGAGAATTGGCAAGGAATCCTCAACCACTGTCCTTGTCAGAGGAAAGAAATGAAATAATGTTGGTGGAGCCAAGCATTTCTGATTAACATGTCATCTCAGCCCTCTGCTGCTGCCTCCCTGCTCTCTTTCTCGTCTCTCCCAGGCAAAACTAGTTTACCTTTCATTAGGAGACCCTTGGCGCAAAACGTGTTTGCTGATAAGAGTCAGCGGTTTATCAACAGTTTATAAAGCATGGCGCTAGGATTAATCAAATAAGCACACATCCGGAGAAGGGCTGGACTCTGTAAACACAATCAGATCTGACTCTGCAGACGGATTGAGAGAAGTGGAGGAGAGCGAGAGTGTGGACAAGGGAGGGAGGGAAGATAAGTGCAGAAAATAAATGGAATCAAATTAGAATGAAGTCAATTTGGCAGAAATTATGTATTTTGGGCAATTATTTCTCTCCCAGACAGAATGTTATTTTGCGATACTGGTGGGAAGTCAAAATGAGCAGTGGTGGGAGAAGGGCTGCAGTCAGAAGTGAGAGAGATATGGTCCCTGTGTCTGTCCCTGAGCCCAACACAGTGCACCCGTGTGACTAGCAAGGCTGGCTCCTCATTATCTTGGCGTCCATCTGAGGAGAAAATGCAGCGTTGCAGTCTCACTTTAGAGGGACACTGATCACAAGAGCAACTCATCTCAACTGGAGAAAGATTGCTCTCCCCTCCTCTCGCTTTCTCTCCCTGTGTCTCCCACCGCACTGGGTTGCGGAGACAGACAGAGAAGAGGAATCCTCTCTGTTTTCAGGTCCGAAAAATGGAAGTTTGAGACAGAGAGATGGAGCGAAGCTTCAAAAGGCACATGTAATTGAGCAGCCCTAGATGGGCTATCTGGGAACATGAAACAGCAACAGTTGTGACGGAGGGTAATTGCCTCCCTGGGCCTGTATAATGCCTTGTCGAGTCTTTAAACTTGAGGAAACTGATAGAAGTCCTTATGTCGGCAGGTAATTGGTTCCAGGCATCAGCAGCTATGTGAAATGAAGGAAAGATAGGTAGGTGGGGTGTACGTATGTGTGTGTTTAGAAAAAGAATATTTATTTTCTAAACTATATGCTTTATTCAGAGTTTCATCATGTGACTCTGGAGCAAAATGAAAATATCTCGGGCGCAATCTTTCAAAAATCCACCTTGATGTATATGTGAAATAATACAGATGTAAATTTCACATTCTAGATGATGGCTCTAGTGCCTCCTCTGAAGCCCATTGCAAGCATCAGGGGCCAGTTTTGCAACATATGGCTGTGAAAACTGCTTTCATAAACATCTTACTGCTGTAGTCGAGCATTTACTGGAGCTGACTTTTGACTTTCAAGTTGTCTGGTTCTAAATGCGGGCAGCACTGTGGCGTTCACTGCCAGGGTCTGTCCTCTCTGCTGGCCTGCATCCAACCCCTTTCCTGGCTGCAGGATGCAGAGTTGGACCTCAGGAAGTGGACGCTTCATTTGCTGGCCCTGCATGATTAATTGAACATCTGGTCACACAAAGACAGCTGACCCCAATTCCCAGCTGTTTACCCTTTGTAGAAACAGTTAATATGCCTGCAGTGAATGCGTCACATAGGGGGTCAAGACTGCATTTTGAGGAACCTCTCCATTTCACTGCTAGACCTCTCCTTTAGCAGTTGTAGCTAGTGTTCAGTGTTGTTGTGTTTTCACAGGTGGACACTGCTTGAGAAAACGGAAGAAGAGAATATACAGAATGATGTTCTCTCTGTTTTAAGCCTGAGAGGTCTTGCCAGCAGTCAGTCAGTCAGCCAGTTGGCCCCCCACAGCTCTGCTGTGAAGCTAAAACCTCTCTCCTCTGCCTCCTGATTAGCAGTGTCTTTGTTCCATTGGCGGTTGCACGGCATGAAGCGTGATTGCAGTGGGCAAACTGTCGGCTTTAAAACAAGCCTGCTGCTGCGCTGATCTGCATCACACTTTACCCCCCTCCTTGCTTCGCAAAGACCAAATCAAATCAGGTTTTGCTTGTTGTTTGGTCTCTGAGCAGTAAGCCCCCGAAGAGATTTGGGAATTTAGATTATTTTCTTTCCTTCTTTTTTGTCCATTTGATGTACAGTATTTCTGGCTAAAGGGACAGCTTAAGTGTGGGTAGGGAATCTGTGATGTAAAGGCAACAAAATGACTCACTATTGATGCAATATGGGTATAATTAAGAGATTTTCTTCATTTGCCCACAGTTAATTTCCTTGCTTTTTTTCTTACCTGCTGTCTATATTTTTCTGTCTCTTTATCTATAGGCTGCTTCAATGGCGCTGAGCAGCTTGGGCCATGTATATACAGCCATCGGAGACTATCCGAACGCCCTGGCCAGCCACAAGCAGTGTGTGCTGCTGGCCAAGCAGTCCAAGGATCAGCTGTCTGAGTCTCGCGAGCTGGGAAACATGGGGGCCGTCTACATTGCCATGGGAGACTTTGACAATGCTGTCCAATGCCACGAGCAGCATCTGGGCATTGCCAAGGTCCTGGAAAATAAACGAGAGGAAGCTCGGGCTTATAGTAACCTAGGTAGTGCCTACCACTACCACCGCAACTTTGACAAGGCCATGTCCTACCATACTCACGTTCTGGAGCTCGCCCAGGAGCTGGAAGAAAAGTCCATTGAGATGAGAGCCTACGCAGGACTGGGTCATGCTGCTCGCTGCATGCAGGATTTGGAGAGAGCCAAGCAGTACCATGAACAGCAGCTGTCTATAGCTGAGGGTTTGAAGGACAGGGCCGCAGAGGGAAGGGCCTCCTCTAATCTGGGTATGTATGCAAAATACAAAAAGATTTATGAGAGAATTTAACATACTGTCATCTGAATATATCTCTATCATTAGCTCAAATTTTGGGAAGTATTATCTGCTATTACGAAGCTAAATTATAGATCTTAATTCAAAATATATTTTAAATGTGTCTGTGGTAGAAACAACAGTAAAATGAATGGATTGGTATAAGGTGAGTTTGATTTGCAAGACCAAAAACAATTGCCAGTTAGGTGATGAATTCAAGGACGTCCAGTTAGAGTAATACATTCATATTTATTTTTTTAGACACCGATACACTTTTTAGACACCGATACAAAAGTTAAGCCAATTCCAACTGCTGACAATTTTGCCTTTCTTTGGTTGGAGTCCTCTATTGTTGCTCTAGACACAACCCCAACAACAGCTGTCTATTGTAATGCCTGGGTATTGATCACTGGAGTGAATCTCCCAGGGACACATGGCTAAGTCAGTATTAGAGTTCTCCTTAGAATTGATGAGTGGGATCCACCAAAATATTGCCATCCCATTTTACACACATCTGGGTATTCTCTCATCCCCTTTTAATGGAAATCCACTCAGAGCATGTACAGTATCTAGTGAAAGTATGTTGTCCTTTGAGATTTCTCACAGATCCGTTTGAGGACAATGTACAGATTAGTGTCCAGCAGCTTGTGATAAATCTATATTTTAAACACCTGGTAGTTGGATAGTAAGATATCTTGCAGCCTGGAAGGAGGTAAGTGTTTAGCTAGAGTTATTTTTGCTTCAATTTGACCTAATCGACTGAAAAGATGGATGGGAATAAAAACAGACAGAGAGTTAATGGGTTTCTGGCTTCTGTTTTGTTGTACTGAGGATACAGTATGACGGCTTCCATTTCCTGCTATGGTGTTTTGACTGTACTGCTGGCTACAGCTCTTTGTTTGTCTTCATTTAAATGAGCTGTTTGCTCACTGTTGTTTTCAATGATATTCATGGTTAGCGAGACCGTGAGTGTTTTTGTTACTTTTAGGCATAGGCCGGCAGTATGTTACTGTATAATCATCACTATTTTATGTAAAGTTGTTTTTATAAACCGTATTTAATGGTTGCATTATGTTCCACAGTGAATGGTACCCAGTAGACTATGTGAGCATAAGGTAGTGGAGTGCAAGCCTTCTTGGTAGCCAGGACAGAAGATGATGCATCTTAGAGCCAACAGTAATTTGCGAGCCCGGGAAGTTCTGTGGTGATAGAATGCCAACAGTGTAACGTACACTGTCAGAGTATAAATAAACCCCATAAAAAATGTATAATTTTTCACTAGAAATCTCTTCACATTAATCTGCTCTGCTCTCACCTTCACACTGGCTTAGACTTAATCATGTCTTGAAATGAAAAGTGGTATGAAGATAAATAAAAAATGAGACGGGGAAATTAAATATATACAATCAGGTCTTTTGATTGAAACTTAAAATGTAATTATTGTACCCTTTACAATCCAATATCGTACAGCCACATCTTGCTAGAATTACATTATTAGCTTGTTAACCTTGTGGAGTGTGTGAATATAATGATGAAAGGAACGTTAACGATAAAGGTGTACCTTTTGGATATTCAGAACCCCATGAGATAAATGGTATGGTCAATTCTCCTGTATTTAGTCCAGCACTTACAACCTTCGCTGGGTGACTTATGATAGCCATCATGATAGTAGTAAACCTGACTAATGGATAACTAAGAGGCATAATAGTTCCTCCCAGATGAATTATTCTTTAACCTAATGTGTAAAGGTGTGCAAGCAGAAAGTGGGGTTAATCAGCCAAACATAAATTGAAGTCGTCCTTTGACCAGCCTAATGGTTGCACCTCCTTGAGTGCTCTTAGCACCAACACGCACCTGATTTTAAAAGTGAGCTGGTAACTGTTTGTCATAAATTAGAGGCTTTAAGTGAGAACATTTTATGATCCTACAGTACAGTACGTGTGAGCTTTATAACGAGTGACTGTATGTCAGGCAGCAAATGGTTTGTGTTCTGTGGTGTTATTGCCATTATGATTGCCAGGCAAGGCTACTATTCATTATTAGTTGCTACATTACAGTTCCTCCAGTCCTTGATAGAGTAATGATGGTGGAGCTGATGCACTGTCAAGACCTCCAGGCTGGTGACAGAGCAGAAGCTAAAAGAGTGGGTGGTAGCGGTGAAGCCTGTTGCTCCATGGAGGCTGCATCATCATGTGGATACAGTACCTCTTGACACCTGAACAAGCTTCCTGACCATCTCATTGCTGCCTCATCTGTTGGTACTTCTTGTCTATTTCCTCTTCTCCTTTTTTCAGTTTTTGACGGCTCCCTCTCTCACTTTCTCTCCTCACCCCTACTGATTGTAATCTGCAACTGTCAAGCTCCCAGTAATTGAAACTGACTTGATGAATCGCTTAATTACCTTTAATAGCTGATTCAAGAGGAGCTGAATAATGAAGATAACGGCGAGTGAAGTGGAGGTTGTGAAGCATCAGTTTGTAATTGCCCCAATGTTGTTGTTGTTGTTGTTTTTTTGGTTGCGGCAGCGGAGTGTGCATTGTTCCCCCGTCATCAACGCCTGCAAGCCTGCTTCGCACAATAAGACATGTGCTAAAACAAACAGGATGTTGTTTCAGACATCAAAAAATGCTGCCTTTATGCAGTGCACAAATAGGGGAGAGATGATCGAGCGAAGATTAACGAGCAGCGATAAAAGCAAGAAACACTGTGTGAGAGATGGGAAGTAGAAGTTGCAGAAACAGGAAAGAACAAACTTTTATTATGCCCTCTCAGCTTGTCGTTAATGTTGCGTGTAGTGTGGGTGGAGCAGCAGCTGACATGGCTCTGAGGTACAGTAGTATAGAGATCATCATGCTGTGATATCTAGCCATGATGCCCAGCGGTACCAGCAGCTCTGGCTCAGCACACTCTGACCTATAAAGGATATGGAAATGTTGCATTCCAGCGCCATTTATTATTCATTAATTGGCTAACTTACCCCCTAGTCAGCAATATTTAATATCTGAGGACTGAAGTGGTGGGTTTCCATGTAGCTCACATTTCTGGTATTCATGAAACAGAATCTAAATTGTATTATTTTCCCTTGCCTTCCCCTTCAAAGAGACTTTCAATAAGTTAGTTTGATAGCGTTTGTGTTTTAGCCTGGTCTCTCTTGTGCTCACTTTTCCTCGATTCACACCTCATTTGACCACACGTCTAAAAGAAGTCACTTGAAATGTCGACTCCATCAGCAAGAATGGCTAGCGGTAACAGTCCTAATTAAGCTTGTTTCCTTTCCTTTTATCCGACATCCCCCGGGGAATGCGTTCTGCTGATGCTCACAAAAACAAAGCAACAGAAAGAGGGAAAACAACAGGAAGAAGAGTTCACAAGACAACACACAATCAGACAATGTGCACAGCGATGCTCAGTGTTCAAATCTCATCACTGGTATCTAAAAAAAACCAGGACATAACTTCTGTATGTAATTATTTTCAGACCTTTGTGCTAAACCCCGTTCACACTTACAGCTTTTTCCACTTACTTTTAGGGTCATGTGAGAATTGAGCACTGGAATCTACACTCCAGAACATCAGTTGTGGGAATCTGCCTTATCCAGACATCTGATTACCAGGTTTTGCAACATGTCCGACAGTGACAATGACACACCAGTAGATTCAGCATTATGATTTGTATTTCTAATACTGTTGGCTGCGTTTGTTGGCAGTTGAAATATAGTAACACTGACCCTGAGAATGAGAGCTCTTTATAATTGTGAAAGTAGTTATGTCGGCCTTTTAAGTGAAGGGCATTTAAATAGGCAGAATCATCAAATAATTAGTTGGTGAGATAAACATCCTTGCTCGTGATGCTTTTACCACTAGTGCATCATCATTATTATCATCATTATAACAACAACAATGGCTGCATGAACATAAATCCAATACTTAGTCCTTTTCAAAACAAATTTCAGACTGCCCACAGGGACAAACTACAGACAGGGAGCAGACTTGCCTGGGGCACTGAGGCATAGACATTATTCAGTTTTGTACCTAAGCCTTTTGGAAACAGCACTGATTGTATATTATTACTCTGACCAGGAAAGTGAGCAGGAGAGAGCTGAATTTACAGAGGAATTCAGCCGGCCTAATGGCCCAGACAGGATGATTGAAAGAATGCTGTGAGGGAAAACAGGGAAAGAGCCTAACAAATGCATAACAAAGTGCATTTATCTGAGATCGGTGACATCTTCAACAGTCCAGTAATGACCGGCTAAATATTTAAGTAGATAGTGGCAGGCCTTCAAAAGGAGAGAGGAGGTGATGGGAACAATGGTTGGAGAAGAGCTGGTGGGATGTTTAGGATGCCAGTGTTGTGTTACTGTCCTGGAGAAATCTTTGCAGCCTGGCCCCAAATTTCTATTTGTTGAAAAAGCAGCAGACGCTCCCTGCCTCCCCTTGCATGGCCCCCTTCAATCTCCGCACACAGGACCATGCCAGAAACTGGACTAGAGGCCCTGCGAAACACACTCTCCCTAGTGTTTGTGCTTACACTGATGTTTAGCTCACTGTATGCAGACGCATTCTACTCATTGCAGAGCTATTAAGTGAAACAAAAGAGCTGCGTCAAGCAACTGTGCCCTGCATTAAGCACACCCGCAGATTTAGCATGACATGTGATCTGTTCCTATATGGAGAGGCGATTGTGCAGTGCGAAAAAGAAAGTGGAGACATTGAGACTGAACATTGTTGGATTATGTGGTTGGAGGAATCAGATGGCATGCGTGTAGACAGTACAGCGACAGTTGGTTTGCAGGAGGGGTGAGGATCAGGAGGAGCGGAGAGAAGCTCAGCTCGTGCTTGGAGGACACGTACAGAACTCTGTTTCTTTTGGCAGACCACCCAGGCAGCACGCATCCATGCCCTGTCCTTTTTTTTTTTATCTTCCTCCTTCCTGTCTCTCTGTCAGTCAGACGATAGGAGACGTCTGCGTCTGTGAGTGAGGATTTGCTACCTTAAGCCCAGACCCCCAGCTCCTCCCCTTCCCTGCTCCTGCAAACCCCCAGCAGAATCTAGGTTCGGCCTCAGCTCACTACTTCCCCCCACAGATCATAACACACACTATTTTATATTTCACAACTCATGCACTAAGACACTTAGCATATTATAATGTATTCTTTTGACTTCCATTCACCCTTTCATTTTCATAGACATGATTGGACTGGAAGTCTATATGAAAGTAATCCTCATTGTTATGATATAGTCATCCCTATAATATCTTTGGAGGTTGCAAATACTTGATGGGAACCTTTTCAATCTTGTGTTTCCCTTTTCTTTTTGCTCGATGGTGACAAAACATTCTGCTAGTCTCGTGCAAAAACAAAATCCAAACCATCTACTCAAAAATAAGATTCTGAAAGGTGTCCTACCTTTATCTTTTCAAGCTTCTTTTACTTCATTACTTTCAAAGAAACTAATTATTCTGCATTTTAAAACATAAAAACATGATACAGCCTTGATTGTCAGTCTCATTGCATCCATTAGCACTAACAACACGTTGTGTAAGCAGCTTTGTAAATACTCTCACAGTGACAAAATGATCTAGAAATTATAATAGGTTTTCAGAACTACTAAACTACTGTATGGTTAAAAATAATTTGTGACTACTTCTCAGTCTTAATGGGTTTTCCTTCAAAGAAGACTTCCTATTATGGTATTTTACACATGCCAATCTCCTTGAGCTGAGACCTGAAAAGGCATCAACATTTCTCCAAACACCACAATTCCAGCATCCTGTTGTGGTCTTTACTTCTCAAACATGAATGTAAATTATAATGTTGACCTAAAATATAAATGAGGAACACACCCAGGTCATTATTTTGGGCCCAGGCTGGTCATCTCTACTCTATTCCTAGTTTCACGCCAGCCCGATGGCAACAGCACCATTGTTGGTAAAAGATCCTCTTAGCTGACTGTACGCAGCAGTGCTCGGGACCTTTCCTAGCTCCCTGGAAGAATGACACAGTGATTTACTCAGAGCCAGACACCATCCCTCAAAGTCATCACTGCTGCATATCCCTCTATGTACAGCCAGCTGTGTAATGAAAAGTGACAGCACACTGCCATGCTTTTAATGTCTTTGGTTATGGGGGGATGGAGAGAGCTCTGGATGGATTGGGCCCTGTATAAAATGTTCTTCACAGTCATCGTCTCAAGCTGTGTAGAAAAGAGAAATAATTGAGCCATATTATTTAATATTTTCCAGTCAAGTGCATTTAGTATGCACCACAGACTTATAATGTTAAGACTTACTTAAATTGAATCTGATTGGGGTAATTTTGATTTGGACAACATACCACAGTGACAACTACGGCCAGAATACCTGTACAAATTCCAAATTTGTGTGTTTCAGCAATATTTACTGGCATGTTTGGGATGTTTTTATTTACTATCCAGCTGGATACTATACCAAGAGGGTTCCATAATCCTCTTGCCGTATTGGGAGAGGGCAGAAAATATTTTCTTCAAGTGTGGCTCCAGGCATAGCCTAAGGCTTATGGCAATTTTGGCTGCAGCTTCCAAGCCCCACCTCAAACCTCGCCATACACCCCAGTCTCTTTCCTGGCTGTCTCTTCTAGCCCTCCGTCCATCGCCGAGCCCCAGATCCATTTTTAGCCTGCAGCATGGAACATGTTTGCTGGTAATACATCAGTAGGCATTATATCCTCAGTAAGATCAGCCTCCGTTGGGGAAAGAATAACCTTGGGAGTGACTTTGTGGCAAGAGCTGTCGGTGCTCTTCCAACTAGCCTCCTGTGAATCTTAGCATCCTTATACTCTTACGAAAGGCTCCCAAGAATGGCAAAGCTGGGGGGTTTGTCCAAGGTATAGGAAATGTCTGTGCCAGTCGAACCTTAACATCCAAAAGGTTTTAGGCCTCATTAATTTATCTTGGCTGACGCAAAAGACTGTTTTGCTGTATTTGTACTGTACATAGTCCAAAGAACCACATGGATTCCAGTCACTGTATGATTTGTATTCTGAATACTTCTGCATTATTTGGCAGCACTGCTTCTCTCCTTGTTCTACTCTGTGTTTTGCCTAGCATACCAATTTGTCAGGGCAGTGACCTGATGATTATCAGGTCATAGTTCAGGTTGTATCACTTTAACCTGAAAATACAAGCAAGCAAACAAACGGCAAGTGAGGTTTTTCATCTGTCAGTAGGTGGTTGCTGCATGCAGAATCATGGTCTGAATTAAATGGGCATCTTTCATGATGTTTTCCCACCAAAATCCAATCTGTCTGCAGAAAAAGCTGTTGGATTTATTTTCAGACACCCAATTTAAGCAGGTTTACTTTAAAACTAAAACTAATCTTCTCATTTCGACTTCATTTCATTCAGAGTGAAATACTCATTATGCAGCTTCCACAATTGTGGATTTCTTCCTTGTCCACCAATCTACAAAAGTATGTATGTAGTTAGGTAGGTAGGTAGATAGATACCCGGTAATTTGTCAAATCAATATGCATCACAGTGGCTCATACTGTAGAGGCACCACAGCTGTTTTTTTCCACTCTCATTGGCCTAATGTGCTGCGTTTTAATTGAACCAGCATCTGAATGCATAGCCACATCTATCGTATAATTTCTGCAGTCTTTTGAGCCGACAGTTTAGTTTTAGTCCCTCTGTTTATGTAGCCTGTGTTCAGGTCCAAACTGTGGCAAGTTTCATATGAAATAAATGGGAAAACACACATGGCGGTAACTAATCCAGGCGGCACCATCACATACTCACCACAAGCCACAGAGCCCCTCTGCGACTCTGGTTCCCACCCATTCAGGCCGTTTCCATCCCTGGTGTCCCATCAGTGGCTGAACCCCCCCCCCCCGTCCTCGTAGCCCATTACACTCCATGCTGATGCAGCAAAGCAATGATGGCCAGGCTGGTGGATGAAGGACTAAGTTATTTGCCTTGCAGCTGGTTTCTCTGTCTCCATCCAACAGCCTGCAGCCATCCTGTCCTCTTTCTCCTATTATTATTATCATTTAAAGCTGGGTGACAATGCAGAAAGAGAGACCCAGACCCAGAGATTAGTATTGAGTCTCGGGAGGAAGGAGGAGCGATACGGTAGATATGCTGTGATGTCTCTTTACTCTTCGGTGTGTATGTGGGTGTGGGTGCACATTTGTGTGTGTGTGTGTGTGTGTGTGTGTGTGTGTGTGTGTGTGTGTGTGTGCGCACCAGATGGCTGCCTGGCTGTGGGGTAAAGCTATTATTTTTCAGAGGATGGTATTTTATTAGAGATAATACGCTCAATGCACCGGGTTCTTCATTATTTATTGTTTCTCCACACTTATCTCATTTTTCTTAAGTTGTTTGCTGAGCTTTCCATCAGCACTTCACACTCTCCCCCCACTTTTACTTCCTCTGTCTTTCTTTCTTGTTCTCTGCTAACCATTTCCAACCCTGTGGAAAAGTTGTTGATTTTGTTAAAAATCCCTCTAAGACACAATCATCAAAGACAACTTAGACAGTCAAAAGATTCTATTTTGGTGTTATAACAACTCCGTTTGATTGCACTACGTTTTAATGACCATCATTCTGTGGGAGAGTGTGTTGTGTAAGCAGAGAACAGATGGCTCAGAGAGCATATTTGAACAACCAAATTACTTGTTTTGTAAATGAAGAGCTGACTATTACAATTTTCCCTCGAATGGGTCTTTAACTTCATCTTGTGTCTCTCACACCTCTCTCCTCAGGCATAATCCACCAGATGAAAGGGGATTATGAGACTGCACTGAAACTCCACAAAACACACCTGGCCATTGCTCAGGAGTTGAATGACTATGCTGCTCAGGGCCGGGCCTATGGTAACATGGGTAATGCCTACAATGCCCTGGGAGCCTTCGATCAGGCTGTTCGCTACCACCGCCAGGAGCTGCAAATCTCCATGGAAGTCAATGACCGGGCCTCGCAGGCCTCCACCCATGGAAACCTGGCTGTGGCCTACCAAGCCCTGGGAGCCCATGACCGCGCTCTGCAGCATTACCAGAACCACCTCAACATCGCTCGTGAACTCAGAGATGTCCAGAGCGAGGCGCGGGCTCTGGGCAATCTCGGCAACTTCCACTGCTCTCGAGGAGAGTTCCCTCAGGCCGTGCCCTACTATGAGCAGTACCTCCGCTTGTCCCCGGACCTCCAAGACATGGAGAGCGAAGGGAAAGTTTGTCACAATCTGGGTTATGCCCACTACTGTCTGGGCAACTACCAGGATGCTGTCAAGTACTATGAGCAGGATCTAGCTCTGGCCAAGGACCTTCATGATAAACTGAGTCAGGCCAAGGCATACTGTAACCTCGGGTTAGCATTCAAGGCCCTGGGAGACTTCACGAAGGCAGAGGAGTGTCAGAAATACCTGCTGTCATTGGCCCAATCCCTGAACAATGCACAGGCTCGCTTCAGAGCACTGGGGAACCTCGGGGACATATTTATCTGTAAAAAAGATGTGACTGGAGCCATTCAGTTTTACGAGCAGCAGCTGGCCTTAGCTCACCAGGTACACCCACACACAATGAATGTAGTACTATAACATATACTAGAACAATTCATCATATAAAACTGTCATGTGAAATGTATGTTGATATCACTCACTCACGGCCCTCATGCTGATATTATGAAATTCTGTCTTGTTTCAGGTTAAGGAGCGTAGGATGGAGGCCTGTGCCTATGCCGCCCTCGGGGCCACCTACAGACTTGTGCAGAAATATGACAAAGCTCTCGGCTACCACACCCAGGAGCTGGAGGTGTATCAAGAGCTGGGCGACATGCCAGGAGAGTGCAAAGCCCATGGTCACCTGGCAGCTGTCTACATGGCCCTGGGGAAGTACGCCATGGCCTTTAAGAGCTACGAAGAGCAATTGGAGCTTGGTCGGAGGCTGAAGGATCCTGTTGTGGAGGCTCAGGTGTACGGAAATATGGGCATCACTAAAATGAATGTAGGCGTGATGGAGGAAGCTATTGGCTACCTGGAGCAGCAGCTGGCCACTTTACAGCAGCTGAGTGGCAACGAGGCATTGATGGACAGGGGCAGGGCCTATGGAAACCTGGGAGACTGTTATGAGGCTCTGGGAGACTTTGAGGAAGCCATCAAGTACTATGACCAGTATCTGTCAGTGGCCCAGAGCCTTAACCGTATGCAGGACCAGGAGAAGGCCTACAGAGGCTTAGGCAATGGACACAGGTGAGTTTGCTTTAAATTAAAGGTTTCACATTGACTATTTCACATTGCTAGAAAGAACTTTTCAGTCTTTGTATAACACACCAGAATCAATATCCCCTAGCTGTTGTCGTATAATAGACAACAGCTAGGGGATAATTGTATTGACTGGGTATTACTAATATTCACAGTAATCCTACTTTGCATATTATTTTTCTCCTTGCGCTCACTATAAAGGACCACCGTAGTTCAGAGACACCTTGGAGCTTGGATAGGAGCCTGGTGCTCGCTGTCTCAGCAGCAGCCTAGTGGTCCTGGCCTTATCTGTATGCAAAGAGGCTTTGGCACGCAGACATCTGAAACTGAGGGGAAGCACAGTTATTTCGAGGCAACCTCTTACATCTTGTGTCTCCTCTCCCTTCTATTTCTCCTTATGCTTCAAAGAGCTGATAGCATCCTAGGAGACAACACTGCAAAATAAAACACGAAAGACTTGCTGAAATCCTCATTTCGCAGATGATTTTCTTCTTATTGTGCGTCTTCAGCATGGCACCACAGCAATCACACATGGCAGTATAAGCCATGCATGAGTTCAGAGGGGAATAATCGACATCGCACTCGCACCCTTCTCGTCTTCTAATAGCTCTCAGTCAAGCACATGCGTTATCACACAACTTCAATTAAGCTTAAGGCTTTTATTCTTTTTAATACTCCGTTTGAACCGTCATCCGGCAATTGTTGGTGTGCCTGAGCATGTAAATGAAGTCTTTTTGAAGGCTGTGAAAGCAAACAAAATGCAGAGAAGGAATGAATGCCACTCCATTGACATATACGCAAGGGAATGGAAGCATGGATCCTTTGACAGATCAGGTCTCTAATACCGTCTCTTATTAGAGACGATATTACTCTTCAAACTGCCTAAATTTTGAATTTCATATCAGTGCTCACACATTTATCATATAGCCTTCCACACACTCTAGTCTGTCCACATCAACGGCTACCAGCAGTGTGTTGGACATCTAAATCTATATTTCAGAGCAATGTGCACTCCTTGTTGTGTCCCAATGGTGCTCTGTTCCAGGAGGATATATGCATCTGCTTGAATCAAGAATATAGTTTCCCCTAACTTTGAGATAAGCTGAGAGACAGATTTATTTTGAGGGTTGTGGGCGTTAACGATCTCTCAGTATTTGATCAATTTGGATGGAAAAAGCCAATGACAGATTTTCTTGGAGGTTGTCTTGTTGGTTTCTTATCTTGCATATCTCACTCCTAATCTCATTGGTTTTCTGTCTTTACCTGCAGGGCCATGGGAAACCTACAGCAGTCGCTGGTGTGTTTTGAGAAGCGGCTAGTAGTGTCTCATGAGCTGGGGGAGTGTGGAGGCAAGGCTCAAGCCTATGGTGAACTGGGCGCACTGCACAGCCAGCTGGGAAATTATGAGCAGGCTATCTCCTGTCTGGAGCGCCAGCTGGCCATTGCCCGTGACACCCAGGACAGAATTCTGGAGGGTGATGCCAGCTGCGGTTTGGGCGTTGTATATCAATCTATGGGAGAGTATGAGACAGCCCTGCGGTGCCACCAAAGTGACCTGGAGATTGCAGAGGAAGCAGGCAGCGCCGCACGCCAGGCCCGCGCCTATGGGAACTTGGGCCTAACCTACGAGTCGCTTGGAAACTACGAGCGGGCAGTCGTGTTCCAGGAACAGCACCTAAGTGTTGCGGCTCAGACTAATGACTTGGCTGCCAAGACGCTGGCCTATGGCAGCCTGGGGAGAACACACCACGCACTGCAAAACTACTCACAGGCTGTCATGTACCTGCAGGAAGGTGAGTGAGTCAGGGAGAGAGGATTGCCTTTGTTGCCTGAGCTGATAGGCTTAGAGTTTGTGAATTCATGAATATGAAATTTAGAGCCTATTTGTTGCTAAGCCTTTGCCACATTTTATTAGGCTGTGGGTTTGTGTGTGTGTGTGTGTGTGTGCGCTGTGAGTGCACAGGGGGATTTTGTGCATATTATGCGTCTGTGTTGTCTTCTGTGCTGTATAGGTATACCAGCATTTGTGTGTGTATGTCTGTGCAAACCTATCAGGATGCACGCCAAGGAATTGTTCCTGTTTACTGCTAGCTGTTCTTCACACCCCTATATCTACTTTTCTCAGAGGGTTCTTTGCAGTGAGGTGCCAAAGGATCTTTTCACACAGTGGCTGACAGACTCCTGCTTCACACGTTTCATTGTCCCCTACAGATTATGGTGAAATGGAAACCTGCAGCTTTGCCTCTCAAAAATGAATTACGTCAGTGACGGTGCAGGTAGAAATTGTCACCGAGGGTGTGATGAGTGGAAGTATCCGTGGATGTGAGCCGAATGTCCAGGCCTCACCCGTGCCCACTGACAGACCTCATTCTCAGGAACACCCACTGTGTTACGACCCAAACCCTGTTTGAATCCAGGAAAATTGCAGCTCATATAAGAGGACAGTTGTATATTTCACACTGCAGGGAGTGAATGCAAGAGAACAGGAATATATCTCCTCTATCGCTCCTCCGTCCACTTAGAGTTAGCCAGGCCTGCGGTGACCCACACACCCTCTGCAGGCCTTCTTGTTGAGCTTTAATGGAAACAAAGGCGACAGGCCATTCTGTCTCCACCCTGTCCTCCTGTTGTCCCCTGCACTGTCCTTGTATTGTTCCTCGGTCTGGCTGTGAAAAAGAACAGTGCCTCGACTATCCTTGACAGCCAATTATTTCTGGCCAACCTACCCAGACCGAAAAGTTGGCACGGTTTTTTTCCCTTCATTTTTTCTATATTATTCTACTCCTACGGCAAGTTGTGTTGTGTGATTTCTTTTATTTTATTTATTTATTTTTTGTTCTTCATGCTGCATTGCTTGTTTTTTGTTTATCGAAAAAGATTAATTGGAAGGAGGGATAGAAAGGCAGCTCCAAACTAGTGCAGATACAGTTGACAATATGTGACTTCCAAATCAGTGTGTGTGTGTGTGTGTGTGTGTGTGTGTGTGTGTGTGTCTGTCTGGTGGTTATTCTGTGTAGCACAGTAATACAGAATGACGAGGCTACGGTGGAAGACACATGAAGATTTTTTTTACTGATGAGAAGACATCATTTCTGTCACTTCAAGTGTTCTTCACACTGCTCCACAAGTTATCTTCCTGTAATTGTATATTAAAGGACATTGCACCATCGCTGTCTCATTCTTTAACAAAAGAGGCATTTCACACCAAGATGCACTTTCCAGCGATTAACGTGATGGTGTCATTAAATCAATGCCGTCATTGTAGCGACTAATGGAGGTGTTTAAGTTTCTCTACGCTTCATTTATGGAACCCCAACTAATGAAATAACAAAATGTACCTTCACAGGTCAAATGTGAAATTAGGTGGTATATTGAAAAATGCAGATTGAAAATAAAAGAACAAATATGGAATATGCAGAATATAACCTCATGGAGAAAATCCAATTGAATCGTGTCAGTTTAAAATAGAGACTTTTTATATAATTTGTATTTGAACAGAACATGTTATTATATATTGGCTTACATGTACAATACATGTACGAGATAGTTACATAATTAACTATACACTACTGCATGATCTGTAAGAAAGGAGCCTTAATCATGTGTAAGACAAATTAGACCAACATTGTAGGTTCATATACAGAGTATGTAAGTGGTGCATTTTCAATATATTCTTTTATGAAGGGTTATAAACACTAATAGTTGTAAGAAAACACATTTGAGTAGGTTGGCCTTTGAACAGCTTGTCAGGAGGCATATCAAACTAAATGTAGTTGGAGGATCAGTATCACTGTGAGAAATGTCTGGACTTTTCATCATGATGTTGAAATGACAGTCGGGGTTTAACTTGTGGAATAGTTAGTTGCTGATATACTTTTTTTATTTCTCTTGTTTTATTTCCCTACTTCTTTGGCTCGAAACGGACAAAATCTTTCGACTCAACATTCAACATCTGAAAAAGGGAAAAAAATGAGGCTGACTCTCCATTATCTGATCAATTATTAAGCAAGCGCTCACAAATACCAATATTTAGTTCTCAACTTAAATGCAATTTATGTCACAGTGGAGGTGTCACAGTCCCCATCATGATCAGTATTTATGCTCCATGTCAGAGGTCTGTGGGATTTTATTTTTTTACACAGAGTGGAGGAGCGAGAGTCACAGTAGTGAGTTAGTATCCTGAAACTGTCTCTAGGATTTATTTTCCACGAACATTGTTTATGGTACGCTTACTGTACATGACATACTGTTCTTTTCCCCATGTGGTCATGATCAAAGAGTACCGGGTTGTCATGTGTCATGAGTACGCAAGTGCCGGGTTATTTTTGTTTCCGGTACAACACACTTGCGGTTCTACAGAGATTCTGTGCCCTTCTTCCAACGCACGCGCATGTGGCGTCTGCACGTAAAGCTTGTGTCTGAAGCCAGAGGTGCGTGGGCCTCAGGGGCTGCAGAAAATCTCTCACCCAGCTGTCAAGCAGCCTTTAAAGTGTTCTCTAGTTGCTCTTCAGGGTGCAGCCAGCCACGGCCACATCCTCGTGTCAGCCGCTGCTACGTGACTGTGCCTGCGGGGCGCACCAAAGGCACGCAGGGTGACAGTGACAGACACTGAATGATACAGTGTGGGAGAAGAGAGGGAATAAGATAGTTGGGGAGGAATGGAGGGAAAGAAAGAAAGAAAGAATGGCAGGCGGGCGGAGGGGAATGATAGAGATCGGCACGAGTCATAATTCACATGTATTATTTCACTGTCAACTGGAGAATAAAGAAAACATAGAGTTGGTTGACATTCAAGCTTGATCATAAAGAACTATCACAGAGCAGCTCAGAGAAGGAAAGATTTGTATGTGTGTGTGTGTGTGTGTGTGCGCAGATGAAAGGATCAGAGATAGAGTTGAGATGAGTGAGGGGTGAGACTGTCAGAGAATGAAAAGGATAATTTAGATCTGTTTCCTCTCTCTTTCTCCAGCGCCTAATGAGCCCTAAGCAGTGCCGAGTTCCCGCAAGCACTGCCACCACAGTCAAGATGAAACAGGTAGAGAGAGCAGAGGGGGGGCCAGAGACACAGGCACGGAGATGAGGAAATGAATACGAGAGGGAGAGGGAGAGAGGAGCACAGCAGATGCATGGGGGAAGAGGGCAGGCAGGCAGACGGAGCGAGGGTGTGTGGAAAGATAAGGCGAGAGGGGAAACTCTTTCAGGCTTCAAAGACTGCCGGCTAACGTGGCCATGGAGGAGCCGTGAAGTCTATGGTTGCCTGGTGTGCAGGGTCCTGCGGAATAGGCTGGCTGTTTCAGGTCACGCTCTCTGTTCTTGGCTTATCTTGTCCAGCCACAGACTGTTTTCCAGGAATGCCGAGAAAAGCAGACTCGGATGAGGCTGGCTTGGCCCATTTTCTTCTCTCTTTGACCAAAAGCATGTTTAGACCCCTCCATCACACCAGCGAGTAGAGAGAAAAAACAACTTGCAAATACAGAGCCGCGTTAAGTGAGACCGTGCATGAGCAATAGCCTATTGCAAACTGCAGACTGCTTACTGTGCATTTAGCACCTTGTGGGTGATATGTGGCCCAGCAGCTGTCGTTTTTTTTTTTTTCATCATTGTCCTCTGTGGAGTGGCATTTTCATCTCAGTAATTGGGCAGAACCAAGTGCTCGGCAGGTAGACTGAGGACACATGCAAAGATGTGACATACGCCTCACTGCTTGAGGGATTGAAAGTGAAAAACAAACTGCATGCTCGCCAGGTGATCTGACACAGGCACACTCACTGAACATACACACCTAGAGGCACATATACACACACACACACACATACATGCACATTCTCCTCTGGCTTCTCAAACAACTCTGGTCGACTCTCAAACAAAGTATCACGATTAAATAGACTTTGCCCTGTAAGTTTGCACACGGTCTATTATTAGCTCATCAATGTGTTTGCAAATATTTGGCGACGTCTTCGCGATATTGCGTGGCTTCTTTTATGCAAGCATTAAACGCGTGTTTGCTCAGCCAGTCGATGCTTAGCATTGATTACTATGCAGTGCGAGTAGTTCTCTAACAGCTTCCCTCTATGGCAGAGTGTGGGTTATGTGTCCCAGTGTGAGCATTATCTTACAACTTAGGCCAAAAATCCAGACCTGTTCGCTGTCAGAACATCAGTACCACGCTATGCTTACATCTGTTACTCTGAAAGATACCTAAGAGTCTGCCTGCTCTGAATAATTCTTACTCTCCTCTCTCTCATCTGCTCCCGTTTCCTTCCCTCCTGACAGGCCTGCGGCTTGCAGAGCAGCTGGCTCGGCGTGAGGACGAGGCGAAGATCCGCCATCGACTTGGGCTCTCTCTGTGGGCCAGTGGGAATCTGGAGGAGGCCCAACATCAGGTAAAGCATCTCCTTCTCCTTCCTCTTGTTACCTGGACTCACCTTGGCTCAACTATCGTCTCCTCTCCTCTCCTCCATCTGGCCTCCTTCGAGAAAATCCAGCACCTCTTGTAGATAAAACTGACCTCTAATAAGCACACATCTGTTGGTCGGGAAAGATTACAAACCAAAGTAGATGTCCAAAGACCTGGTGAAATATATGTTTTCACTAATGCCCTTATGGTTAAAGAAAGGACCCAGAGGAGAGAGAGCAATAGATGAAAGAGAAGACAAAAGGAGAGGTGGCTATAGAGTTTGAACACCTCTGCTGGCAATATGCTGGGGAGTGTGTTGAGCTGATAAATGCTGTCATCTCAGCAGACAGGCGGCAGATGACTGAAGATTTTTTTTCGTAGGTATGCGCATGGTCTCAGGAGTCTCAAGCCTCCGCATCACACACGCACTCACTCCTATTCAGCCCACTGCCCAGCTGGCAAGCATGGAATATCCCCTTAACATCTCTCTTTACAGTCTATCCACACACCACAGCTCAAGATTTGATTTTTTTTTTTTTTCTTAGCTTGTGTATCCACATACAAGTCTGTGAACAGTCAGCCCAACAGCAGTGGCTGTCACATGTGTCTGTAGAGATGTTATTCAGCTGCTTTCATTTTGAAAATCTAGTCCAAAACATTTCTGTTATGATACATGCACACGATGTACATCTATGTGACCCAGATAGCTTTCTTTTTCTGTCAAAATGTAACTTTGTCTGTTTGCAATTATCTGCAACAAGAGTTGGAAAAGAGACTGGACCAAGGTGGTGACTAGAGCGGAGGCTCATGAGTCATATTGAGGAATTTGTGTTCAATTAAAGCTAAATATTATTCTAGCAAGCCAATGCAACATATTTTCCACTGCATGTTTTCTTTCCAGTTTAATGCTTGACCGTAGTACCTTAACAGTGCATATTAACATTGTGTTGTCTTTGTTGCAACATACAGACATCCAGTGCTTGGCCCACATATACCACAGCGATGTTTACATGTTTACCCCCCCCCCCCCCCCCCCATGTCAGCTTGTAGCCCCCGGGGTGAATTTGTGGTGGGAAAGGACGCTGTTGTCCTCAGAGTGCACATCAGATGGTTATTCATGAGCTGGCCTGTTGCTACACATGACCTTGGTAAATACCCTGACCCACTTCAAACCTCATTTGTGGAGGCTTGTCTTGGAATTCATAAAGCATCTATAGCGGATGAATGAGAGTACTTGAGCTCATGTTCCTCGTTCTCTATATATTTAAACCCAATCTCACCTTGACACGCTGATTGGCTTGTCCTGATTCTAATCAGCTATTTCTACAGCACATGCTCCCTCTAAGAAACGCTCACATTCATATCTATGGAGAAATGAATCAATATATTCATGTTTACTTAAATATCAGTGGTCTTATTTTTTATTTTTTACTTCTGATATAATCTGTCACACAGAATGAGAGTTTACCAGGGAGGTTGTTTTACAAAGATCTTTAGCGGTACATCTGTATCCAGCACCGTTTGTGTTACCGATGCAGTGTGACATTGACATTCACTTAACATGTCAGATAAAAGCCATGTCAATGTCAGTGACGGGTAAAACATGCAAGTGCTATCTGAACGCATAGCAGCTGAAGAGCGTAGCAGATTTTACCTATACCACAGCCAAGGCAAGTCACTGCAGACGCAGCACATTTGGGATTGTTTCCCTTTCATCTGTGCCAGGAGGGGTCAGGCCAGAGGAAAGGCGCTGGGAGAAATGAGTTTAACTCTTAAAGGGATGTCTGCAAGCCTAACAGATTAAACTAGCACTGCAGCAATCCGTCCACAGTCCTATCAGCAAAATCAGCCTGAGACTAGCAGCTCCGTCTACTAGCACTAATGCAGCAAAGCGCACAGATTCTCTGCTGATCTCTACTCTCCCCATTCACTCCCTCTGACACACTTTTCCTGCATGACCTTGGGATATGCCAGACGAGCTACCGTGTATGCATATGTGTGCGCACAAGAAACGCTTTCGCTCTTTCTTTCACCTACCCAACCCGCAGTGCTGATAGAATCCATTTCATCCCCACAAGCAACCTTTTCTTCGCTGCAGCTCTTTCTTTGTCTTGTATGAACTGTGGTCAAGCATTGTGAGCCCTCTCTGCTGGCCCAGGACTCCCAGAGAGTGGCTCTATAGCAGTCCCAGTCACCCTACAGGGCTGCCATAGGCGCAGAAATAGGAAATCAATAAAAGGCTCCCATGAATCAGCACTCCTGGCTAGCTCCGCTTGGCCATTGTGCAACACTGCTGCCGCCCCACCTCTCCATTGTCTCTCTCCGTCTTTAAATCCAATGTCTGGCACTGGATGGAGAGGTCTAGTAACACAGACCTCTCCGACTCAGAAGAACTCAGTAGGTCTTCTCAGACCTACTGAGTTCACAAAGAATGTATTTCCTTGGACGCTGTCCGTCCAAGATGCCCAGGTAATGGTTTAGCTTCTCATTGCCCTTTCCCATGTCCAGACGAATAAGAGCCGAAGAGAGGTTTACTTGTGTTGAATGGTGATTTATCAAGCTACAATACAGTACCTTCTTTAGTTGAGAGAGAAGCAGAATTGGAATGCAGCAAGTCTCATTAGTGGTGACTAGTTGAGGTGGGATTGTGCCATCTAGCGGCCACATTTATTCTCTCTTGAGTCCAATCAAACATGCATCGTGGAAGATGATTTGTTGTACATTTGTATCCATAGTGTCTTTGTGTAGCATGACTGCTTACATTTTAGCATGGGTCAACACAGTAGGAATCAAACCTATAAAACAGGCAGTGATGTTTCCCTCAATAATCAGACATGAGTCAAAGAGTGATCATATAGTTGTACTTTTTAAAGGAACAAGCCAAGAATATTTGAAAACAGTGTGTTGTTGTTTATCCTCAGCTCTACCGGGCTTCTGCACTGTTTGAGACCATCCGCCATGATGCCCAGCACAGCACAGACTATAAACTCTCGTTGTTTGATCTGCAAACCTCCTGCTACCAGGCACTCCAAAGGGTCCTTGTCAGCCTAGGTATGCCCTTAGACACTTCTCATAGCCTCACTACTTCAATTTGTTGGAAGTTTAGGTTTTAGCCTTTACTTATTAATCAGTATTGAACTCCCGAATGCATACAGGTCACCATGATGAGGCTCTGGCAGTGGCAGAGCGGGGTCGTACACGAGCCTTTGCTGACCTCTTGGTGGAGCGGCAGACAGGCCAGCAGGAATCAGATCCCTACACCCCAGTAACAGTGGAGCACATCTTGGACACCGTCAACAGCCAGAGGGCCTTGGTGCTTTATTTCTCCATGGCTGCCGGCTACCTGTACAGCTGGCTACTGGCTCCAGGAGCAGGTAAGAACTGACTTTCTACTTGGGCTACTGCTCTCATTACAAATTGATTTTATTGTGGTGTTGAAATCCTATCATGTCTGTCTGTCTTCTTGTTAATGTTTTCTGTTGTTCTCTCTGGTGTCAGGCACCATCTGAACAATGAAATTTAGTGAGTAGGTTTCAAATTTCCCCCTTTTACTCGGGTAAAATAAAATGTACCTGCTGGCTATATGGTGACACTATGACTTTACACTTTAGCCAATAACTCCTGAATCTTCTTGTTTTTGCTCACAGTCCTTTTTTCGACACATTTAAGCCACAGGCTTTTTCTGCAATTCTGTTACTATTTCTCTTCCGAAGTTGTTCCCTTGAAATATTGCACCTAGCATCTACTCTTGTAATACATGCATTGCCATGTTCAAACAAAAGCAAAAAAATAATAGTTCTTTGGTGAATGCTAGATGCTAAAGCAATCAAATGCCATGTCATTTTAGGGATGGACACACACTGCAAATGGACATAAATATCTCAGATCTCTTCTGTCTGTACTGAAACAGCTTTCTTGTACATAGTTTAAAGCTATAACACAGCTACACAGGTGAAAGCATGTACACAAAAATAAACGCACACACATGCTTGTTCTAATCAAAGCGGATAAAAGGCCTTGAGGCTGTAGCTTGTTTTCAGCTGCAGGGGTAAGAAGGCCAGCTTTAACACCAAGCAGCAGTGCCACCTGCCACTCTGCTGTTAGGATTTGCCCCCTGCTTTGCTTCTCACCCCAGAAGACATCTGCCAATGAACCATGCTTATTGAAAGCGACACAGCCAAACAACATCGGCAGCATCTTCGCACATGCCAACAGGAAAGCACTTAGCTGTTGCACCATGACAAAACATAATTTCTCTGTCTCTTTTCATCCTGTCTCCTTTGTTTTTGTTTCTTTCTCTGCTTTTATTCAGATTTTCTTGCGGTATTGCTTTTGCACTTCTTTGTATACTTCTCAAATTCGATCTCTTTTGTTGACAAACTGAGTAACAACACAGGCAGAGGGATTAAGATGCAGCTTGTTTTCATGACTTGTGAAATTCCAGTTTCAGAGAGAATAGGCAAAGCTGCAGGTGAACTAAAGTGCATGTCACACGACTCCTCTAGCTGCCACACTGTTAGCTGTTCTCTGGCTCTCTTCTGCTCTCAGCTGTAAAGGGCGTAAATGAGAGTCGTGGCCCATGCCACCAAGCCTGAACATTTGAGGAAATACAGCTTCCAGGCAAACAGATGAACTTGACCCCCAGCACTAGTCATATGAAGGGGAGGAACACTACAGGGACCAGTGAAGGATCTTCAAAGTGTTGAATATTACCCCAGGCTAAGAGGGAACCACTTGCTCACTAATCGCCTGTCTGTCACTTCCTGGCATTCCCTGGCATCCAGCTGCCACACAAACATGGCCTGCTCCAAAGAGTCTGCAGTCAATAAAGAGCTACTATGGTTCTAATTCCTTCAGTAGTGTACATTCTGTCATATTTTATAGACCTGAATCACATGTACTCTCCATTCGATGCATTTAATACAAAATATGCATGCAAGCACGTCCACTTATACAGCACTGACACGCCCACAAACACACACATACACAGGCACAGCTCCTAGTGTGCTCTTCCCCGCCCCGCTCTGATGCTTGAAACTCAGCTGAGCTCTCATGGCGGGCAGCAGATGGCACAGGCAGCCTACTCTTATCTTTTATTGAGCGTTATTTGTTTTATTTATTTTGCTCAACAGATGCACTACTGCATGTGGCCTCACTCACAGCTTTCAGTTGAAACCATCCAATATTCCCTCCTGTCATGAGCGAGTAATGCACATGTATGAGTAAAAAAAAAAAGACAACAATTTTTTTTCTTCTTTTTTTTACTTTTTACTTTGTGAACACCTTAAAGCAGCCATTCATGTTTGCCCTCCCTCCTCTCTCCGCAGGCATCCTGAAGTTTCATGAGGTGTACCTGGGCGAGGGCATATCGGAAGGAGGGTCAGACTTCCAGGAGGGAGGCGTCGGTGGGGTGGTCAGCGGCTCTTCATTGGAGCAGCACATTGCCAGTGCCCGTGAGGCTCTGGGAGTAGAGTCTTATTACAGCAGGTAAAATGTTCACAGCTGTCAAAATGACATGAAAATTATTCTGTTTGTTAGCTCATTATCCATATCATAACATACTCATTAAGGAGTAATTGCTAGAATGTTTTCCCAACAGTGTTGCTGGAATCTAATCTAAATATAAAAAATTAAAATGTGCCGCTATCGCTGATTTAAATAACCCATTAGCCCTGTAGTCTATACCCAACCTGTTCTTTGTTGTTGTTTTCCTGAGCAGGGATAGGAATTATAGCTCAGCACACAAAGAAGAAAACACACCCACATAAACTTTGTTGACAAAAGAAATTAAAGAAAGGCAGTGCAGATCACATTGTTTGATTAACAAGTGCTCTTTGAGCGCTTTTATCCGTAGAGATGTCTGATGAAGGGTTATTTTATCATTCAGAAGGTGTATGTGTGTGAGTGTGTGTGTGTGTGTGTGTGTGTGTTTAAAAGAGTGTTATTCTGCCCCATTGCACCCTGTGATGAGAGGCCTCCACTACCTTCCTAAAGTACTCTGCTCTCTCTCGCCAGTGGGGATAAATGAGACGGAATAATGGCTCTATAGCCAGACTATTGGACCTACCAAAGAAATATCGGACCTGACAAGTAAAGGAATAGAGAATGGGGTTTCCTGACAATATAAGGAAGAATGAGAAGAAGGTTAAGATGCAGTGGTGAAATCGATGTAGTAGAATTCAAAGAAGCAAAGGCTGACAACAGGGACTGCAGCCCTGAGATGTATCGACAGCTAAAATCACCCATTGACATGACACATGTGTCTACACCACATTTGACGTTGGCTTCGTTCTCTAGTTGGTGTTTGATCCATAGAGCCCAGCTGGTCCGCCCAGTGCCAGCCTCCGCCACCCTAGCAGCCTGGCCCTCCTGCCCCATTACCAGCTCATTTACTACCCCAAAGGGAAGCGCACACACCACTGCGCCTGGATGGGCACAATATGGCACCACTTACCAGCCCATTCATTCTTCAGAGTGGAGAGAAAGGGAGGCATCACTCTGAAATGAGTGGAGAGAGAAAATGAAGGGGATGGAGAAGAATGGGGGGAGAGCATATGCGTTTCAAAGAAAGGATAGTATAGAGAGGAGGGGAGGATGTAGCCCTTGTGACAGCTAGACATCTTGTGTTTTAACAAATGGATTTTTTTGTCTTTCAAAACTGAATTTGTATTCTGCATCCAACATTTCTTCAGTCCCCAAAGGTCTGTCAGTATGTACACCCTGGGTGAATGAATCCCAAATGAGACACATGCTGCAAGGATTTCAAAAAATGGTGTTGGTGTTGGTAGTGGGAGCACAACATGATGAGACATCCCATGGTGAAAGTTCACACTCAGCTACCATAAGAGCAAGAAGCTGACATAAAAGTTATATGTTGTGGGTGCATCAGAGGAGAGGTTCAGGCATGAAGGGAGAGATGGGGGGGGGAGTGTTGGCGAGGTAGTGATTGTGTGGTGTGGGGGTGGGGGTTGACTCCCCGCTGACTGGATCAGCATCACCAGCATTATAATGAAAGGATTTAACTCTGCTTACCATCAGGGTGTTGGACCAAGCCTGGGAAATTAGGCCAAGTGTGTGTGGGATGAACAGTGTGTGTTTCTGGCAGATCAGGAGAGTGTGTAGTTGACTTATCCGCAGAGGAACAATGTAAGTCTGGGTATTGTCTACTTTGCTAAAGTGCCTTTTTCTTGCCAACATTTCAGCAACATGTCTCTCACTCCATCTCTCTCTCTCTCTTTCTTTCAGAGGGTGTTCGAGCAGTGAGACAGAGAGTGAGGCGGGAGATTTGTTGGACCAACAATTTGAGGAGCTCAACAACAAGCTTAACTCCGTCACTGATCCAACAGGCTTCCTTCGCATGGTGTCCAGAAACAACCTGTTCAACAGGTAGGAGATTTTTACAAATCACCTGGTTGCGTAAGCACAAAACGGTGGCTGAAAGAGGCGTTCGCCACTTCCTACGCAACCGTTGTGATCTACAAAAACAAACTTGAATGTGCGCACCCGTACGGAAACTCTGACCCATGCGTACGAACATTTTGGAGACACGGGAAATTGGCGACACAGATTTGGTGGTGAATTGAAGCCAGACTGTAGAAATTCAATGTGAGAGGCATCATTACACGTATAATGATGCCTCTCACATTTAATTTCACTTCATATGACACGTTATTTTGCACTTATATATTGTCTTTATCATTAACAGTCAAACCAGCAGTTTTATTTATGCTTGTACTAGTGTAGATAACTGTTAGCACATTTCAATTATAAAAAATATAAACCAGCTTAAACCTCAAATCAAATTTTGCTGAATATTTTATCAGCGCTGTCTGCACCCCGGAGCACAAAGGAGAGACCGAACTACCGACACTCGTGGTCAGCTGTGTGTAAAATACCGTCAACTAGCGTGAAAAAACTGCAGAACAGAGCGTCATTCGTTTTCAATAATCTTCTAATACTGTGCATATATCACCAAGTACGATTTTAGTTTTGGGAGTAAAATCGCTTCAGTGAACACAACTTTATTTATTCATTCATGGTTTATTCCATAAGGACAGATACAGCATACTGTACACAGACAAACTGACCATTTATGGTTGAATGTGGGCTTGTAGAGGGCAGGATGTGAGGCTGAACCAGCTGTGCACATTTACAGGTTGATTTTGGATTTATAAAAGGAAATACCTCACTGGCAGCCATACGCAAGGTTTTATGAATTTATGAATGTTTTGGCGTACGTGCATTTCCTCCTTTCAACGTACGCAAACATTTAGTGGGGATTCTACACACTGTTTTATAAATGAGACCCCTGCACGTTCCTACACTCCTACTGTGAGACAGCCTTAATCAACAAGCGCTACTTAGACCTACTTTTCCACAAAACAAATATTACAAATATCTGCTTGGGTAAGGAGATTCATGGGTATTGTGGCTCATCTGTGAAAGGAGTCTTTTCTCCATTGTTTAGCCAGCACAGAGGCAGCACGTGAATCCCCGTTATTAAATAGACTGAGTAGAGCCAAGCTGCTAAAACCTTTATCAACTGCCCACTCTGATGGGGCCTTGTTTTGTGTGCATGTGTGCGTGCGCTAGACACAGACACCAATGTGGTTTTAAGATGTTTGCCCTGTCTGTGTTTGTTTGTGACAGATTTGCGACGGGATATTTCAGTGAGTCTGCCAGTGGCTCGTTCAGAGTATTATTTAACGATACGAAGCAAAGTATTAATTTACTTTGTGCTGATTGGTTATGTATATCAATAGAGAGTGTGTGCATGTGCGTGCATATACGTGTGTGTCTGGGTCATATTTCCCTGTCCTCGTCCACAGTTGAGCTGCTCTTTGATGAGAGGGTAATTCCAGCTTTAATTGAGTCTCTGTGCTCATTAAGCCCCTTTAATGGGCTGCCGGTAATGATTCGCTCATTCTTTTAGGCCTCAAAAACTCTGAATTATAAAGCTCCTCGTGCTTAGGAGCCTATCGACTATCACAATGTTAAAGCAAGAGAAAATGAAGAGAACCTCATTGTCATTTCAAGTCATGTATCCTGGGGTTTCATGTCAGATAATGTACATGTATGTGCTTTTCCAGGCCTCTCTTTGACTTCACTTCCCCTGTCAATTTTCCCTAATGTTAAGATTTAGGCTATTACTGGTATGAATACCTCAATATTTCCACAATTACTCATAATTACAAGAGAGGAGAAAAATATAATGAACTCTAATTAAATAACATTTAAATCAAAATACAAGAACAATATACCCATATTAAAAGATCAGTGCTTCATGGTGTGATGTCTTCATTGTGTTATCATTGATTGCCCTATTTTAACACGGAGATCTAATCTTTACCAGGGAGCTGGGAAAGATTAGATCTGGGAAAGATCTATGGGAAGGTGATAATAAAAGTCTCATGTGTCTAATCCCCTAAGTGTGTGATTAAATATGTTTTTATTCACATGATAGCATAAAAAGATTGTTTGAAGATCTTGATGAAGTTGTCAGTAGAGAAGCAGTAAGCACTGATTAAGCAGGATTTCTGCATCAGATTGAAATTGGATCAGTATAAAAATCTTAATGTGTGTGTAGTAGAGGCTAACTTGTCCACCCTTGAACCACCACTCAGGTCACACTTGAAGGCATGTCTTTCAACTGTAGCCCGAAATAGGCCGCCACTGAGCGCAATCCTCGCCTCTCTTAGTCTTTTCTTTACGTTGTTTTCCTCTACACTTGACACTCACCTTCTCTTGGCTTATTTCTTGCCTCCTCTCTCATTCTTCCTGTCAGGTTAACAAACGATTGTTTGCTTTCCCAGGGAGGCTCATGCCAAGGCCTGGGAGAGAGACAGAGTGTTGGGAGGCTGGAGGGAAGCCAGTGGCCAGGGGCTACCAGAAGGGCAGGATAGATGTCTGTTGGCTGGGGCCTGGAGGAAACGCTGGCTGGTGGAACAGATGGAGAGTAGGGACAAGCGTGGCCATAAAACTCGACCCTGTGTGTCTACAGCACCAAAGGCTTTTAACCCCACGGCCACCATTAGCACAGTTCTCAGTATGTTGTGCGTCTCTGCCTGAGCAGGGAGCTGCCACCCCCGTCAAAACAGCTGACATGCCTCAAACATACAGGGCTGTGACCTTACTTCTGTTAGTACTGCAAAATACTCATTGGCAGTGCATTGAAGACACTCACAATCACACTTTACATCAGCTGGACACTCTTGAGTTTTGATTGTATGTAGAGTAAAGAAGGGATGAGCCCTGCTCTCCGCCTCCTTCAGTGGGGATTGTGGCAAGATTGCTCCGTCGTGGTTCTGTAAGCGCTAGACTACCATGGTGCAATACTGCCATCTAGTGGAGCTCTTCATATTGACTTTATATCCTCAGTAGGATATAATTGAGTATTGCTTCATGTCAAGAGGAATAATATATGTTTTGTTCACAGAGGGATTACAGCACATCACAATGCAGATCCAGTATGGTCTGCCTTCATCTGCATTTTACTCAGTGTGCTTTAGATCTGACAGTGAGCATGTTAGAAAAAGAAAGATAGTCCTCTGTGATAGAGAGTGTTGGATCACTCTCTTCTGCTGCAGCTTTGTAGTGCTATACAACTCAAACTCACAGAAACTACAGTGGCTGAGTTTGCGACTTCCCTGAGCCGTATCTGATGTAACAATATGCAGTAAGGCAGACACGGAGCTTGTCAGCCACGTTCCCAACTCGTATGCAAAGCTCAGTGATTGCAGCAGGATGGTTTGATGTTAAAGGACTTGATACATGATGAAACCCCTGTCTTCATGCAGGGCCTTTAAAGATTTTAAAAAATGGTATAGTCTTATCACAGACTTTACATTTATTCTAATGGAGACTCAAAATATTATACAGTATTTCCAATTACAAACCTTCTGTTGAGCATAAGGTTGCAGAGGCTAAATGTGCACTCACTGTAGCTTACTGTAAATGCATGATGTGGCAAACTGCCTTGGGTCTGCAGCGTAAAAGTACGCGGTACAAAATTAAAACAGCATTACTTTGTGTTGTGTTTGTGCAGGAGTTGCCAGAGTATGACCAGCCTGTTCAGTAACACCATGTCACCTGCCAAAGATGGTAACTCTTCCCTGCCTCGTCGCTCCAGCAACCTCGGGAAGCCTCCACTGCGGGCACTTTATGATTTGCTCATTGCACCTATGGAGGGGGTGAGTGCTACCTCTGTGGGTCATTGCCTGCCTGTTGATGTAGTTCTGTATGAAAGAAAATGCAATAATGAGAAATATGAATATTTTCATGCTAATCCTTTTGTCTCACAGGGCTTGATGCACTCGAGTGGGCCAGTTGGCAGACACAGACAACTGGTGATGGTGCTGGAGGGAGAACTGTACCTCATTCCCTTCGCCCTGCTCAAAGGAAGCTCTTCTAATGAATACCTGTATGAGCGCTTCAGCCTCATTGCTGTTCCCTCCATCCATGGCCTTGGAGCCAGTGCAAAGGTTGACCTTCTCTTTCAGATGACAGAATAATGTTGCAATACTTGTATTTGAAACTCCTATATAAAACCAATGAGGACTTGCTTGGCCACAAATTCTACTTTTTCAGGATCCTATGAAGTCATCTTATTGATCTACTGTCCTTAGAATGCAAAAATGTAGAATGTAACCTTTGGTCTTGTGCTCCAAGGCTCACTCCCGGCGCCCCGGACCGGCTCCATGTGGCGGTGTCTCAATGGCAGCAGTGGTGGGGAACCCTAGACTGCCCTCACCTGTGATGGACCGCTGGCTGTGGGGACCCATGCCCTCTGCAGAGGAGGAAGCTCTAATGGTGGCTGAACTGCTGGGCTGTCAACCACTGGCCGGCTCTGCTGCCACAAAGGAAAGGGTGATGAGTGCCCTCACACAGGCCGAGTGTGCCCACTTTGCCACCCACATTTCCTGGAAATTGGCGGCTCTGGTGCTCACCCCAAACCCTGAGAGCGTGCCCGGTGGGGCAAGTGCCAGTGTGGGGAGGGGAACAGTGGAGAGAGGTGCAGGTGGGAGGAGAGGCAGTAGTGGTCGAGGCAGGAAGGGCTCCATGGGAAGTGGCTATACCATCCCAGAGTCTCTCCACATGCAGGATGACAGCAGTGACGTGGAGAGCATCTGTGACAGTCCGCCCCTGCAGGAGTTCCTGCTCACAGCTGCAGATATATTGGACCTGAGGTTGCCTGTCAAGCTGGTGGTGCTAGGGTACGTTGGTTGGTTAAGGGTTATGTCCTGACATTACATTTTAATTTTCAAAGTTTTATGGCAGTGATTTCTTATTTCATGTCCAAAAATATGATCAAATTCGTCACGCTGTAGATGTGAATTGAGGTTTGATTTACGGACATAAACGCATTATACCTACAGTACGGTACTAAAACAGAGATTGTAATGTTACTAATGAGAATGGGATAGCATAGCCTAGATAATAAAAGCAAATAAGGCTTGAAATGTTGTGCTATTAAATATTTTATAGCTTTCTAATTCTATTATATGCTTGTGTCATTTTGGCTACAGGTCGTACCAGGAGTCCAGCAGCAAAGTGACAGCAGATGGTGTTGTGGGATTGACCAGGGCCTTCCTGGCTGCTGGGGCTCAGTGTGCCCTCGTGTCCTTGTGGCCTGTCCCTGTCGCAGCCTCCAAAGTTTTTATCCATGCCTTCTACACTGCCCTGCTTAACGGGACCAAGGCTAGTGCAGCACTGGCAGATGCCATGAAGACTGTCCAGAGCAGCAAGCAGTACTCGCACCCCTCCAACTGGGCAGGTTAGAGATGTTATTCACTTTTGTGTCGATTCTACATTCTCGTTAATAAAAAGAGATGACCCTGTAATGGAGTTCTATTTTTTCTGTTCAGGGTATATTCTGATTGGCAATGATGTGAAGCTAAACAGCCCATCTTCCCTCATTGGCCAAGCTTTGGCAGAGATTCTACAGTATCCCGATCGAGCGCGTGATGCTCTAAGAGTTTTACTCCACCTGGTAGGACATGGACACTCACACACAATGACTTGCTTACTATACAAAATATCAAAACCAAAAATACTTATGCTGCACTTCACTCATACTTGCAGGTGGAGAAGTCTCTTCAGAGGATACAGAACGGCCAGCGTAACTCCATGTACACATCCCAGCAAAGTGTGGAGAACAAGGTGGGGGGTGTCCCTGGCTGGCAGGCCCTGTTGACAGCTGTGGGCTTCCGTCTCGACTCTGTGGGCACCGGTATGCCTTGTGCGGTCTTCTTTCCCACTGCTGATCCGGGAGACAGACTTCAGCAGTGCAGCACCACTTTACAATCACTACTGGGTATGCACTTGAGAATCTGCCTAGTGTTTTACTTAATTGGTGATTATGTGTTTTGTACGATTATTTTTAACATCGTTTTCCACATAGTTCTAGCCTCTGTGTTTGTAACAGTTCCTATTACTCCATGGATCACCTGTTTAGATATAGTTTGGAGTATAAAGAGTGTGCCTTGTGTATGAATAATGAGGAAGTTCCTTTGATCCCATCCCTCAGGTCTGCCGCCGCCAGCTCTCCAGGCTTTGTGCAAACTCATCACAGCTTCAGAGGCAGCAGAGCAGCTCATCAATCGGGTAGGCCCCTGCAGCTCTGAGCAAATGCAACTGGATTCTTAAATCCAATGCTCTAGATGGAAATTGGTCTTTGGCTCAAACGACAAACACCATTGCTGTTATTCAGTGTTAAGATCTATTGAGACAGTCCCTCTCATTTTCTGTGACACTTTTATCGGGGGTATGTCATTGTGTAACTTGACAGTTGTGTTGCGTGAATACATGCTAACAGCTTTAATCTGCTTTGAAATGCAGCATGGAAGCCTGACTAGCAGTACTGCAACAACAAAGTCTGAACTACAATCCGAGTCCTGTTCTCTTGCACCCAAGCTTGTGACACCAAAGAATTAATCTTATGCCTTTATCCCTCTTAACGTGTAACATGTGGCTATCACATGCTTAAAGCGTAAGACGATCCAGTTAGTTGGTGATTAGGCTTTGTTTCCTCATATTGCCAATTCTGGTCTCAATGCACAAAACATGTTCAACCTAATCTATGTATGCTAATTGCATAAAACTATTAAACACCTCTGTTACTTGTTGCTGTTATTCTTCTTGTTGACCTGATCCCTTGTGCCCTTTGTGAAAGTCCATTATGCATGCAATTAAAAAGCCTATTTTCTCTCCCCTGCCCCTAACGTGCTGTCTGAAGGCTGTTAAAAATATGGTGGCAATGGTAAGTGTGGCTTCACTACCTGCACTCCATCCCGTTCTACCCTTTTTGCTCCACTCTCTTTTCTGTCCTGCTAAACTAAAATACACCTTCTTGCGTATAGAAGCTGCATGACAATTTGATAATCAGTTTTGTTGTTTTCATGCCACTCAGCATATGCATGCGTAAAGCTTAGCCGGGCAATCGTTTACAATGTTCATAATGTGTTCATTGGTGGTTCCTGCAGTCAGATCCAAGGGATTTTGAGTATTAAAGGATTTACAACCCTGGTTCATTACATGTCAGAAGAATGTTTCAGGGTGGTGTAAGGGATAAAGCTGTGATGTAAAAAATAAACCTCCCACAATTATGAAGAATGAAGTGAGCAGGCGAGGCATGTTTCTACTTTCTGCACAGTTACGTCATGTTGACAAAGGTGGCTCTGTCCCAGGCCAAGTAATCCCGAAACAAAAAATGCAAGCGTGATTCCAGGGCACTTGTAAACCCTCATTAAGCTGACACCCTTTCAGCGCTGCTTCCCTGCAGGTGTTCTTTTCCCCCTGAGTAATCGAGTGTCGGGCTCAAACGTGTGGAGAAACAGATTCATACCTACTCCACTAAATATGTTTACAGTAGTTCCACAATAACATGTAGCTGCCACATAGCTGAAAAGGCAGTATTCATTGAAAACATGGAACTATTTAACTTAGTACTTTGGTGATTTATATCTTGATAAAATAGAAATTGTTTGATCACACAAATTCTTTTTACCCATTAATCGCATCTCCAGTAGAATTCACCAGTTTATTTTATTCTTGTACTCATTCCTAACCACTACACTGCTATTTTCCCTCTTTGTCGTCTCCCGCTTCTTCTCCAGCTCCACCAGGTGCTAGTGCAACTCCAGACAGGAGAGAAAGAACAGGATTTCTCCCTCCTGCCCATTCAGGTGTCCATCAGTGTGCAGCTGTGGAGACTGCCAGGATGCCATGAATTTCTGGCTGCTCTTGGTGAGTCAACTATTACCGATTTTAAAAACTGTCCACACACCATGCATGCATTCATGTCTCCCGTGGACTGCACATTGACAATTTTATAAGTTACAGCTGCTGTCCTCATGTGTTTGTGCAGGATTTGACTTGTGCGAGGTGGGCCAAGAAGAAGTGGCGCTGAAGACAGGCAAGCTAGCCAACCGCCGCACCTTGCACTTTGCTCTCCAGTCTCTGCTGGCACTATTTGGTAAATATACTCATATGCACATGTTCATCATATCATTTATGTTCTTAATTTCTATTTTTTTCAGTCGTTTGACTGTACATTGTAATCATCCAACATTTGCATTCAACCGTTTTTACAATTCTGTTGTTTTCATCAGGTGTCACATTTCTTTTCACTTCCTTTTCTCTTTGTTCAGACTCCACAGAACTGCCCAAGCGTCTGAGCCTGGATAGCTCATCTTCCCTCGAGTCTCTAGCTTCAGCCCAGTCTGTGTCCAACCCCCTTCCCATGGGATACTCAAGCCTTCCCTTCTCTCCTCCTTGCCTGGACAATCAGGCATCAGATGCTATCTCTGTCTATAGCCTAAGTTCTGTAGCCTCCTCCATGAGCTTTGTTTCCAAGTCGGAGTGTGATTTCCTAGGTCACCGGCAGCGCAGTGGGGCCACAGCACACTACTCTATCCACAAACACCCTCATGTTCCCCGTAGTCGCTCCTCTCCTCATGGGGCAGCTGCTGCTGTAGCGGCAGGAGCCCGGGGAGATGATGAGGAATATGAGGGCTTTTCCATTATCAGCAGCGAGCCTCTGGGAAGCCACTGTGACTCTCTGCCCCTGCCACCAGGCCACAGCCAGCGCCACCACCGTGGAGGCAGGGGGGTTGTTGGTGGGTCCAGCACAGGAGCAGGGAGAGGCTACACTGTATCAGTATCGTCAAGGGGCAGTGTCAGCACCCCCACGTCCCCTGTTAAAACATGTCTGGTGGCCAGCCCAAACTCACCATTCCAGAAGGTTGGTAAGGTGAGCACCTCGGATACAGGTGAATCTGACCAGTCCAGTACCGAGACGGACAGTACTGTCAAGTCTCAGGAAGAGAAAATTGTCCCTCTGGATCCTCAAGAGCTGGCCCAGAAGATTCTGGAGGAGACTCAGAGCCATCTATGGGCTGTAGGTAGTCTACAGCGGGCTGGGCCAGAGGGTGCAGCAGCTGGGGGAACTTCAGCACGGAGCAGCGCCTTCCGTTCTTCTGAAACTAGTGCGTTCAGCCGTCCTAACAGCAGTGCTAGCGGCAGAGCTCAATCTTCCCCAAGGCCCAAACCTCCCTCCCGTTCCTCTTCGCTGCAGAAAATAAGCTCTGGCTACAATAGTCCTGCAATCTCTGAGTCTTCCCAAAAGGAGGGCAGCCATCCTTCGCCCACTCTGGACAGCCATGCACAGTTTAGATTAAAGTACCCAAGCTCCCCATACAGCGGCCACATCTCTCGTTCCCCGAGTAATGTGTCTCCCAGTTCTGGTCACCAGTCCCCGTCTGGTAGTGCTCCATCCCCCGCCCTGTCGTACTCCTCTACAGGCTCTGCCTGCTCTACATCGACTGATGTGCCAGACTTGGACCGGCTGAGAAGAGGAGTCATTGATGAAAAAGTCCAAGCTATCCACAATCTGAAGACCTTTTGGGCTAATGCTGCAGCCCAGCAACAGCAACATCTAGGTCCTGTCCGAGCCGTCCACGGTGGTCCTGGACCCTTTGCTTCTGCCAGTAGAGATGTACTGAGCCTTCTGAACCTCTCTCCACGCCGTTGCTCTCCTAATGATACCCAAGACAGCCTGGAGCTGCGGGAGCTGGGGCTGCAATCACTGGATAGGGGCAGCAAGAACAATGGACACCACTGCTCCAACCCTAGGAAAGTGACCCCATCTCCTACTATTTCCACAAGAAGTAGTCCTGGTGCTCGTTCTATCCGACTACCTGCTGGGAATGGATACAAGTTCCTGTCGCCTGGAAGATTTTTCCCTTCCTCTAAATGCTGAGACATTTAAAACAGTCCTATACTTTTATCTATCTATTATTTACTATTCTGTGCGAGTAGGGCACTTTTTGAGGGCCACTATTGGTCCGCCAAGCTTGACTGACAATGAGAAGGATTTGATTGGTCAGTGGGTGCGACCCTGAAGAGGCACATGAATGCTTTAGAGAAAATCTTGTCTTTGTGCCCATAACACTGTAAATGGCAATGAGAAATACTCAGACCTGATACTGTGTTTGTGTGTAACTGTGTGTCAGGTAAATGTAAATGCCATTTGGTATTTTTCTTTGCTGTTTGTGTGGGCCAAGATGCAACAGCTATGACTGATTTCCTCCATTCTATTTGTTTTGTTTTTAAATTGAATGGTTATTGTTATTATTGTTTGTTATTGTTATTAATATTATAATAATTATTATAATTATGTTTTGTAAATTAATTCCAGTGTTTCACAATCAGTATTAAACGTTTTATATTATTAAAAAAGTGAACAAACCTGTACCTTGTAAAGATGGATCGACTGGGGGAAAAAAAGATTTAATATTTTTTATTGAAATCAAAAGGGCATTTTGCCTGATTTCTTTGTGAATTGAGTGTCTGCTCTGAAGCATGGATTCTCTTGCTATTCAATGTTAAGTACCATGTATGACCTTTTTAGCCCATGATTTTGAAGTTTCATGACAACCATCTGTCATTTATCAGTAAACTGTTTCAATAAAAAAAAAACATCATGTTTTCATTCTTGTATTTCTGAGTTTACATTGTTAGGACAGATATCACAGTACAGCGGTTGTCCCTCAAGGGGTCCCAAGAAACGTAAGAGGGCTTACAAGATAATTAAAAACAAACATATATTTCTGACACACAAAGGTAGTTTTGCTTTTGTTTCTCTAACAAACACTGTGGCAGAATGAGGAACTGATGCGGCAGTTACCCAGATGTGCAATAGGCGGGTTTAAAGCCACCAGGAAGAGATTCTATTGGTTAATAGGAATTAGCATGCCAGTCTCATGCCTCCTCCTGCAAATCACCGCTCACGAGACGGCTCTTAGTAGCTCGTGACGTCAGGAGCAATCAGCGTCCGCTCCTGGGCAGTAACGGTCGTATCTCGAGGAACAAGCAGCGATGACCCTCATCAAGGAGTAGTAAGTTTCAACATGTTCAAGTTAAAACTTACAACACCGTGTAGTAACGACTTCCGATAGGCAGGACAGATTTTTTTTTTTTTGTTTGTCACTAATGAAAACTTTTCCATCTTGTCTCAGTGTCTGTGTCAGACACACGAGGAAGGGTGGAAATTAGTCAAGAGCTGCTCTGGCCTACGTTACCGGCGTTGACAGCGGTGCGGCACTGTGTGACAGCTGCTGTTAATCTTAGCTAGTCTGTCTATGTGTTCACGTTAAGTCACGTTTGCTGGCTTCAAAACAATTCAGTCTGTGGTTTGTGTTATGCGTTTTTAACGGATAAGAGTACCGGCGTGTGTACTTTCAAGCTTTACCACTTTATTTAACTTGAGCCGAGACTCACGGTTTGCTAATGCTAGCTAACGTTAACGTTACACCTAACGGTTTAGCGTTAACATGGCTGTGAACCACTTAGCGCTGCTAATGTTCTCTTAACGTTACATACACTCGTGGCGAAGCCAACTAATCTTACCCAAGATTAGAGACTTTGATTAATGGCGGATTCACTGTTTTTTCGCCCTCTCTTGTCAAACCAGACTATTTCCATCTACTGACGTTAGCCTGCTAGCGGTAGTAGTGTTCAGGTAACGCTAGCTAGCTGTTAGCTCTGTGAGTTAACAAGTTTGATCATAAGATGCTCGTGTTGACATTACCTATTGTCAGCTAGAAGAAGACGTCAAACCACAGAAGTCGGTCATGACTTAAGTCACACTTTTGTAAAATGTTTGCCTGCTGGATTGAGACATGTTAAGGTGCTCGTTTTTAACTTCGCCTCCATCGGTAAACGAGTTGGTCGCAGATCAAGGCAGGAAGACCTGTAGCACAGCAATCTACCAAATCACAACGAACGCTAGAATGTAATAGACAAATGGATTTGTTCATTTAAAACTTTATTCTATTTCAGCAAAGCTCTGAAACAACTCTCACGTTTGGGTAATGCCTTTTGATTTATTGAATGTTGGAAAGATAGTCGTCGTTTGGTCAGTGGCTTGATCTGGCTCTTGAGGAACTTTATTCCTGTCCATATTGTATTTCTAAACAAAGCATGTACTTTTATTTATGCATATTGCAGTGGTTTGTACTTAATTGGTATTTATTAAGTCCATAGTTCGAGCACCCTGTTCATTTGGATATACAAGTAGATGGATGGACGGACAATGACAGCTAGTTTAATTTCTGTGTGCCACAGAAACTCTGGCTATCCACAGATATGTATAAAGTGTTAAAGTAAGGCTATGTTTTTTTTTTTTTTAGGGGGGGGGGGGTCCCCTGCAGTCACTCGGTGATTATATTTTAACCATTATTTGCCAGTTTTGTCGGTACATAGTATGTTCAGCTGATATTCTGTGATCCAGTTCCAACATTGCTAACCTTAGACCAACATTCTCTTCAGGAAGTTTTTAGGAATAGTTTTGCTTCTTATAGGCATTATTGTGCGCTTGACACTGAAACAAAAACCTTTTTCCTAGTTCGATCTGCACATATTATGATGCTAAGCTTTGAGTTTCTTTTACCAGTGACTTGTAATTTCTTCTGCTCTTATTCGACTGCTCAGAGGTATCTTTGTCTCTTTCTGCCTTTTCACTTGTCAGTCTGGTTGCACCATTGTACAGCGTTTTGTTCTCATTATACAAAACATGCCTTTTTTCAAACCCTTCATACAAAATAACATCTAAATAGATAATATCTGTAAAGGTGACTTTTCTACCACTCTGCTATCAGATTGAACCCAATCAAGCTTTTGTGGCGAGCAAGTGAAAAGTATTTTTTGTTATTTTTTTGTTACTTTGTGAAATTTGATTCAAAACCCAGTCCTTACCCTACTATGCTCCTGTCCAGTTAATTTTTGCATCTTGAGTATCATGATGTGCCCTTGATTGTCTCCAAAGTGACCGTCACGCATCACTAAGCTGTGCTTTAGAGTTAGCAGTGGCCTTTTGCAGCAGCCTGCAAAGATAAAACATCATCGGTCACTGGGTGTAATTGTGAAGATTAAACTAATTTCAACACAAGTTAATATAGAAGTGTTAATTCTGGACTAAAATGCTAAATCTCTATGGCATGGGTTGCCACAGCTCATCATCAAAAGACCACACGAAGTAGAAGAAGTGCAGTCAGAAACAATAAAACAAAAATGCGTGTGTTTACTCCAGGCATCAACCTCTAGTTCTGCCGCGTGATGCGGAAGTGTCTTCTAACTTGCATTCTCTCTATTGACCATTACGGGGTGACTCCTCTGGTTATAAAAAGAAGTCCGATTGTATGGAAGTCTATGAGAAAATGACCCTACTTCTCACTTGATTTATTATCTCAGTAAACATGAGTTTGTGCTCTCAATCGCTAGTTTCAAGTCTTCTTCAATCCACCATGATGTCCATTTATTCAATTATGGTCCATTTAGAGTCAAATGGACCGTAAAGCAGAGTATGCTTGGGCGGGCTTACTGTGATTGACAGGTCGCTGATGCTACCGTCACTACATCACTCCTCCGTATTCCAGATAGGGTTACTTCCCTTCATCGGTTGCAAAATAACCAAGATGGCGACGGCCGTATTCCAAGATGGCAAACCCGAACTCGAGGCTTCATAACGGCAGTCCGCGAACCAAATGGTGACGTCACGATGACTACCTCCACTTCTTGTATACAGTCTATGGTTTACGCCAGAGTAAACGCATCATGTCAGCGTAGAATACAGCCCTTGCTTCTGATTTATGCTTTGAAAGAACTTCCACCTACTTTTTTTTCTCTTGCACTGTGTGGTTTGTGGTCATTCACTGAAGCTTCATTTTCACAAGGGTAAATGATGCAATTGTTTGGGGCATACCACAACCTGCAAAAGGTCTGTTGGGACAAGTAGACTAGGCTTGCAGTTTACTTAACTATGCAAAAAGTAAATATTGTCTTTAACGTTTGGATATCTTGTCTAATAAAGATTCAGATAGTTGTTGTTTTTTTCTTTTTAAAACAGCTGTACCTATTGTTACTGGTCTGTGCAGCACTTTTGTAGTTTTTGAGCAATGTTTTGGTCCAAAATCGCTGACTGCGTACATTTTCCTTTGCTTCCATTTTCATTGTAGTTTTTATTATTCCACTCTGGTCTTGTGATGCGTTCTTATCATCTTGCTGATGTCAGCAGTGTGTTGAATATGGGCAGTGGTGTTTTTACCTCAGGGGGAGTGACCACAACTGGCTTCCTGTTCTGTAGTAGCGACATGGTTTCTGTGCATTGTTGAGGTTTGTTCATATGCGTGTTTATGGCATCACTGCTTCTTCTACTGTAGTTTATTTTGTGTTTTATACTTTTAGGACCACAGTCCAATTTAAGTACATTGAATGATGTTTTTCTGTACCTTCCTTGAGTGTTATGCTGTTTGTGATAGTAACATACTTGTTTAGTTTAAAGTAACATTATAGTGCTTATTGAGCGCTGTCTTTAAGAACGTGTTGTGTGAATGTTACCACACTTCTCTCTCTCTCTCTCTCTTGCAGCCGTGTGGTTTTACCCTGTAGTGTTGAGGAGGTGAGTAATCCGTCTGTGTTCCTTATTATTCCATTGACAAAATGAGTGACGTTATAAATGACTGTTTTTAAATTCTATGTTAGAATGTCTGGGTTCTACTTAATTTCTTGTACTTTTCACTTCTCTTGTCATATTATAAATGACAACAAACTATAAGCTCAAGTGCAGTGAAGGGAGCCATGTATGCCAGACTGCCTTTATTTCTCTCCTACACATCTCTTCCAGCCTTAAAACTGGTTGATATTCCCTTTTGATTAAAGAAATCTTTAATATACATTCAGTATTTCAGTTTCACAACACATATATTTTACACTTGCAATTAATCCGTAAGTGTCACATGCAGCAGAACCTGATTATCCCTTATTTGGGCTTAAAGTGGGTCACAGAGTGTAGGCTTATAGCAATTACAAGAAGTCTCTGTAATGCACCTTTCCTAGAAAACAAATGAGTTTCTGCAGTTATTAATGAATGTACTACAATCTTATCATTTCCAGTGTTTGGCTTCTGGTTGCAGGTTAAGACAACACAGTCTCCTCCACAAAAGCATCACTTGTAGTTCTTATTCAGAGCACAATTTCTCCCCTTTGTTTCGGTTTATGTCATGAATCCCAGACTCGCCCTGCTGCCTTACATAATGAGCAAAACCTCTCGGCAATTAGTGATGCTTTCTGAATCTCAGTCCATTAATTGATTACGTGTTCTCTTTATAGTGGAGAAATACTAATAAGAGCTCTGGTAGTTGAAATATAAGCAAACACGCACCCTTCTTCAAACCATGCAGCACTAGTTAACTTGCCCTGCAGAATGTAGTTATGACTTCAAGTTTGAAATACAAAAGACTGTCACAATGATGTCTGCTCTTCATTGTATTTAGAGCTAGTATAATTGAAAAAAGGAGCCTAGCTTCCATACCACAGGTGTGTGTCTAGATTCACAACATAAACACATCACACGGGGCTTTTGGGGCGTCACACGATATTGAAAAGAACAAGAAGGACAAATATTTCTGTTGCACAAAATTATTTTTCTAGAATTTTTACTTTTTCTATTGTACAATGCTGCTAACGGCTAACGAAACAGTCTGAAAAGGAAACATCTTTTTTTTTTTTTTTTTTTTGTCTGAACTGCTCGCATGTTATGTCCAGAGTATTAGTCCGTGATGAGGTAGTCGGTGCTTCATTTTAAGGGGTCTCATGCAAAAAAGGTTGAACCTGAACCATCAGCAAGGCTATAGGCTTCAGCTTTAGTCTATTTTCTGGGTGTACTGTAGGTGACTGGTGTGTTTTTGTGTTCCAGTATCAAGTGGGACAGCTGTTCTCAGTGGCTGAAGCAAGTAAAAATGAGACAGGCGGTGGTGAGGGTATCGAGGTACTGAAGAATGAGCCCTATGAGAAAGACGGCGAGAAAGGACAGTACACGCACAAAATCTACCACATAAAGAGGTATGTGTCTTTTTTTTATTTTATTTTTACCTTTTTCAATTAGATTAATCAATCCCATAATTACCGTTTGAAAGTGTAATGGCGCCGTGCTTCCAGGCAGTGGCAGCATTGTCTTACCTCTGGTCTTATTTTGTAGTTCATATTCCATAGGCATGTCAATATGTCTTCTCTCTCCCTACTTGTTCCCTTCCTCTTTACCTGCCCTACAGTAAAGTCCCAACGTTTGTCAAAATGTTTGCTCCTGAAGGCTCCCTGGTGTTCCATGAGAAAGCCTGGAACGCTTACCCCTACTGCAGAACCAGTGAGTCCCCCATATCCCTTTACCCCGAAACCCTTTGTCCTCTCCAATGTTGAATACACTTTGCATCATGTGAATTTAAAATGTTTATTCCTTCTATATGTAATGGTTCTTTTTTTCCTGTCTTTCTCTCCTTATGGCTAACCTTGATACAGTTGTGACGGTAGGAAGTCTTAAATGGCTTGTTTTGTTCGCTTATTCAATTTACTTTCTGTACGTTCAGTTCTGTAATATCCCGACTCTTCCCTCCAGAATGAGTATATGAAAGACAACTTCTTCATTAAGATTGAGACGTGGCACAAACCAGACCTTGGAACAATAGAAAATGTCAGTACCTCTGCATCTTATCCGGCACGCATCCATCTTCAACATCAGATTTGACTTTGTATGCTCTTCTTACCATTATTTTTCTTTGTGTCGTTGTTCAGGTGCACGAACTAGACGCCTCCACGTGGCAGAATGTAACTGTTGTGCCCATCGACATTGCAGACAGAAGTGTAGTGTCCGCTGCTGTAAGTAGAAACTCTTCTTCCAGCGTAAGATAAAAATGCAGTTTGGTGCCTTCATGTGGACAAGCTTCATCATTACCAAGCTCTCTGCCAAACCCTATTCCCTTTACATCAGGAATGTTCAAACGGGCCTTATTCACTCCTTTCTGATGAGCAGGAGTCTTGTCAGATTTTCTTTGGTGACACAGGAACTTCTTAATTTCTGTGTTGATTAATTTTGGAGAATCAAATAAATAGGGACAGAATTGCTGATAAATAGAAGTATTGTCGCATCTACAATTGTATCTGCTCTACAGATCAGCATTAAGGTATATTTGGGTTTTTCAAAGTCTATATGTCAGAAAACAAAATACAAAAGCATTTTGCAAATCCCCAGAGCCAAGAGCAGCGTCATCCAATTGCTAATTCTTATCGGAACAACATTTTTCAAAACTCATTTTATTTAAAATGCAAACGCCTGTAAATCGTCACATTGGAGGAGCTGGAATCTACAAACGTTTGATATTTTTATTTGACAGATTACGACTTTATTTATTTAAATTGTTGTTGAATGATATAGTGTTCATTGACTGATTAATTCTTCTTTTTACTACTTTTCTACTCGATTAACTTGCTATGGCGATGCCAAATAATATGTATTTAGCGTTTGATCCCACTCATTGAACAGTGCTGATATACCTCCAGGTATATGTTGTATCCAGTGGAACTGTTGTAGTGGAGCCAAGGCTGGAAAGGTGTTTTTGTAAAATGAATTACCAGAAGGTGAAATACCATGAAACGCATACCTGTCAATGACCGTGGATGGTTAGAACTGGCAGCAGAAAATGCCATTAGACGGTCGGAGTAGATTGATTTAATCACTTCATTATGTTTTCCAGCATCGCCTTGAAATCTTCTTAAAGCATATCAAAACTCCACACACACCATTTGAGCATCCTAAGATTGCCTCAATAATATTTCAGAATGTAAACATGAGTTTCTGATACTCTGAAATCGTATTTGAAGATGTTACACATTATTGCTGTTATTTGACATCACATTGCCTCATTTCACCGTGTGTGTGTGTCTGTCTATGTGAGGCTATTTGGCTGAGCAGCGTTGGTTGGTGTGTGTGTGTGTGTGTGTGTGTGTTTGTTTGTTTGTGGTGGGTAGTTAACGAGGCGGAGGTGTTTGCCTTGCTGGAGGAGTGTGTTGTGTCTGAGGACCCTATCAGCCCTCAGCCTCGGGCATGGCTGCAGGGCCCGGGGCGTACCGCCAGCACAGATGAGTTTGTTAGTGTAATTAAGGCTCACGGTGCTTCGTATCCCGGAACGAGACAAATACACAAACGCATTCGCACTCTGACACACACACACACACTGTTTTTACTTGTGGAGTAGCTCCTTTTCGTCTACCACGGCATATCGATTCACAGACCTCATTAGTGCAGCGGAGTGTATTGTTATAGTGATGGAGCTCTCAGCATTAGAACAGCCAAATTATTGTGCGTGTGTGTGTATGTGTGTGTGTGGGTTTGTATCTCTTTCCACACGTTTGGCACCCTCCTGTTGGCCAATAGCCCTGAAAAGTAGCTTTTAGCTGCAGGCGCATCATGATTTATTTAAAATTGCTGGGCCCTTGAGCTGTTGATAATATGAAAGCTATTTCATTTATTGGTGTTTCTTTTGCCTTTTTTATGAAGTCAACTTCGTCATGTGCTTAGCATATGCGCTCAGTGTTTTTCTACAGGCTTAATAATCTTTTAGATTCTCCTGTGAGATGGGAATTAATGCAGGTAGGTGCAAGCATATACGTTCATGTATATGAACCGGCACCAGGGTCGCCCCGATTAAAGAGTCGCTGGTGGCATCAACGCCCCATCGACAGTCGTTTATCGCCGAGCCGCTTACAGCTCAGCTGTGCTCCGGTCTTGCTGCGTGACATTATCTCCGGGGGCTGGCAGCTTTTGGAGAATGAGTGCAGTCCTCTTTGGCCTCTCGGTGGCAGTGACTGCTGTGCTGCTCACCTTAGAGCACAGTGCGTGAACAGCAGGGGACAAACATGCCACAAATTCTGTAACCTGCTGAATGCCGTAGTGGAAGGAAACTTTCTTTTGATTCGTGCTTTAATTTAGAGTATTATGATACAAATGATGTACATATCTTAGCATGCTTAAATACTTCAAAATGTGACAAAAGTTGTAGATTTCTGAACTTTAGTTGCCAAAAAAAGAACAGAACACTTAATTACTGCTCAGTTCATGGTGTAGCAGTATTCGGTCCGATTACCTCAGCTTGTGGAACAGTGTGTCAGCTAAATATAATGTGCTATGTGTTGTATTAATTATATACATTTCTCTTACTGTAGGACTACAAGCTAGATGAGGACCCGGCCGAGTTCAAGTCGGCTAAGACTGGCAGAGGACCCCTTGGGCCCGCCTGGAAGGTAACGCTCTTGTAAGCTGTGGAAATGATCAGATTCACACACAAGTGGCAATCAATGTCACAGGAGAAGAAACAAAGACTAAACCCACGTTTTACTCTGAAAGGGCTCTACACCTGGTCACTGTCATTCACGCAAGAACCGGGTCTGCAACTGTGCTTTCACATATTTCGTACATATTTTCCAAAGCACTAAATATAGTGCTGTCGGTCTTAATAAATTAGAAAGAAGATGGGACCTCCGTAAATCAGTGTAGAGCAGACTGTCCTCCCCACAGTGAGGCCGATGCTAACTCTGAAGAGGCTACAGGTGACGCTATGCATACAAGAAAACAAATAACCCTGTGTTGAAAACAAAACACACTTTAGCTTGTGTTGCCAGAAGGTATGTGGGAGCCTCTCAAATACAGAGGAAGTAAGTTCAGTGGTTTGAGAGCAAACCGAGATTGAGCCTTTAGTGTGGCGTTCGGTAGTGGCAGCATCATGCTGTGGGGATACTCCTCTGCAGCAGGTCTTGATGGTAAGAGGGTAAAGTGAATGCAGCAAAAGACAGGGAAACCCTTGAGGGAAACCTGCCACAGTCTGCAAGAGAAGAAGAAGATTAATGTTGCAGCAACACAACAACAAAACCAAAAAAACAATGTTCACGTCCTGGAGTTACAGAATCAGAGACCAGACCTCAATTCAATCAATTTGTGGCGTGTCCAGATGTGCTAAAAATAATGCCGACCTATTTGCGTACTGATGACATCACTTCTAAATTTGACATGAAGGGGGCGAAGACTTGCACATTGAGTTATTTGGTGTTTTCATGGTTTATCGCCTGTAATAATCCGAATAGCTCTGTGCAAAGGAGAGCACAGAGCCGGATTGAGGTCGACAGAACTGTGAGGCTGCAGTTTGATGAAGACAAACCACCTCTTTCTCGGCTCTGATTGGATGTAATGGATATTTCTAGTCACCAGGTCGGATAAAGGTTTTACTCGTAGCTCCGTCTGCCAGACTTTGTGTGTGACAGAAATGGGGGAAACATACTGTGTGTGTGGACATTGATAGTAAATTTGACAAGCGGCACTCCTGTATTAAGACAGATATACTTTTGATGGAGAGTAATAAGACATAGCTTATCCACGTCGGGAGTTATTCTGCGTTCCCCTCTATACCCTCTCGTACCCCGCAGCCTCACAAACGGGTCCTGCTCACTGTTGGAGCTTTGAGAATTTCTAGTCTGCAGCGGAGTCCTCAAAGTTCACCATGGGAAACTTTCCTCCACTTCAAGAACAAAGGCAGCCAAACAGCTTTAAAAAGTCTGAATAAAGAAGCACAACTTTTCATTTTGTGTTTTTAATTAGATCACTTTCCCGTCCGCTGTGGACACGGAAAAAGAGTGTTTTTGAAAAGGTGAAAAAAAAAAAAAGCAGTTATGTGACAACAGAGGCACAATTTCTCTCAGCTTCTCAGAGCAATAAAACTCTTGTCTATCTCTGCATGCACACATGCTTGCATATCGGTACCCTTTGTATTTCTGAAAACTTCTGCTCCTTTGAGTAGGGCACAGAGAGGGAGAGAAGAAATGTCACCGTAAGTGTTTTGATGTAGAATCCGTTTCATGTGAAGTTCTCCTTTAGCGATGACAACTTTTCTAAACCCACTGCAAATTTAGAAATGTTTCTCATTTCCCCTCTCACGCTCCCCCCCCCCCCCCCCCCCTCCATGATCGCAGCATCAAACGACAGTGGGATGATGGTGATTGAGGCGGGTCTGTGGCATTTTCTCTTGGAATGCTGCGGCAGAATGAAGTGATTAATTAAACAGGTGTTCTCAGAGAGAGAGAGAGAGAGTGTGTGTCTGTGTATATGTTCTGGGGGGCGAGGAGGTCCTAGGTGTTAATAATGTAACCAGCTTTGCACCGCGACGCCCTTATCGCTGCGCGAGCACCGCTTTATCTGCCTTCCGTGGCCACAAAGGCAAGCCTGTCGGGAACGGTGTCGCTGTCAGGGCGGAGGCAGAGAAATGGTCCCTTCATCTGGAGTTTATCCACTTTGCTCTGCCCCCACCTCAACCCCCCCGCTTCCTTTTCTTCTTTTCTTCAGAGGGAGACAGAGTGCAAGCAGCGGATGGATTTAGAAAGTGTGTTGTAGATTAGGGCACTTTTATCTCTGCACAGCACATCTTCATATTGATAATTATTTCAGCAAGCTCCATACCCAAAGCATTACATATTAATGTTTTTTTTTTTTGTTTTTTTTGCTTTGAATGCAGCCAAGATTAGTCTTAAAAAAATATCCTGTCAGCCTTCTGCTGTTTTTAGGATCAGTCTCTCGTTGCCAAGTTCCTGTCAAGTTTTGACTTATTTATTCTGATACGGCACTTTTTAGAAAGTGATGGGTTGTAAGTCTTGTCGTCCTTTTTGCTTTTCTTCTCTGAACAGAAGGAGCTGGTTCATAAGACGGACTGCCCGAGGATGTGCGCCTACAAACTGGTCACAGTCAAATTCAAGTGGTGGGGCCTGCAGACCAGAGTGGAGAACTTCATCCATAAGGTTAGAGTGACCGGTTTACACCGTTACACTTCACACAGACGGTTATCTAGCTCAGGCTCTGAGTCCCAGTTCTTTGCCCCTTGACTGTCTGATTGACCAAGACCAGCTCTGGGTGATGACATATGATCTTCATTAATAATATATATACGTGTGTATAATACCCAGCCCTAACCCAAGACTACCACTGTCTCCCCCAGGAAGAGAAGAGGATCTTCACTAACTTCCACCGCCAGCTCTTTTGTTGGATTGATAAGTGGGTGGAGCTGACTATGGATGATATCAGGCGGATGGAGGCGGAGACACAGAGGGAGCTGGAGGAGGTGAGGGCAGCAGTAGAAAATGACCCACCATTTAAGAGTAAACCTTGTGCATATGAAGTACATATTATTGGTCAGTGATGGGTTTTGTGCGCACAACTGCCCCAATATCAAGAGTCTTCAGTCTCTGGGCCTCCATTTCTGATGCTTGCCCGATTAACAAGTAAAAGAAACAAACTTCTCCGAGGTTACCTAATCCTATGTGCCCTAACATGCTTCCTAATCCCTAATTCTGTTGTTTACTGTATTTCATTCTTGTCTAGATGCGTAAGAAGGGCTTTGTGCGCGGTACAAAGGCTGCAGACAAGTAGCCCGGCCAGCTGTAGGTCTTGAGTGTTGCTGTGTAAGTTCTTGCTGGTCTCTCGGATGCTTTCTCTGTTCACTGTGGGGTTTCGGTCGCTGCACGCCTCTGCTGCTGCTTTCACTCTGTACTCTTCCGGGTTGTCAAAGGGATTTTTGTCCACTGTGTCTAAATGTGCACCACTTGCAACTCCATAGCTCACTCTGAATAAGTGAATCAATAACACCAGATTGCAGATAAACATGACGTATGCGCTCGGTCGGTAGGCGTTTTTGCTGACCCAGTGAAAACATCCTACCGTGGTTTGTACCAGTGTCTGTTGCTTATGTGCACATGCTTGTGTATGCATTGCTTTAACATCTGGCCAGACTTTTCTCAGAATCACCCATGCTAATTCTAAGAGGTGGCCAGCAGGTAAAAACATGCACAAAAGACCTGCTCACGACCAATACCTGGAAACTAGAGCCTCCCCACAGAGGAGAAAAGCAATCCTCTCTTTAAATGACAGGTTTCTGGGAATCTCATTCTGTGTAGAACCGTAGCACTGGTTTGCCCTTGGCACTGCTCTAAATATCAGCCTGGGCGCTCTGGCCGTACAAGGAGAAAACGGGAGGACTTGAGGATGGACTGGCCAGAGTGGGCTCAAACATTCCTGGCCTACCAACAAACACCCCTCCTCCCTCACATCTCGCCCAATTCAGCATGTGTTTCTAATTTTCCCTGGGAGTAAGTAAACAAGCGGATGCCATCAGAGAGGGATGTGGAGGCCGACATGCAGACGCTGCCATTCAGGTCGTTGACGAGACTGTACCGGGTGCATGAGAAACTCGCTGTGGAGACGATGCACCGACAGTCGTGTCTGCCCTTCTTCTTGGTCGAGTGCTGTTGGTATAGAAGGGGGAGGCACAAGGGGGGGAAAAAGGGGCGGGGGGGGGCTCAAGATGGCTCCTTTTCCCTCATTAACATACAAATGGAATTTTGCAGTTGAGAAGGAGTCTGTGCCGTGATTGAGAAGAAACGGGAAAAGGATGAAGAAGTCCGTGGGTGGATCCTCGTACCATTTCATCAGATCTGTTTAGAGTCACCGTTAGTTTGAACTGTTCCATTAAGGTGTTCGCCTATCAGATTCTACCACTAATTGACTTTCCAAAGCCATCAGCCTCAGGGTGGGAGAATTTGAAAGTGATGCTTTTATCTACCTAGAAGACAAACATGGAGCTCGATAAGGGCTGTTGGAGCAGATTTCTAAGCAAAGGCTTGCAAAAGGACATTTGTTAAATTTTCTTTTTTTTTTCATGGTTTATGATGCAAGAAATACAACTCTGTTATACATCATGAATAGAAATTAGTCCACAAGCCCGTGCGCAGTAACCAGCAACCGTTCATGAAGGGATCCACTGAAATGCAAGCGTCCACTAAACCTGCCCCTCACCTGTTAAGCTCGCATAAATCTAATATGGTGTCTATTTCCCTCTGTTTGCCCACAGCTTCGCAGACAGGGAGACGTGCGAGGAACCACCGCTGCAGACGAATGAAAAGGCAAAGGATTTTAAACGCCCACGACAACGGCTCAGAGGCCTCCTTTGGTGCCTCTATTTTACCAGAACTGATTTAGGCTTTGGAGTGGTGGGTGGGTGGGGGGGGGGAGCTCTTCTACCTGCAATCAATAGAGCAGATCCCTGACTTGCATCCAATCATAGACATTCTATTCACTGAGGAATTGATTTCCAGAAACCAACACGATCCTAGCTGATAAGACTGGTTCATTCTGCTCTCCTGGGCAGAGAAAGGCCGGCTATCAGCATCTTGTTATTGACAAGACCGAGCCTGCTGGAGAGATATGAAGAGGAGCTTCTTGCAGTAGAGATACATTTTCACAAAAGCAAATTCATTGACTTGATTCCACAGTGGCAGGTGTTTGGACAAAAATATTTCTCCTGTCATATTTAGATTTTCCTTTTTCCTGCATAACATTCCTCTGAAGACGATGCCCTGTCCGATCTCTCTTTGGCTCCTCCTCCTCGGTCTTGACTGTACACATTGTGGCGCAGTGGTTTGCATTCCCCAGCATGAGTCTGTCTGTTTGTCATACTCATGTTACTTCCTGCCACAGCCTCCATTTAGAGATTACTAACACCCTTGGCGCCTTGGCCCATTGTAATCCTTCACCCCACCTCCCCCAAAGCACTGCATCTTATTAACACCGAAGATCATGCCCGTACAGGTATTCACTCTCATACTGATTTAATAGGAACACACGCACACGCCGCATATACATCGCTCGCACGAGGATGAACGTGTTAATTAATTCTCACACATACACTCGCAGGTGTGGATGCCTTTGCGGTGACTGATGTCTGAAAATCTCAAGCTGGGCAGATCCATGCAAGCTTGTTCAGCTAAAGGATGTTACTTTGGAAGTGTTTACAGCTCTCACTGATTCCCCCACACACACACACACACACACACACACACGCACCCCATTCTAAAGACATTCACACATAACATACAACACAACATTCACCTTCCTAACAGAAGTCCCCAGAGGAAAAAAAAAGACACTGAAAAACAGCCACAGATGGTGCATCACCCCTCGAGCCTCTTGTCACAAGCCAAACTGCAGCGCACTGCTCGCCCCAGCCCACCCTAGAGGCCTGTCTCACTCATCTGGTTCTCAGAGGTAGACTGTTTCCAAAAGGCCTCTTCTGTTCCGCTTCAGTCTCGGTGTGTTTACAGAGTTCTATAAGCCTCACCAGTGCCCGGTCGACACCAGCACCACACACTTCTTGCCTTAATCCCCGTACCGTTGGACCTATTATAACTATTGTACCTCTGCTGTCGGCTATTGCGCTCGCTACCTCCCTTGTTTCCGACTGGCAATTTTCTTGACACCTAAAGGTTAGAACGAGAAGAGTAAATCACTGCAGAAAGAGCTTTATGAGCAAAGTTGTTTGTGATGACTCTTTTTATTTTCTTATATCGCATGCGACTCCCTTTATGTTTCCTGATATGTGTCGCAGCGACTGAGCCTGTGTAATTCCTTCAGCAAGCAAAAAATATGTAAGTAGCAGCCGGAACAGCTTGTTACACTGCTGTTGGTGCAAAGAGCTGCAGATTTACATCTTCGCCTCAGATCTGCCTTTTGATTGATTTGCCATGTTAATGACTCTTCATGTGTCTCCCGCCTACAGTGTTGGTCATTACTAGTGCACATACATATACAGTACAAGTGGTTTCCTCATTTGATCCTTGTTTGTGTTGTGTTCTTTGTTTCTAACGTATCAATGTCTTCAATTGTGCAACAGGAATTGGGGATTTGTTTTTAGAGATCATGTTCCTTTCAAGACACGCATATAATGAAATAATCTGCGTTCAACGATCCAAATGTTTTGTCTGTAAATGGTATGAGGGGGTGTGATCACTTCTCAGTAATGGCTTATTGGCTTGTCCAAAGAGAATGAATGGATTTCTGACATGTTTACAAGAATTCAGCATTTGTAGGCTGGTGATCTAGAAAGATTGGGAAGGCAACGGTTTTCTACACAAGAAAATCTTCTCAGGTCAACAATATGACATGCATTTTTTATTTTATTTTTTTATATATATTGTTGCCCCAAACAATTGACTTCTTTACACCGTACCATATCCTTGTGGTAATCCAGTGTCAACATGATGGGGAGAGGTTGTATTATATCCCATCATTTCGTTTTATCACAGCATGTGAGACAGCCAGTTGGTCGTTGTGACTGTACTGTGATTGTATTCATACGTCTCAAAGAGCGAAAAGTACGACACGATTGATCTTCAATGTAATCAATGATTTGAAGTGTGTCGAAATGATTCCTGCTGTCTGTTCAATAGAGAAGGCAGTGGCTAAAGAGAACAACCTCAATCAACGGTTTACCGTCAAGACAATGATGGGTGGGGAGAGGAAGTACTTGCAAAGCAACTGTACAGTATTATCCTAATTTATGAAATTTACAACTTTAATTTCTGAACCGCTTGCTTTTAAATGTTTAAAGCTTTTGAAATTCAGGGGACATTGTAGTGAATGTATGAGATTTTGTGCCTTTCTTTCTGTGATCTTGTGTGCCATTAAATCTTCATATTGTATCCAAATGTCAAATAAATTGTCTGGAGAATACATTTTTCAGATTGTGCGTCTGCTGTTTGATTGTATGCAGGTGGTTGTTGGAGATTGAAGGCTAAACCTAAAGGGAAGTGGTAAGACTCATTTCCTTTTGGCTTAGAATGAAGTCTTCACAACATATTTTATACAACTGTTCACTGACAGATTTTAATAGAAGATGCAACAAGAGTTTAATCTTTATTAATTCAAAAATATAATATCTTAGACAAAGGCTGAGGCTTGACTAGAAGCATTAGTTCTCCACTGTAAAAATGCACATCAGATAGTATGAACATCCCCTCAGACTGGTTCCTGGTGACTCCAGCATGGACTAGACTTTCAGTGACCTGCAGGTCACAAGAGTCTCACAATAACAGCGGAATCCGTGCTAAAGAGCAGGAAGAGCTGCCAGTCTGCTGCCTGAGATATCCGCCTTTTTTATTGTTTCTGGAGGAACGGTCACATGTGCCTGCTGCAAGGAAACCAGTCATATCTGCCCCCAGAACAAGCAAATGATGCTGTTTCTAAAAGGGGAGATGGGCAGGCTCGCCCACGCACCTCCTGTTCAGTGGCAGCTCACAGTAGTCTACAGTAGGCATGTATCCATCCATGCGTCTCCCTCACAGAGAAGATGAAGGGACATGTCATGTCGTTTAAATAGACGAGGCAACAGATGACGGGAAGAAATGGATCTCAAAGGGAGGCTCAAGACTTGACACAGCAGGACATCTAGATGTTCAGTGCTAAAAACACTTTGTGATGGCCAGAACGACCAGCTTGTTGCTTTCAACACACAAGCAGAAGCAAATGTGTCCAATACCGAGACACTAAAGCTGTACCGCTGTTTGTTGCACCACATGGATCTGGATCTGCATCTGCTACAAGATGACACACTGGGGTGAGAGAGTGAAGATTTAGCTCCAAGTCAGGTCCGCCCCTTCCGTGTTTGTGTATGTGACCTTCCCCTGAGGCCAGATTTGATCCGGGGCTGCAGGTTTTCTTGGAGAGGAAAGTTATTTCTGGCATGTTGGCAGTGATGTCAGGAGTGTTTCCTCATCCTCTGGGCTTGGGTCATGTTTAGCTCCAGAGATTCTCCGGAGTTTTCCTGTTGTTCTGGGAGAGGTGGAAAAGGTGTGGAGCCAACCGACGAGGAGAGGGGGGGGAGGGGGTCTCTGTCGCATCCCTCCACTTAATACAATGGTTCTTTTCTAGATGACAGATGCTGCTTAACCCCCCATGACCCAGGGAGTTGTGATGGCTCAGCTGAGTGACGGGGCCCATACAGGACACCCTAGGCTGTGCTTCATATTGGCCAAACTGCACAGGACACTATTCCCCCCCCCCCCCCCCCAACAAGGGAAGGAACGGTCTCTTTGGGCAACCCCCATGGTAATAAATGTTCATCTGAGGAACACCATGAACTAAGGGTAGAGGAGAGCACCCACTCCCGCTATCTTGTCCCATTGACTGAAATATTGAGACAAATTGAGTCCTAAATCACTACAGAGAAGAGTGGTATTGTGACAGCGCTTGAAAGCCTGTAGAGTGTCCATTGTCATGAAGTCCCCTCTGCAGCAGCTCTGAGCTGCATTTATCATCACTGGGGACGGAGGGGGAAAGAGAACTTGCCATCGGTTTGTCATACTTAACTTGTCTGTCTCCATCTGAGAAGAGTGTAGTCCGAGCTAGCAGGAACTGTCACAGTCAGATGAAACAAAATCTTAATTTTTTTATTTTTTTATTCTTGTGTTAATTGGGTTTTGTGACACATCGAGCCTTTATCGGTTGAGAAATGAACATGAATCCTGGTATTCCTAAGGGGCTTCACATAGCAGTGATGGTTGCCTCGGCTAAAACAGTTTGATACACGCACACTTTTGTGCTTGTCTGAGTAAAACTATAATGATGCTGCATCCAGCTGGCTCTCTGATATGAAAGTGATCCTCTAGCAAGGTGATACTGAGTATAGGTGTGTTTTTTTTTTTTTTAATCTCCTAGCAGCACACCACACAAGCACAGCAGCCTTCAGAACATCTCAACAGCTCAACATGCTGCTCCTTCCTTCTGGAGAAGACAGGTACTTTACACCATGTCTCCTTCACAACACAACCACCGTCTCTCCCTGCCTCCTCGCTCTGAGCTGCTGTCCTCTCAGCTGCAAGGAGTGCACATCCACCCCCCCCCCCCCCCCCCCCCCCCCAAAATTCTAAATATACACACAAACTTCTTCCCAGCACCTTACAACGCCTTGTCCTGACCTGTCCCCACCCTCAGCCCTGACAAACAGCCTTCTCCTCTACAGTAGGTGCACGGCTGAGCACATAGCCTTGCTTCTGTGAGCCAGTTTTCACCCATTTGGAGCTGGTTATTTCTTTGCACTAATTATTGCTAAAATTACCTGAAACATCTACAACACTAAAAAGCAAAATTAGCAGTGTTGTAGAAAACATTTTATTGTATTTGCAAACAAGACATTTATTGTGAAATATCATACACGTACATTACATTTCTTTCTATTTACCTCGCCTGCAGTTGTTCTAGAGGAAAAGGAAATATGTTGAATGTAGCAATCACTTTCCCTAATATCACATTCTTAGGGTTCGCATAAAATAACAAGATTCAGCGGGACTGAAGTTTTTTTTTGGGATGGATAATTACACAATACACTGCTTTAACGCATGACAACAAATAGAACAGATTTGACAAAGTGATAATAGATGAGTGGTAAATTATTTCCCACTTTACACTTTTACTCGCAAGTGATTTATGAACCAAATTGCAGTATTTGTCTGCTACAGGTTCATATTTCAATTCAAAAATTGTATTTACAGCATGTTCCAGTTTAGACCTTTGCCTCATATCTAAAAGTTGTCTCTGAATGCTTCAGCATGGACGTTGGCAGCCGCTAGGTGGCACTGTGTCCGTTTGGTAAAAGTCCTCTTGATTTCCCCCCCAAATCCTCTAAATCCTCTAAATGCCCACTGTCCATAATGTTGTGAAAATGATAATATGGTGTTCTCATTTTACCAAAGAAAATATCCATGGTGGTGAATGGAAGTACATTGTGTTCAGTATTCCCACATGTTCCCTTTATTTCAAATATATACAGAGTTTATTAGACACCCCAAAATACACACCATCCAATTAATTGTAAGATACATCTGAAATATTTTTCATATATCATCACTAACATTTTTACTAGGCAGTTTCAATTTGACACGGGAAAATAAATGTGAACTCGGTCATGTCAAAATTCACGAGAGGAACAAGATCCACGGAATCTCCAAAATTCCCAACGACTAGATGAAGACACTAAAAGAGAGAGAGAGAGAGACGTGTGAGCTACAAACAACATGAACACACATTCTCAATTACATAACAATAAATACAACATCCGAAACATGCCTATGCAAAACTCAAAGCTATGGTATACAATTAAAATAATTTTTTTATTATTATGGCCGACTTCCTTCCATTGTGATTTTTGCCCTAAATTTACATGAACATGAAGATTTGTATTTGCAATATTTGAAAGTATTATCTCAGGTTATTGCACCACTTAACCTTGCACAGATAACTTCGGCCTTTGTAGGCTTACCGCTAATTGACCTATGAAGTAACTTATCCTAATTTGACCTTTTGAAAATTGTTCTATTTTACAGACTATAATACTAAGAGAATGCTATTGATTATCGGAACCGAAGCCCAATATCATCCACATGATTTAGTTCAGATGGTCTTTTAAGGAGGATTTTTTCCCCCCGTTGGGACACATATTCGCACACAGGACTGGGGCGAGTTTGATTGGACACCGGGGTGTGAGCGACACACACACATGATACAATATTACTCTATTTATACCTTTATCCCAGCATCAATATTAGCTTAGATATTTAGGCTACATTTCCGATAGGTCGTCATATCTCAGTCAGCACGTGCTTCCAGTCGATCTACTGAGGACAATGTTGACTATTTCATCATTTTACACATGAGAACATATTTAACATCCTCAGCATTGGTGATTGACACAGATTAATGTGAGATTGTCTTTTCATTTATACAGCCTGTAAACAGCTATTCCTTCAACAACAGCGTGTTGTTACTGGTGTAAGTCATTGCATTAAGCTATATGTCGTTGCAATGGAAATGTTACAGTGCTGGTCACTGCATGGATGAGCGGGTGCAGGGGCTAAAAAAAAGTTTGTTCATAGGTGAGGAGGGCTAGAGCAACATACTACTTTAACAGCAGTGTGCTGAATTTCACTTCATCCTCCTGTGGAGGATATGAGAGTTGCAGCAGTGTTTCCTCACCTCATTTGTTGTAGACTACAATTCTGTGGAAAAAAAGAAGATCCGTTTGGAGAAAATCGAATTATCTTCAGGACCAGTTTAAATGTGATGATGGGTTTTAATGTGACAATACATGAAAACATTACATTTCAAGCGAAAGCCATTTCTAAGATCTGATTTTCACGCAATCTCATGGACCACCTTAAAAGCCTTTGTCCCGCCCTGGATGCTTTCTTTAGTCGTTCTGATTGGCTGAAGGCTCATTGATGGAAGCGGCTGCAGAAATGCAAAACTTGTTGCTGGCTCACACAGCGCCAAGCGGCAGAGCGGAGTGAGAGTGTATCTGTGAATCGCTCCAAAGTGCACTCAGACCACACCAGACAAGACTCGGTAAACGAAGGGACGCACACATTAGGAGCGAAACGCATTGAAAGGACTTAAGGCAAAGGCGCTTCTCTGCAAGGCGCATGACCGGCAGCGCGTGAAGGATGCTGTCCAGCCGCTCCGTAGTTGTGGAGTGCGGGTAGTGCATGCCGCGCTACTCCGGGTCCAGGTCGCGTTTACGGACGCTCCGGTTCACGGACGCTCCGTTTCTCCGGTGCCTGGGTCGGAGATCCCCGTTTGTGGACTTTCAATCTCGCTGGACTTTTGACTACGTGCCTGCTCGGCAGTTAGCGTGATTTTGAAAGACATCAGTGGGCAGTATTTATTCAAAGAAATCATTTTTTCATCTAAGCTACAGGGGTAGTTTTATCTATAAGGCTCCAATTGGACTTTTTCATTGTTTCCAGAATGGGACCTTATACAAAAAAGTCGCTCTGGGACTTTTGACATCGGACTGGAATATAGAAGTAGCTGACAGAAATCGTCATATTACCTGTTCGATCGCTCCAGTTCTTTTAGTTTGTCAAAGGAGATGTTTTTGTGTCATGTTCGCACTGAAGAAATGCGCACAGAAAAACTTTGGAATATGGTAGGTCACTCATGCAGCGAGTTAAATAACAGTGTTTTATATGCGTTTGCTTAATCAAAGACAAAAGGAAGAGCAGTCAAGTGCACGCATACATACGCGAGCAGGGACACAGTTTACGTGCGTATTTGGACACAGTCTATTCCCTCTCCCGTCCGCGTCTTTGGAGAAGTTGAAAAACAAAAGCAATTGATTCACCACAATTATAACTTATTTGGTGAATTTTAACATTTAAAGAATATAAAGCAGTTTGATCATTAGAGTAATACAAACATTTGAACAATTTATTGTATGTCTTTTTTTCTTTTTTACTTTTTGGGGACAGACGGTAAAAAAAAAAAGAAACAGACAGTGTGCTGATGTCTGGCAAACTTGCCGTCATGTGGGATTGATTGCAGAGGAGTATGTTTGGGCTGGAGCAGTTTACTTCTCAGATTAATAGCAGAAACCCTGGCCAGTCAGAGAGAAACATAAACCAACCGAGACTGAACATGGGCTCACATTATAAAAGCCCAGGTTTTCACGCTGGAGGCCCGCCGGGAGCCGTGGAACCCGGCATGGGCCCTCTGAGCGAGCCGCAAATGCTCGGGCTCAATATGAACATGAACGGAGAGCAGTACGGGGGCTTTCACCCGCGGGGCCACTCGGACATGCATGCAGGCGGCGGACTTCAGCAGCAGCAGCAGCAAGGACCCATGCATGGATTTTTTAACAACCAGCAACCTCATCAAGGACATCCTCACGGCCACCAACCTCACCCCCACCAACCTCACCCTCATTTCAGTGGAAATTTTGGAGGCCCAGAGCCAGGGTCATCATGCCTGCATGGTGGCAGGCTAATGGGCTACAACAACAATGGCATGGGACCACAGCAGGGCTTTGGAGAAGGATTTGATCCTCTTGCTGAGGGACAGGCGGGGGATGGCTTTCCCCAGCAGCAGCAGCAGCAGCAGCAGCAGCAGCAGCAGCAGCAGCAGCAGCGGCCTGGTAACATGCCTGACTTTCAACATCACGGTCCTCCCAGTGGCAGCCATGCTGTCCCTGCTCCCTGTCTACCCCTGGACCAGTCGCCTAACAGAGCAGCATCCTTCCATGGTCTCCCATCCTCCTCATCCTCCTCCTCTGAGTCTCATGGCCTAGAGTCTCGGCGGATGCCCAACCAGGGAGCTGTAGAGGGATTAGAGTATAACTTCCCAAGTGAGCCTCCATCTGGACATTTTGATGTACATGTATTTTCCCCATCAGAATCAGAATCTCAGTTACCCCATTTTGCGCCAGGAAGGCCAGTTCCCAGTGGTAATTTCCCAGTGAACCCTGGCATGCCACGGACATCAGGTATGCCGGGCATCTCTAAGGGACACCAGCCGCCACCCCAGCCCCAGCAGCCTCAGCATGGAGTGTTTTTTGAGCGTTTTGGAAATGGTCGGAAGGTGCCCGTGGGAATGGAGCCGGGGGTCAATGCAAGACATCCTCTCATGCAGCAGCAGCAACAACAGGCTGGCTTGATAGCCAGACAGAATCCATGCCCCCCTGGCCTCCCCCGACCCCCTCAGGCTGAGCCCAGCTCTAATAACCCTAACATTCTGGACGGAGGGGTCATGATGCCTGGCCAACACAACCAGTTTGAATATCCCATTCACAGACTGGAAAATAGGGGTCTGAACCCCTATGGGGACCCCATGTTTAATATGCAACAGCCAGCTCCTCCTCCCTCCCAACAACCGCCAAATCAGAGGCTGCAACACTTTGACTCTCCTTATATGAACATGGCGAAAAGGCCTAGATTTGACTTTCCTAATGCACATGGTGGTGAAGGCTGGTGTGGTGGAATGGATAACCACCTCTCTCCCTCTGCCTACCCCGGCCTGCCTGGGGAGTTCACCCCACCTGTGAGTGAAGGTTTCCCACCAGGTCCCCTGCAGCATCCAGGGCCTGAGCAACAGTCTCTGCAGCAGCGGCAGAATGCAGCCATGATGATAAAACAAATGGCCTCGCGCAACCAGCAGCAGAGGATGAGGCAGCCCAGTCTGCAGCAGCTGGGTCACCACGGAGATGTACCTCCCGGCCCAATGACTCACGGAGGCCCAGTCGGAAACATGCCCCAGCCCAACTTTGACAGGGAGAATGCTGGCAGGATGCCCAACATTGATGGACAAAATCCTCATGTAACTCAGGAGAACTCCTGGTTCCAAGGGTCCCACCCACCAGGGGAGATGATGTCACGGCGTATGGGTGGAGCGGGTAATGAATCGGGGCCCCATGACATAGGGCTACAGCAAAACGGAGCTGGAATGATTTTTAGGCCAGGCATGGGCATGCAGGAGCCCATGAGAATACCAGGAGATGGGCATGTTCAGGCTCTCCATTCCCCGGGCATGCACTCACAATTCAGCGGCAACATGGGCAACCTCTCACAAATGCAGTCTCCAGGAGCAGGGACAGGGCATCCGAATGCCCCAGCAGAGAGGCGGCCAGCTGACTTCCCTGCACCTCCAATGGGAGCACAGCCAACATTTCCCTATGGGGGGGCTAACCGTCAGGGGCCTGCCCACAGTGCTCCCCAGGGGGTGAACACCTCACCAGGGAGCTACCCTCCTCAGTCTGAGTTCCCCCCAGGCCAGCGGTCGTCTGTTAGTAAGCTTGGAGCTCTGTCCCTTGGGAACTTCAGCAAAACCAGCGCTAAAGACAGTGTTTTTGGCCAGAGCTGCCTGGCGGCTCTTTCCACGGCCTGCCAGAACATGATCGCTAGCCTTGGGGCCCCCAATCTTAACGTAACATTCAACAAGAAGAACCAAAATGAGGGCAAGCGAAAACTGAGTCAGACAGAGCAGGACATTAATAGCAACACATCTAATGGGACTGGCAGTGCTGGACCTGAATATTTTCAGAGCAACACTTCCCAGAACAGCCAGATGCCTGGCACTGGGAATAGCAACCCTAAGCCTGCAAGTCAAAGCCAGACGGTGCAGGGGGAAGCCAGTGCCCTCTCCCCAAATTACAACATGGACGCTACCCCATGCAGTGAGGGGAAGGCAACAACAGGGAGTGGGAGAGGGAGAGGCAGGAGGAAAAGAGACAGTGGACATGTGAGCCCTGGAATTTTTTTTCCCCCTGACAATGGTAACCCTGTTGTAAGTCCAGGCCAGCAGACCCCCTCTGCTGGTGTTGGGGAGAGGGGTGGGGGTACGCCCCACGAGAAACACCTCCAATCACCCTCTTGGGGTAAAGGAGGCGACCTAATGTTGGGGGATCAGGCCGATTTGATGTCTTCCTTGGACAGTGGCATTCAAAGTGTCACCAAGTCTGACAGTAGCTCACCACGAGTGGACTTTCCTGACGATGTCAGCACCCACTACGGCAACGAGGATGAGGTGTCCTCCAGCTCAGATGCAGGAGGCGCCTCTGCCACCAAGCCTAATCGCAGCCCTATGATCACCGGCTCCCCCAAATTGCAGAGGAGTGACCACGGGTTGATCAATGGACAGAAGCCCCTAGTCATGGGCATTAACAATCATACTACCTCGACCCCAGAGAGCTATGGACTGAATGCTGGTGGGGGCACAGGGGCCAGTGGGGTGAGCCACCCAGGCACTCCTGGGGTGGAGCAGGTACGCACCCCATCCAGCACCTCTGGCCAGGAAGAAATCCATCCTCTGGAGATTCTGCAGGCCCAGATCCAGCTACAGCGGCAGCAATTCAGTATCTCTGAGGACCAGCCCCTGGCCATAAAAAATGGCAAAAAGAGTGGTGACTGTCCCTCACAGAACGGAGACAATGAGCTGGCAAGCTGCAGTCCTGATGCTGGGAAGGGCTCAATGGGCACTATTGACCTTGACACCCTCATGGCAGAGCAGCACGCCACCTGGTACGTGCCCAGTGACAAGGCCATGATGGACGGGTCAGAGGATGACAAGGCCATGGGACCATGGGAAAAGAATAAGGGCCAAAACATCAGCAAAGAAGGTAAATAAAACAGTTTTGTTTCTTTTGCTATATTTTACCCACTTTTCCTTCTTTCTTTCTCTCACCCTCTGTGTCTCACACTCACTCTCACACATGCAAAACAGACTTCACTAACTGATGAATTATGCTCAATAAATTCGTTTACATTTTACATTTTCTTCCTTTAAAATGCCATACTTATTTGATCTGAATTGCAGTGTAACATCACATACATAATAGGTAAAATGCTCTGGTAACGCTGATAATGGAGGATCTTTTGTCCATATTGTGCCGCCAGAAAGCAGCCGTCTCTGTTTCACTGGTTCTTTGAATTTTTGAGGTTTAGACTACAGAAGGAATACATTTAGCGCCATTCAAGTCTTTACAAAGAAAATAAAAAAGAAGATGTATGTGGTATTTCTCTTGTTAAATTGGGTCCGTTTTGAAGAATGTAAAAATATATATATTTTCAGCGTGGAGCAATTTTAAATGCCATCTGACTGAACAAAGTAAACGAACGACAATGTATTTTTATACGTTTCTTCATTGTATAGGCACTTCAAAAGAGCAGCTCAAGTAAAGTAAACATTTCCTGAGGTTCTTTATCTCGGTTTTCAGGGTGAACAACTACATTGAGAAGATTAATAGCTTTTTGAGGATATGCGTTTGCGCAGCGGGGTTCCCCTCGCCTTGTTACGTGTTTGTTTTTGTTATTACCATGGGATAATACAGAGCTGGTGAAAGTGGATTGATTTTAGATTGGCAGGACAGGATTTCAAGGGTTAGATATCATGGAGAAATGAATACAGCCATTCAATTCCAATTTTATTTTACGTTGGAAATATTTAATTTAGGGACCTTTTAATACTTTTTAGTATCTAGTTTGAAATTGTAGTTTGATTGTTGTTCAGCAGTTTATTATTCATCACTGTCTCTTTTGTCATTGGCAACTGATTTATCATCGTAATGTATGTAGTATAAAAATATCTCGGCAGTAGTTTAAAAGTCTTCAATACAAAGTTTCTCAAAGAAAATGTAAAATGTTCTGGCCTGAAGTAAACAGAGGCAGTTTTTTTGAACAAGACGGAGATAATACATTCCGCAGATGTATAGGTTCATACATCTTTTATTTTAGCTCTTAAATCAAAATGCAGATATATAACTTTACTGTTACGTTGCTGCTGATTAATTTCGTTTTCTAACTCTTCTTCATATAATAATAATAAGAATGACAATAATTAATGTTGTTATTGTTAGTTAATATGAATACTACTTTATCATGATATTTTAGTTTTATTAATATTATTTTGTAGGCTTTAATCGTAATAGAAAACACTTTGTATGCATTACTGTGCATTGTAATTGCAGAATTAGGCAAGTTGTATTCATTAAAATATGTTGGTTTTATCTATTCATTTATTTCTATTTTATTTTAATTTTTTTTTAATTTCCTTGTTTTTTTTCCCTTGTTTTTTGTTGTTTACGTTGGCTATTTACAAATAATTTCAAACTAAAGCAGCAGACAGAAATGTTTCTGCATAAGAAAACTGGAAGAACTGGCTATTGTCAGGGCTAACCTACCGAAAGGGTTGTGGATTCATGGATATATAATAATGTGGATGTATAAAAATGTTGATAGCGCCATAGCGCGTCTCGAGCGCCTCTTTGTTCTGATCATTGCGGGTGCAGAGAGGGGCGGGGGCGCGCACCGCGCGGAGTGTGGAGTCCAGGCGCATTGTTTATACGAGACTGAGCACAGGGTGTCGGTACTAACACCAATGACATTACTTCGGAGGACCACTGTAAATGGCCATTTGTGACTAATATCATCGGTCACCCCAATTATAAATCAACAGAAAAATAACATGTAGTGAAGGCTATATTTTAATTAGAGCCAGAATGATCAAAACAGGTACATTTCCCTTCAGGCAGGTATTTGTTTTCCTCATAAATGGTGCTCACAGTCCTCAGCTAAATTAGAAGACAAATGACAAGACTATTGAACAATGTGGCTTTTTGTTCCTATTATTTCTTCCCATGATTTATATATATATATATATATATATATATATATATATATATATACACACACACACACACACAACACACAAACAGAATAAAATGGAGCATATAGGGTGTCAAAAGTGAAAGAAGCCCACTGATGCCAGGAGATGATAAGTAGCCTAATATAATCACTTTGGATATTGATTAATGAGTATTATTTTGAGTCGGAAACCCAGCACTGATAAGCAGTCAGCCACAGTCACCCTGTTGCTCTGACTGTTTTAATTTCTCTTGGGCTGATGGCACATTTATTAATATAACTTCATAAAAAATCAGTAGGTATTTAAAGGCAGAATAGTCTAATTTCTGCTCTCATTTCCTCTCCCCTCCTCTCTCTTCCTATCTCCCGTCTCCTTCTCTCCACTCTTCTCTCCTCTCTCAGCCCTCCCTGCATGGACACGAGGCATGCAGCTCTGGAGCGATCGATAGCTAGTTAGCACAAATCACGGCTCCTGACAGTTTCTCATTTGAGTGCTTCAGACAGCAAAGATGAAAAAAAGGGTGGAGGTGTATTTGGGAGGGGGGGGGGGGGGGGTTTCAAGATTGAATTTGATGCTTAGGCTACACAGAAGGGAGCAAAATAACATAATAATTTAAGATAAGTCATAGCCCACAGAGTAGTTCCATGAGAGCCAGCATCCCACAGGCTTTTCACTCTGCAAAAAAATGTCCACGTCTACCAGTCAGCCTAGCCCTCAGTGTTGTGAACAAAATTCAACACTTTGGGAGATAATGTCACTGACACTAATTTGAAATGAATCAGGCCAATTCATAAGACCATTAGCATTAACTAAATGTAACTTGGACAAGAACATTCTTAAAATATTATCATTTTTATTAGGAGAAAATGAATTGATGTAATTCCAGTGACAAATATTTGTTTCCTACTTATAATAACTTGAAAAAACATTTTATTATCATCAGCACAATATGAATATTTTCTTGCGGTGGAACTATTCTTAACGGTTATATGAGATATGAAATATAGGAAGATTAGTTTTCGCAAGTTGATTTCATACCTACATGTCCAACTCCCTTTCCCATCAGCATGATTTAGTCCTCTCAAGAGTGTTGTTGAACTATGCATAAATTATTTTAATTATTAAACAATTGGCATGATATCAGGTTATTTATTCGCAAAAAAACCATTTTGAATACCCGATTAAAAAAGAAAATGTTATTGAAAATGCATTTAAATGAAATTAATTGTAATTATAAGCAGAACTTTTGAGTGCTTTCTTATTCAACTCTACCCAGAATGTTACTGAGGATATGAGGAATATATCTGTTTCTGATGAGAGTTAAGTTTTTGAGAGCTCATACATGATGCGTATTTGTTGCGTTTTATTGTTTGCTTTTTAAAATCGCTGTTGTATAGGAAGTTAACTTTTACCGCTTGAGAATTTAAAGACGTGAGTTACGGTGTTGTGTGTACTTTGGCGATGCAGAGGAGTTTGCTTCAGATGAGTTGATTGCAGTTAAAGTAAAAAAAGCTTGAATGTGCACACAAGTTGCCGATATAGGTGAAACTGTGCTTGTTTGGAGAGGAACTTTACTCTCAGAGCTGATGTATGTTCACCCAGTGGATCCCAGCTCCCCTTCTCTGTGCTCCCTGTATGCTTGTTCAAAGTGATGCGTGCCGCAGTAAGGACCCCCTTTAAACCCCATATTTGGCCTCCTCTCTTTGTGACAACATGTAGCTCAAGTTTTTCACCAAGGCACAGTTATACCTGCCGCTCTCTGAGCACATGGCCTGCATGTGCAAGCCCGCTTCTTGTGCTCCCACGGAGGCAAAGAGTCGAGGTGTATGCGAGCAACTTTTCCTTGTACGGTGTCAGTTAATAGCATTTCCTCTTTTTTAAAATGTCTTTTGCGCTCTTCCTCTTCCCTTCGCTTCAGTATATCTTAGCCAGAAGCCGACCGTTTATTTGGAAACGCATGTACAGCCTTGATAACAGGCAACCAGCAGGCGTAGGAAGTGATTCAGTTATTTTTATTTTTACTTTTTGCCACACACACACACTTACTTTTTTTTTTTTAATCAGCGCAGTTAAAACATTTCAGAGTTGACCCTGTGGAATAGTTTCACTCTTCACTCTCAATCATCAGCCCATAAAAAGCTCTAATCATGATCAAATCTCTTTCGCTCTGACTTTGACAGGTTTGAAAAGAGGGAACTTGCATCTTATCACACCTACTAGAAAGCACTTAAATCCACTGAAAGAGCCGTATTGATATTCCACCATGGAGAACAATCCTGTGAGACTGCCTTTCTTTGACATTTCAGTACGACAACAACCCCACAAATCACACCAGTAATTTCTATTTCCTTTTTCTAAAAAAAGTAGAAAGTGATTGGCATATGCTTGAATGTGGAAAACAGCTTGGGGCAGTCTATGTTCTTTACCTGTCATTACTAGGTGTTTCATATTGACTTTTTTACAACAACACACATCCACTAAGCCCCCTCGCTCACTCCTGTACTGCAGTAATGATAATCATTATGATAATCATAGCAATTAGCCCTGGTAATATTGTTTCCAAAAGTCATAATTCATCCTCAGGCAACTCCTGTAAGTTGACTTGGTTATTGACGGGTTGATCGGGGCTACAAGGAACAGCTAGTTTATGTATTTAAGTGCATACATACATAAATACATCATTCAAATGTTTTTTTAGAAACTAACGTCCTCTTGAACAAAACCATCACTGGTGTGGACACAGAAATAATTTCCCTGTTATGTTATATTTCTGTTCTCGCTGTATGTTTGTGATTTTGTGCGTGTGTGTGTGTGTGTGTGCTGGTATGCACGAGAGTGTGTGACGAAGGGCAGGTTTGTAGACACTGCAACTTGATAGCGTGGATTTGTCAGGTGTAGACATAAAGTTTGATTTATTTAGACTCTGTGTCAGACTCACGGCTTCAGCCCCCGATCTCAGGTGTCTCGCTCGGTGGAACGCGCTCACTTAATACTAATGTGTTGAAAATATTTAAGAGTATTTACTTGACTTGTAAATAGTGCAGGACTGAAAAGCACCTATCATGCATTTAAAGCGTCTGGAATTTAGGACAGCATTTGTGAGTGTGTGTGTATTCGTGTTTGTTTATATGCTCTGTGTGTGTGTGCGTGCATGCATGTGTGCTCTATGTTCTCGGGCTTTTTGCAAGACATTGAGCACTAGTGACAGTCAAAGGAAGCCTATTAAAGAAGCGTGTTTGTGACTGATGAAGAGAGAAAAAGATGAACAAAGGTGTCAGGCCTTGCTGGATTTTCAACTCTTCAAAATAGCAGCTCATCCGGTGTTTTGTTTTCCCCGGGGAAGGGTGTTAGAATAAAATAAAACTTGTCTCAGCATGTGGTAAATATTCTCTCTGGATGCAGCAGGGAAGGGAAAGCTGAGTTTATCTGGGAGATGCACAGAACGAGGAGTTTCAAACCTTCGATCGTGGATGTATGTGACGTGCCTCCAAATGTCCACTGTCTTGTTGAATGACTGCCGAAACAGGAAAAAAAAGAAGCTACTGAAAGGTTTCTTGGGTTCATAAGTTGCCCGGGCTACAAGTACAGCTTTTAAAAGGTGTGTGTGTGTGTGTGTGCTTTCAGAGGTTTAAATATTGTCACGCTGCCAGCAGCATTTATGTTATTAGCCATACAGGTAGTCGTCAGGCGCCTTTAATTTGTATTGAGCAGTTGACAAATGGGTTTTGACAGTGGTGCTGTTTCTCCTGGGTGACAGAGGTAGAGGCTGATGGCGTGAGAGAGAAAGTAAGAGAGATAGTTTCGTTCATGAGGCGAGTGACTGACTAACAGCTTTGCATTTATGGAAGAGAAGAGAATTTAAGTCAAACAGGTTTTTACATCAGTTACATCACTCCATGACTAGCTAGTTTATAAACAACAGCAAAAAACAAAATAGAGAATATCATTTAAAAATTGTATTAATTACTCAGATTCAAATAATTCATAATATTATACAAATAATCATCAAACTATGCTTAAAACTTACTGGAATCACTTTATCTTACATTTTGGTAAGAACATTTTTTTTATTGCATCACAGATAGGACACGCATCTTTCTTTAGGGGACATCCTTATTAGTGAAAAACAAACGAATCATAAGGCCCTTTTGAATACGTAAAGGATAAATTGTGTGATTCTGTTCTTTCTTATAATTCCTGTATTTTTTAATATCAGGCCCTCGACAGCTTTTTCAAGTCACTCTTATTCACGTCATTCATTCGGATAAAGCAAACCCACCTCGATCAACTTATTGAGTTTGCTTATCGTGATCTGTGGTAAAATATTATACCGACCCATCCCCAATCTGTTTGTACTTTTGCAGCCCCTGGAATAGAATTGATAACTACTATTTTCATTCAAAACAAAAGCCTCTATCGTGCATGTGCTTCTAACTTAAAAATTGACACTGTTTTCACGTGTGGTTGACCTTTTCCAAAAAGGTGAAAACACAGAAATGAAAGTGTTGCAGCACCGTGTTGAAACAAAATAGAGACAGCGAAGTAGATCAATATGTCACTGACTTGGATGACACGCTGGACAGGTCCTGGACATGGTTGTGAGTTATGAAGGAGGCACTAAATCACTTCCCATGTTCTGATTTGTGTCTGGTTTCCTAAGCACTTCTTGTGGTCAGAGGAGAGGGGGGTGGGGGGGGGGGGGGGGGGATATGAGTTTGAGGGGATGGGAATGGGAATGTTGCTGGCGAGAAGGTAACAAATTCTATGGGCGATGCCTGCCTGGGCAAGTTTTTTCCCCTTTATGTTGCAGGCCAGAGAACAGAGAGGAAATTCAAACCATTTTAACCCTTGTGTCAGAAATCCTCCCTTCTCTGAGGGAACGGTCACACGTCGGCGGTTGGGGTTGCGGGGAGCCTGACGTGCCCCCTACCCGCCCTGGGGCAGGGGATACCTGGGATAATACCTCTTTTAGCCCCCATATGATGTACATCATTAAGACTTTCCTAAACATAACTGTACTTGGGGGATATTTTTCAATTTTCCTGGGTGGCTTAATTATTCGGCAACGACCTACATGTCCTGTCACTTCTGAGACAGTGATGAGATGCTATAGGGAGAACCTTAAGTTGTTGTATTTACAGAAGAGAAGAAGGCTTTATCTTTGCTTCTATGGCCCTCTTGGTTAACATCAGACCTTTTCTCTTCCCCTTTTTTTGAAATCTGACTTTTCCTCTATGGATTGTGACGGGTGTTTTGTGCTGACAAAGACAGAATCCTCTCACAAGACCATAGTGGTAGTTGTTACGCTAAAGGAATCTGACCTGATGTCACACACTGTCATAGGAGCAGAGGCCTTTGGGTGTTTTTGTCAGCGAGCGGAGCATTCTGATTGGGCTGGTTTGTGTTCACAGAGGATTGGGTCGAGCCCTCTGGAGCACAAGGTTAAAGGTGAAGTGTCGTCATGGAAGTAGAGCTTGGGAGAGAAAGGGCAGAGGCCTGCCGCATGGGATTCTGGGGCCTGGGAAATCAATTTTGACAGTTCTGAGGATCTTGCACCGAAGAGAAGCTTTTCTTAAATAAATACATTTCATTCAGATTCTTTTCTGCCCTACTTGTTTTTTTACAAATCGTCACAATATCTGTGTCAGCTCAATCTGTCTTTATTGTAATTGTGCTGATGTTTTTAGGATTAATTGGAAAAAAAAATTGCACACTAACACTTATTATTATATTGCCATAAAACACCGTCTTCAAGCAGCCATTGTTTTCCTCCCTGTGTTGCTTCGAGTGTGTGGAGTGTGTGTGATATGACATGTAAACCCGTGTCAGGCCGTCAGCTCCCAGACACATTGGTGTCAACCAGAGCTGTGCGCTGTGCTCCCAGCCTTCATGACACTCGAAGCTCTACTCATCTCTGTAAATCGTCTCTAGCTGTGTCTGTGAGACGGTTCCAAAACCCCGCTGCTGTGTGTATCTGTATGTATATGTGTGTGCGTGTGTGTGTGCGTGTGTGTGTGTGTGTGTGTGTGCCTGTTTGTGTGCGTATTTGTGTGTGAGAGCATCATCACCAGGCAGTAAATAACAAAGTACTGCACTTGGGGCGAGAGATATAGGGATATAAGTGCATCACATTAAATTCAGTATTTATTTAACACATCACAGTGGTAATCTTTTCTGGCTGTAATGTGGTTAAGGATATTTAGGTGTATTTGTTGCTCGGCGCAGCTGCTTGCGCTGTTACTGTTCCCTTTTTATTAGGTATTTCCCCCCTCGCTTGCTGATGCTAAGCACTTGTTCCCTTCAGATGAATAGGCTATTATTGAGATATTACCGTGGATATGAATTCTACGTTAGTCTATGAACAGCCATAACAAGAAAGATCTTATTATATATAATAACAGATTTCCCCTGCTTGTAAAATGTCATGGTGATTTGGGATTTAGACTTGTGTGATGTAGAATTTCACACTGCCTTTTCCACTTGTGAAGTAATGCACCGCCATGGATAATGCTTACAATTTAAGGGTAGTGTCTTGATCTTTTCCGTAAAAATCACATCCCTTGAATCCCCTTTGGCTATCCTTTAATACTGGGTGATATTTTAATCCTGTGGTGGTCAAGTGTTTGGTTTATTTTAGTGGTGTATTTTGCATATGCTGTTGAATGAAAAGTGTATTGTAACAAATATCAATCAGCCCATTCAGCAGGACTGCAGGTCTTCAACGTGAAGAGATGATAGAAAAATAAACTGAAAAATATATTCCATTTTCTTTCTTTTTACAGCATTTCTTAAATTGTGTTTATAGATTTATTTAAAAATCCAGATTTTACCTGAACATGAATCCTGAGATTATACAAGCAATACATTTGTAAGTGTGTGTGTGTGTGTGTGTGTGTGCAAGAAAAGAGAGTTATCATGTTTGTAATTCGATCTATATGTCCTTGCATTGAAGCTGAGTGAGGAGTAGCTGGGATTGTATGTGTGTTTCTGTTTATGTGGGTGTGTGTGTGTGTGCATGTGGAGCAGCAGCTGAGGGCTGGTGTGGGTATGGCAGCGGTTGGCGTGTTGTGTGTTTTTGGCTGTGCGTGTTGTCAGTTTGCTGTGTGTCAGTAGTGAGCCAGGGGAACGCTTGGCTGCCTATTCAGGCCGGTGCGGACCCTGCTGTGCCCAGCTAGCATGAGCTGCTGGCGGGTGCTTGAGGGCACAGCGCTGGGAAGAGGGAGTGTGAGTGGGTGGAGGGGTGAGGGGTGAGGGGTGGGGGGGATCCGCCATGCTGAGGTGTATGACTGGACCCTCTGGCAAATGTTAGATCTTGTCACTGCCACCACCAACGCTGCTGTAAATCCTCATTTCTCCCTTACCCTCAGCCCCCCCCCACACTTAAACCATGTTTCTAGTCCTTGGGAGGGAGATGGAGATGGAGAGAAATTCACAGAGACCGGCAGTCAGAGAGAGAAAACGAAACGGGGAACAACGGGAGACTTGGCTGCCTGACCTTTTACCAAATCCCCCCACTTTTCCATTCCAGTTGTCGTAGCCCAGACAGGCTGGGGGGCAAGCCTGCCTCAATGCCTGCATGTCTGCCTGCCTTCTTCTCTTGGTTGTCCTAGCTGCCTGGCCTGCGTTGGCCTTCTCTATCCTGGCTGTGTTTTGTTAACACTGTGTCACTGCTGCCTCCGGCTTTGTGAAAGCAGAGAGGGAGGGAGATGAAAACAGTAAGCGAAACAAAATAAAAATAGTTTAAGTAGCAGAGAAACGATGAGCTAAAAAAAGGGGGGAGACAGGGTTGTGGATGATATGGAGGTCTGTGCGGCACTTCTCTTGTCTCTCAGGTGAGCAGCAGACTGACTGGAGTGTTGTGATCTGCAGCCTCTGTGCCCAGACTGTGTCGTCTATCACAGCCTCTCCCTTCTCTGACTCATGTAACTCAGCTTGTCAGAGCTGTTTTCTGCCTGTCTCTACATTCAGACACCCTGTACCTTAAAGCTCAAGTGTCTTTGTGCAGCACACTGATCGGCTCACCATCCACATGGAGTAAGGCAGGTGTATATTTTGTGTGGTGAGAAGATGGGTGAAGAAGCGGACGGATTTCAGTGAAGGATCCCTAACATCTTCACACACACTTGTTCTGTGCTTTGGGCTTCCTTGGAGGCAAATCCCAAAGCCACACGATGCAACACTAGTGTCATAACGCATAGCCCCCTTATTACCTCTTTCCTAGATGCCGTGTTTCTCTTTCCCCCAAACTGTTATTCATTTCTGCCCTTTTCTCCCTCAGTATGCTGCAGTCTGTCTCTCAGCAGATGAAATGACGCTGCGCTTTTATGTATAGTTTAGCCAAGCACTTCCTGTCCTCATCAATCTTCCCCATGACTAATTTGTTCGTTACACGGCACAAAGTGATTTTTCTCCATTTATGAAGCATGCATCTCAGACAACGGCATTTCTTTTTTTTTTTTTATATATATATATATATGACTTAATCAACCCGTGTATGGATTTTCCTGGTGAAACCATTTAATATGAGGCTCCATACCTCGGTGGCACAGGGTCGATACCGTGGCATGGTCATTATACCACTAAATTGGGTCAAGCAGGGTTAAAGGCCAGTATTCTCAGTGCCCTTTGACCCTCTGACCGGAGGTCATGCAGGAGGGCTCCACATTTGCACGCCTGACTGGGAGCAAATGAATGCGCGTATGTTTGTGTATGTGATTTTTCACTTGTATATATCAGGCATGAGGAGGTGGAGTGTGAGCAGAGGAAACTTTGCTTACAGCCTCCTTCTCGGTTTGTATTGACGGGGTGGTGGAATAGTGTTGAATTAATTTCACAGCGCAGATTTAGAGTGGGAAGTGAAAATGACACTGGTTTAATTAGAAGTGTGTCTATCAAATGGTTCATCTGTATCAGTAAATGACAACTTGCTTGAAGTTGTTTTTCATTTTTGTACAGTCTTAATTATAATTTTCCTCTCTGTGCTTGTCTGCAGAATCAGAGCTGTCCCAGAGTAAGGCTGGAGCCGGGGCCCCAGGAGCCGGAGGAGCCGGAGGAGGAGGAGGAGGAGGAGGAGGAGGAGGAGGAGGAGGAGGGAGCAGTGGAGGTAACCACCTGCAGTGCCTGTCTGTCCACTGCACAGACGAGCTGGGGGACAGTAAGGGCCGAGGCGGGCCTGTCTCGTCATGGCGCTCTCTCCACTCTGATATCTCCAACCGATTTGGGACATTTGTGGCGGCACTGACTTGAACAAAAAGCAGACCCAGCGGGAAGAAGGAAAGAACATTAAGACGAAGAAAAGCTTCAAAGACAATTATTGTTGATAACGATGATAATGATGATGATAAAGTGTTGATGAGGCAACTGCGAACAGCTCCTGCCTGTTCAGGGACAGAAAGACATTTACACTCGTAAATGAAAACAACACCAGAGACACTCACTCTCTCTAATCTTGCGCTCTCTCTTACACACACACACACACACACACACACACACACACCTACCTTATTTTTTTCTGATACGCAGTCACCTTTTAGGACACTCTTTCACATACTGCTGGACAATACAGCGCGGGCTCCCCTACTCAACAATGCCCACATCTGGAAAACCTCAAATCAATATATTTTTTTTTTGTTCTTTGTTGAAGAAAAATAAAGAAATGTCAAAAGGAGGAGACGACAAAACCAGAAGAAGCAGAATAGGAGATATTCAGTTGTCATTGGCTTTGATTGTATAACAGTTGAGTCTTGTGATACGACTCCCCAACACACACACACACACACACACACACACACACACACACACACACACACACACACACACACACACACACACACACACACACACACACACACACACACACATTTACTCAAATGAGGCTATACTGTTTAATTAGAAGTGGCCTGAACACTAGAAGCTAAACTAGAGGAAGATCGAAAGAGGGGTGATTTTGCATGAATGTAACTCAACTCATTTTTTTTTTGTGAACACAATTTTCCCCCTCTTTGTCAAAGAAAATGTTAACCTTTATCATTTGCTGCTCTTAATCATTTATGATTTATTGTAGTTCTCTATTCTTTTTATAGGCAAGAATAACTTTCCTTTATTCTGTTCTCTTCTTCTACTCACCTCTCCTATCAACCTTATAAGCTCAGCTTGCATACAATTTAGCCAATGAGAACTGAAAATGGAGGTCAAGGGATTGTTTAATAAGGGAAATGAAAAAAATACTATTGGTATTGCACATGTATAATAAGAGAAAATTTGCTGTGTGTTAGGCAATCTTGTAATCTTTAAATAAAGCTTCTGTTGAATTTGAATTTCTGAAACAATAGATGGAGGACTGTGACGGCAATTTACGAACTGATATTTGTTTTTGGTTTTCATTTTTTAATAATATGTAAAGTGCAGTCGTCTGTTTTCCTGCATATTGTATATATCTGTATATGTTTTATTGAGTAACTAAATAACAATAAATATGACGTTAAAGGTGGATTTTTCTTTTGGCAATTCATTTTGTTCTTTAGAAGTCTCCAAATAAATAAATCAGTCACGGCAACAGACCTGAACTAGTTTGGTATTCATTGCACCGTAAGTATTCTGTTTAAGGAATATCCAAACTGTAGAATATTGTGTGTGTGTACCTTGAGGGTCAACAGTGAATTACAGAGGTGCCAGCAGTATATCCCCAAGAGATGGATGTGACAGGAAAGTTTTGGACTGATGCACAATACCCTGAAAGCCTGCAGGAAGCGGTGCCATATTGAAGCCAGAAGCAGAAACATAAGGAACATTAGAAAATGTGGCTTCCTCCTGGATTTGGAAGCCAATACGATTAATGCCATATACACCCGCTCACAACCTGTGTCACGTTTTATTTTCTTTGTCTTTCTTGACAGCTATGACACATTTACCTTCAGAATAGTCATTCGAATTTTACTCCAAATACAACGCATGTAACCAAAAATGTAAAATTGCAACCATTTCGCAATATTTTATTTTCTCCGATACTAAGACTGCTCTGATTTGCCTGTTTTCCTCATCATCTGTGTTGTTTTTGGTGACCGTACACCATCCTACTAACCGCTCCTCCCCCTGCAGCTACACGCACGCACGCACACACACACACACACAAACACACACACACACACACACACACACACACACACACCTCCCCTCTACCCACTCCCCAGGCCCTCTTTGGCTCACCTGCTCTTTATTGGCCATCTGCATGGATGCTTAATGCTAATCAATAACTTCCCTGTGTGCCAGCTCTGAGGTGGAGACGTCAATGCTACCTAACAGGGCTAGTGATCAACCTGTATCACTGCTGTCTAGCATACACACACGCATGCACACACTCAAACTGGAGCTCCCTGCAGGACCCTGTCTGTGTTATTCAGGTGTGTTTGTGCTCGCTGCTGTACCCGCCGCCTGCTGTGTGGTATTGCAGAGCCTGTTGAGAATGTGATGCTCAGAGAGCTGCAGCGTTAGCAAACAGCAGAGACTGGTTTTGTTAGAGACTGTCATGTCACCTGGGAGGGCCAGTTTAGGGAGGGAGAAAGTGAGAAATGGCTGGGGAATAAACCTAAATAAATAAAACTGAAGCTGGAGATTCTCTGTTAGGTTTATTCACTGAATCAGTGAAAAATTGTCTGAATACTCGAGGCATTTTATTCTTTTGTTTACACAATTGTTTGCACGTCAATATCTTAATTAGATACTTCCAAGCACTTTATACCAGCACACATGTAAAGCATTTGGTGCCAATCATTTAGTCACCTTTCTATTGTTCACAGAGTACACATTGTACAAAGGGACAACCTGTACACATGCAATAATGACGCAGGTTTGACTAGTGTGTGGCAATAGTGCCTGCACGACAGAGTAGCATATGTTCAAAAAAAAAGAAGTTTGTATTTTTCAGGGGCTGCTTACGGATCAAAAAGGTCAAAAAGCTTTGTACTTTGTATTTTTGCACATGCCAAGGTTTTAAATTTCCTCTAAGATACACCACAGTCTGTATATGCCAGGAGACTCCTGTGGTGCGATACTACCTGCCTGTCTTGTTTGGCTGACCTCTTTTATGGCGGGATATGAGCTTGTGCTCACATGTTTGTGATGAGCACTCATGCTGTAGACAGCTGTTAAACACCAGGTTATTGTTGTGTTCCCGAAACTCTGTTGACTAGTTTTGCCAACTCGAAGACGAAACGCCAGAATGAATTTCAGTCATGTTGTCCCATTATCTACCTCAGTAAGAATTTGTTTCTGTAATAGATCAAAAATATTTGAAGGTACAAACCAGCAGATTACTTGTCTGGTGTATGTCACATGGAGCTAGAAGGGGAAGATGTACTCTGCTTTCCCAAACATGCCGGCTGCGTAGCCACGGCCGTGTGGCCAGGCACAGCGACAAAGAGGCTGTGCGATATTGGCTCCGGTCAAGATGTATGGTGCTGGACCTTTTCCTTCAATGGGCTCCTCTGCGCGGCAGCCATATTGGGAGGGAGAGTACTGTGTGGTCGCCTGAGAACTTGTGTGTTTCCCAGCCAACGCGCATCTAAAGAATAACAATTTCACTAGCCATGAAGACCATCCATGGAGCCATGGGGGCCATGGGCAGAAAGCTCAGCCAAACACTCTCCTCTCATGCAGCTTTCTATGTACTCCTATAAATACATCTCCTATTTGTATAGAGGCGATATGCATCTTTGGGAAAATACCACAATGTTGACATAAGAGCACCCTCTACACCCCCTACTCCTCTTTTACTGCCCCCTCCCCTCTCAAAACTCTTTCTACCCCTTGCTGAACCTTTCACTGTCTGAGAGAGAGAGAGAGAGAGAGAGAGAGAGAGAGAAGGAGAGCGAAATGAAGGGAGACTGGGAGTAAAAGAAGTGTCTCTTAAAGGCCTCCACGGTCTTTAAGCCACTATGGTATCCACCAGAGCCCTCACATACACTCGGCCTCTAAAGGGCTTTTGTCCTGTAAAGAGGGGGTTTGGCTAAATTGGGGGTGCTTGTGGATTGGCGGGTGGGATTGGGCTTGGTGTAGTATATTTGGCTCCCACGTCTCCAT
>NW_027466476.1:1800000-2237500 GCF_050575085.1 Anarhichas minor | reverse complement strand
TCTCCTCCTCCTCCATCCATCTAGGCTCTTAGCTTTCACCCCTGACCCTGTCACACCCTCCTCTGGGCTCCAGCAACAACAAAAGGAGGAGATTAGGGAAATCGACAGGCTAGAGGGGATTACTGTAGCCCTTTTCATCTCGGCCTGCGCTCACAGTTGACACAGTCTGTTAGCAGTACTTCAACTTAATCTGAGTGCAGTTTGCTTTTTAGTTTGTGTACTTATGTTAGCCATGGTTTGTACATAGACTTAATTGTAGCAAAAAATCCACAGAAATAACAGAAGCTGTCAGTTTTGTGTTCTTTGGGCATGTACTATATACACCACTTATATTAATAAACATGCACAGCCACATGCAGCACACGTGTGATTGAATAGTTTAGCTGACGGACATGTTGAAATATATTTGCTACCTTCTGTCAACTCCAGAGGCTGTCTCTGATGTGCAGTGTGCTGTCTCTGTGGAGACATCAAGCCCAGGCAGGAAGTGTAGAGCCCCAACAGGAAGTCAGTCAATTGAGTGACACAGGACTAGATATGTGCCTCGGCCCAGCAAAAAAGTTTTCACTGAGGGTTCAATTTCACCTCCATGTTTATCAAACTTGGTACTTGTTGCTGGAGTGACACACAAGTGACAAAAGGTTGTGTTACCGGGCACTTGGTCATAACAAAATTGGAAGCAAGATACTGTAGTGTTTAGGAAAGTAAGTGGAATGATTATAATTGTAAAAGTATATCTCCTCCCTTGTTGAAGTACACGATCCAATTTATGCAAACCTGTGACCCTTAATTATAGTTAAGTCCTTCTTCCAGCCACCTCTCTTTTTCCTTTTCCCATTTTAGCCCGGTGAAGTGCCCCTGAATGGCCTTGGTTCTCAGAGCCTGGCAGCAAGTCAAAACTATGTGCTCGACCCTCTAGGAGCACGTCTGCTAACCGGTAAGCCGTTTAGCTCCTAATACCAACAACAAACACTCTTTCTGTGCTGGCCCTGGGCATAGAGCACAGTGAGCTGCCTGTGAGAGAGGTCAGACAACTCTATAATCGGACTCTACCCATCTGCCCTCTGCTCTCCCACACTGAGCAGCAGGTTGGGCTCCTCGGCAGGGGACTAAGTGGGACACGGGGACACAGATGCCCATTGACACTGCACCATTCATGGAGTTTAAGCCCCAGCATAGCCACCCAGTGATCTCACGATGAGCAAATCATTTAATGATATGGTATTTGTGTGCTTTGCTCTTATGTGTGTGCGTACTGTATGCGTTTCGCACTTGTGAGTTGGAGTGAATGTGCGGATGTGCAAGAGCTGGTGTTATGAACGTGCATAATTGTGTGTGGAGAGGTGTGTGTATGCCTGTATATTTATGAAGTGCTAGTTCAGACATTTAATTTGCCACAGCCTAGTGAATGTGCAGAGAGGCGTCTCAGTAGATGTGTGCTGTCACCACCCTCTCCGCCCCCCTCTGCCTCCCTGCATTCCATCTCCCCCACAAGTCTCTCACCCTCATTCTCTTTACTTGTCTTCCACCCTCCCTCCCTCAACCCTACCCCCACTCCCCTGTTTCTGCACCCCATGCTGGGGCTAATTTTAGAGCTTCTTCCCTGGATCCCAGCATCCAGCTGGAAGTGTCTCTCCACCCCTGCTTAGCCGAGGAGCATCTCTCAAGGATGTGCTCCACCAAGCGCTCCAATGCTCCTCCAGGGCATGTAAAAGGTGTGCTGGAGGAGAGGGAAGGAGGTGGAGCATTGGGGGAGGTGGGGGTGGAGGCAGGTTAGCTTGGCGCTCTATGCTCTTTAACCATACCAAGGTGCCATGGTAACAGGAATCTACCTCTCTGATGGGTGATTTTCTCATTCTTTTTCTATTGTTTTTCGTTTTTTTCCCCCCTCACCAAGATTCACCCTATTCACTGGAAGAGTGCTGTTCTCCACTCAGGAGTGTAAGCTTGCAGGTGATTGGCTAAGCAGAGTCCCTGGTGGTCTATTAGCAGTTAGAGAGTACACCAAATAGTGTGGTGAACACAGTTAGAGGCAGCTTTATGTCAACTGAAATGGGATATACACAGCTGCACAAGCACACACTCAGAACACAATTTACACACATGTGTTGGTGTCAGCATTAAACTTGTCCTGACTGGGATAGTTTTACTGAGCTGTAATTTATTTTACCCACTATTTCTGGAGAATGAATAATCTGGGCTCTGGGGTTTCCTTGAAATTACAGTTTCCAGCCTGATTGTGAACCATCAGTTGTCAATGAATAGAATAGACTTTGCCAAACAAAATCTCTAAAATTTAGACCGAACAAGAGAAGAGTCAATGCACCTAATTGCTGCGTTGGGTGATATTGATTTACAAAAGCAGCTTGTGCTTAAGGAGTCACATTACAGAGGTATGAATTTGCACTAGGGTGCCTAATTTAACTTTTTCTTAATAAAAGTATTTGGCCCAGATTTTTTCACTTTATATTTGTTGTAAAACACATGGACATAGGCCAATGTATTTCTAGTACACACGGGTGATAAACAAAGGAAAAATGGGACGAGTACATATGATGCTTTACTCGAATTGAGTTTCTTCGTCTTTTGTATCACACACTGTAATTGAAATTGGAAGTGTTTCACCAGCAGACAGCAATGATCTCAATGACCGCTGTGCTGCCTATAAAAAGCAGCAGCAGAAAGTTACAAAACAAACTGGGCAATGTCTCACTTTGTCGTCTGTCCGCCTGGATTTGCTTTCTTGTTGTTGTTTTTGTCCTAGCTTTTGGGCGAAATCCTTACATGTAGGCGTTCATTCAACTGCTCTAACAAGCCTACTGGGGCATGAGCTGAGCTATCTGTGGGACATGAATCGGACCTGGCCAAGGGCACAAATCACAGAGAGAGAAGAAGAGAGACCCTGACAGCAGAGGGCTACGGCTCAGCTTACTCCCTCCTCCCCTTTGCTCCTTGGTGGATTTTCTGCTTTTCCTGCTCTCTGTGCTGCTGTTCAGAGCTCTGTTGGCTTGTTAAAAATAATCTCCATGCACGACGAGGGAAGAGGACAGTTGTTTCTCTTGCCTGGACCGCTCTTAGCTGTGCTGAGAACTGGTGGGTTAGCCTTTGCCTGTGTGTGTGTGTGTGTGTGTGTGTGTGCTTGTCATTTTGGACGTAGCGGGGATGTGATTCATCATGTGGTGGTCAGGCGGACTCAACAGGCACAACCACAGCCAGCCACACCAGGCCATCTGAGACCATGCAGCGCTGAGGCATGGTTGCTCTCTACACACAGCATCACTCGAAACACCCCAGGGAGGCAGCAGAGGTGGCGTGTGAAACACACACCAGGGAGAGACTGGAGGGAGCATGAGTGCACATATGTGCGTGTTAATGTGTGTATGTTTGTGTGCTTTAACTGTATGCATGTGTGCGTGTGTGAATGTATTTCCAAAAAGATGCATGCTTGTGGAGGGATAGAACATGGTGTATCTGAAAAAAAATAATTTGGAAACGTAGGGGGAAAGCTTGTCTTTCTTTCCATGGCTTGCCTGTCGAGAAAGTTTCCGGCCGTGGCTGAGGCCTCAGGTTCCTGAGACACAGTGGTGGGGGGGGGGGGGTTGTATTTCTATCCTCACTCCTTCTCCATTGCTCCATCCCTCTCTCCCTCTGTCTTTCTCCCTATGGATTGAGCTGAAGGACATGTCACCACAACAGGGCACTGGATAAGACAAGCCCACACCTCTCCCTCCCTCCTCACCCCCCCCCCCCCCCCCCCCCTGCTTCCCAACTTCCTCTCTCCACACACTCTCTCTTCTTTTTTTCTTTTTCATTCGGTCCCCACAAACACAAACACATAAACAAACTCAATTAGCTAATGACACTGGCCTGGCCATTGGGTGGTCCTAATTAACGTTTACTGGCTGCCTGATGTCAGCTCTCAGGCAGTGATTAATAACTAGCCCCTTACCAGAACACACACACAGACTCAGGCACACACACACATACACAACATGCAGGCAGTAAGCACAGAGGTGAGAGGCGCTGCTTTTTTCACATTATGATATTACCATGCAATTGTTGAAGGCTGCGACAACTTAACATGTGCCAGTTGGCCAAAAACCAAACCTTTTTTTTTAATAGTAGACAAGCACTCCAGAGAGGTAGACGCTGTAACATGATCATTAATCCTCTGTGCTGTAAAACAGATTAGAGCCTGAGTGCAGTATGGTGGAGTAGTAAGAGGCTCAGTCCAAACATACCAGACCCAGCAGACAGTGTGCGAACAGGCCCTGTGGAGCACTCCTCAGGAAAGCTGCTGTTTAGCTTGCAAAGGGTTAACATCTGTTGGGCTTGCAGACTCCCTGCGTGTGACGCACTGTCTCGATGACGGAAAGTCTAACAGGAAAGGCAGTCTAAAAAAGGTCCCTGTGCAGCGAGGGCCCAAGGTACGTTTTCTTTGGCCCTCTCCTCACATTTTTTGCACTTGTTTTTCCAATTTGCTTAACTACAGTTCAATGGTTTTCGGATTTACAGATTGCTGCACAGTTCCTCTTTTAATTCCGGTGGTGGGAGCTTTGCCTTTTATTGCTATTGTGGGCCTCATTCTGTTTTTCTCTTCTTCTTTTTTTTAAATCTGCATTTTTGGCATCAGTCCCACTTGCCTGCTACTGGCCCCACGCACCCTCTGCTCTTGTGTCCTTGTTGCCCATAAGTTCACCCTGTTGCACAATCCCTATAAGCCGCTCAGAGATTTCTAGTGATAAAACGGCATCACACCTGACCCAAAGGCTCCTTGTGTTTGTGTGTGTTTGTATGTGTGTATGTGTGTGTGTGTGTGTCTGTGTTTGTGTGTGTTTGTATGTGTGTGTGTGTGTGTGTGTGTGTGTGTGTGTGTGTGTGTCTGTGTTTGTGTGTGTGAGATTGAATATGAATGAGGTCAGTTGGGAGGGTGGACACAGCAGTGACAAGGCTTCATATGTTAATATGCTGCACATGTGGCTCTGGCATTGGAGGGCTGCGGTGGTCAGAATGACCCCCTACCCATTTCCACCCCATCCCATTCATCCCCACTGAATGTGACTCTCCATTCACGCTGTTTTCACAGAGGAGGGAGGGAAGGAGGGAGGAGGGGGAGGAAAGGGAGGAGGAGGAGGAGGAGGAGGAGAAGGAGGGACGGTGGTCTCAGAGGGAGAGAGGTGGTCTTTCTCTTCTCCTGGCTCAGAGAGAAGGAAAAACAATTGGTGTGCAAATGGATGCCTCTCCCTTATTCCTAAATGACCCGCCCCTCCCTCCCTCCGTCCTTTCCCTCCATCCCTTCCTTCCATCCATCCTTTCTCTCTTCTTTGGATGTTTAGAAAGAGGGGCACAGTGGCAAAGACGCCTAAACTATGAGCATCTGTTTAAAATTGTAATGAATAAAATAGCATAGGGTGTATCTTGTGGGTGTGTGTTTATGCTGTTTGTGTTTTTTAAATGTGAAATACGTATTTACGTGTGTATAGGTGTGTGTGTGTGTGTGTGTGTGTGTGTGTGCGTGTGCTTGCTTGTATGTGTGCTAGCAAACCTGTCAAAGGAGAAAGGCCCCTAGTGTCCTCTGTAATTTTCATAGGTCAGAACTGACAATGGGCACTTTGATAGAGAAGCTGTGGAGATGTAAATCAGCCAATGGAGGGAGACAAAACAACTGTCCTCCCACTGGCCTCAACACCCTACCAAAAAAAGGGGGATTTAGGTTTAAAAGAGTGAGTGAGAGAGCAAGAGTAGAGAGAGAAAGAGATAAAAAAGACATCCCCTCTGCCTTTATTTTGATGATAGTCTCCTTTTCAGGTTCTCTGTGAGTTGGTGGTAGCAGCGAAGGAGGTGGGGGAGCAGCAAAGGTTGTGCCGCTAAATGAACTATTTCAGTCGGTCCGCCTATTTCCTGGGAAAGTTTGGAGCATCTTCTCTATTGCCTGGCACCTGGAGTGGGTCGCTGGGAAGCAGGACAATAGCATTGAGGTTGGTGGGTCGTCGGAGCACGGTCCTGCTCGGCTCCAGACTTGGACACGCTCCAGGCCTCCCCTAATCCCATCACTACAGCAGCCCCGGGGCTGAAAAGACCCTCTGGAGAGGGCGGGAAAGCCTCCAGCAGCAGTCACATTGAGAATATGCCTCTGTAGAATATGTAAATATGTCTGTGTACTTCTAATAAAAAAGGGTGAAGATTGAGTGCAAGTATGAGTGTGTGAGAGAGACAGAGTGTTGTCTGTAAGTGGATCATGGAAGGAGCAGGAACAAGATGAAGTCATGAACAAACTTTGAGAAACAAATTAGAGATAAAACAAACATGCTTACAACTTATAAGTACCGATTAAAGTCATAAAGATGCCACAAATAATGGATGTGTGCCCATGTGCCCTGAGGCCTCCGGCAGCATGGAATCTGCCCAATTTCCGCAGGAGGATGACGAATTGCTTATACATGTATGACTCTTGTTCATAACATGAATGGGCTTGAGGGAGGCCCATCAAAAGCAGTGAGTTGTCAGATAGCAGGGAATGCTTACGTATATGTCTGCATACCACGTAGGTTGCATGCAAAAAGAGTGTGAAAATGAGGGACATTCTTCACTCGCAAACCTGCCTTAACTAATGGTTGTGGTCATTGAGTATGGTATGTGTGAAGGGTTTTTCTTGAGAGCTGTGGGACGGTGTGGAAGCCTCAGAGTGTGAATGAGCAGCGAGGCGGTCAGTCAGACAGACAGTGGTCAGAGATAAGCAGATGAAAGCCCTGGGGATGGCTGGAGGGGGAGAGATTGATCCATCAAAGTCTACAGACAGCTGTTGTGACATTTGATGCCACTCTCATGAAAACAGCACATTGATGGTTAAAGAATGTATAAAGCTAAGTGTTAAAAGCAGCACTGAAAATAAATCTTTGCAGACATTTAGACAGCAATTATCTTTTTTTTCCTGTTTTTCTTTTGCCATAGTGAGAGATACAAACTTTACTTTACAAACAAATTTTAATTAATTTCAAATAAACTGAATAACCCCAGTTTTGAAAATATCAGAAATAAGAATCTTTTAAGGGCAAAGAGATTAAGACTTAATTATGGATGAAACGATTTGTTAATTAAGCAATTTTAGACAACTTAATTGAAAGTTTTGAGGAAGAAGCTGCCGTCAGGGAAGTCCCTTGTAACTTGGCTTTGGGTGAGTTTTATGGATTTTACCCGTGCTGAATATTTACACGGTTCATTATACATGCAACATGTTTCATGACTCTGGGGAACATGAAATCCACTCAAATCCAAAGTTGGAACTGAAAAAAAAAAAAAAAAACACATGGATTGGCAATTCTTATACCTGACAGCAGTGATATATCACTAGTCGGAGTGGAGATAAAAAAATATAGATGTAGGTAATTTGTGTTTTTTTCTGGGCCTGTATTTGTTGGGAGCTTGTCTGCTAACTGTTTGCATGCATGAGTACAGGCTGAGAACCACCAGTGGAAATTGCTATGAGATAATGAACTCTCTTCACCTCAAGTAGGTGCCAAACAGCCTGAGGGTTCAGAGCAGTCAAGTAACAACAACTGCTGGGTATACAGTCCAGCCGACAACAAGTACAGACCATCTTAGAAACAGGCAACATACCTCATTAAAATGTATATCATGTTTGTACTGAGCTAGTCATGGAACTGTATGGTACAAATCTGTATAAAGCTGTCATCGGGATATCATCTTCTACTATTGATTCTGTCTTTATGAGCAAAAACGTAATGGGCTGCAGTAAAATGTTGATTTAGGCCATTGGGTATTATGACTGACCATTTTGGTCATTTAATGGCTCACATTTACTCGATGGGACGCTGTAGTTACTCACTCCTGGCTTTTGTCTGCTGTGCAGTGTAGTTTTACTAGGTTTTTGAGCCTGGCCATGGGGAGCAGTGTGAGAGAGTTTGCTCAGAGCTCCTGTGCTGTGGGAGCGACACATCAAGACACAGAGAGCGCTCTGTTCCAGATATCTGAAGAAGAGGAGCAGGAAAACGATGGCACTGAGGAGTCATGAAAAAGTGTCTTTGTGTCAGAGGGTTGAAAAACAGCCCATTTAGAGTGGTCTGCCTATTAGCTGAACAAAGACAAGGGTCTGTCTCTGAAATCTGCTGCAAAGACTATTTAGTGTGTATACTGTATCAAGGGACAGCAAACAGGATCTTCTTTTGCGCCCGGCTCTGGCTGTCCCCCATCTTCTTAGAAAGGACTCATCCTTTCTCTGCATTCCTTCTCTGGGCCCAAGATCCTCTCTGGCCCCTTTGTCTCTCCATTCCTCTTCTCAAGCCTCTCTGAAAAACACCGGCTTTCCATACGCAAAACCTGCAGAAAAGTTGTATCTGTAAGTGACACAAGCAGAGAGCTTATACCTGAACGTGTTGTGATTTCCGTCGCCTGACTAAACTCTGACAGGGCCAGTGGTCGTTATGTCTTCCGCTGACCTCTTGTCTCCAGATCTCTCTTTTCCTCTCTCGTCCTTCCAGCTTTAAGTCACTTTAACATCGCTCATGATTCTCCTATCTCCTCACTCCAGCTTGTAGCCATATATGACACTGCTTTGTCATTTTTTTGACATAGACATGTTGTCTTTGAGGCCTCTAGTCGACATGGTTGTGTGGGACACAGCTGCGTCTCTGTGAGCGCTTGTTCACCACAGGGCAGTTTGGTCGTGTCACACGTTGTTTACTTGTGCCTATCTGTGAGGCTAAGCACAACGTAACTATTCTATCGGGCATGATAGTTATTTTGTAGGCATGTTGGTTGTGTCAAAACTCATTAAGTCACACATTTGTGAGTGGAGGGTTATAAAAATGGATCACTCTCTCACTTTTGAAGTGGTAACATTAAGTATTTCATGCCCTGATGTTTAAACACGCAGAACATAAATACTACATGGTATAAAGACAGTTTTTGTAATCTATAACTCAATAATTACCCATGTGTTGGAACGAAATGTGACCTCACTTGTACTGCTGCTCCTAACTCCGTTGACTCATGGACACCTGTGTTGCTGACAAACTCTGTGGCTTCCACCACTAATGCATTAATATCACGCTCTTCATCAAATAGCCTCTGGCCTCTGCAGGTATTTTGGCACAAGTCATTACCTCCCCTTCTGTGGTGAGCAGAATTGTTCTTTTGGGTTGGTGTGTATACAATATGCTGTTTCCCTGTATTCTGCTGGTACGTGTTAAGTAGATAGTGATATTTACAATTCACTCCTTTCTTTGCATCTGTGATAACCCCATGGATTTATCAGCAGTGTTACAAAAATGGAGGTATAGAGATGATATAAAAAAAGATGATTTGGAATAATGCAGATGAAACACTGCAGTTAACACGTTAAAGCATACAGCAGAGCAGATCAAACTTGAACCGAAGGGATCTTAAAGACTCATTTGACCCAAATTACAAAACAATCCACAAACAAAAAAATCTTTTAGTTTAATCCACTCAAAATTTGAAGTGTGAAACATTCACTAGCTGTTTTACAGGGGGTTATGTCCGGGACTGTTTCAGGGGCCAGGCGCAGAGGTGCTAATAGAAGATGTTACCTTTGAACTAATCTCTATAAACAGATTCTGCATTCATATGAGGAACATAGGCAATGGGACAAACACAGGACTTTTGTACAAAAGAGCGGCGTTGGTGTCCCAATAGAACCCTAAAGTAAACTTTGACATTTTGTCACCTGAGTTTAGTCATGTTAGTGTCCTCAGTCATTCGAGTCACGTAAATCACTGGTCACGTGTAGTGATGTGAGTCGTTAGTAAGGCAAGTTAGCGTCAACCATGCTCTTTTCCTAAACCTAACCAAATGCTTTTGTTGCCTAACTTCCTGTCATGCCCGAAAGTTTTTTTTTGAAAGCATACTATGCATGCAACGAATTCCTTTTGACACGCTATCCCGACACGTTAAAAAAACTAATTATATCAGCCCTTCAGAAAAGGTAGCTAAGTCCCGCCTCTAGCTGATCTTGATTGACAGATCAAAACGCACAAGCGCAAGCTAACTAATCAACACTGAAGGAAATCAAGGAAGAAGCAACCAGGAACTTGGAAAGTTCAGTTTTCCTCTTACATCTATCGATAAGCCATCAGTGTGATGCTAATGTTGCTAGTAGTGTCAGCGCAGTTACCTTGTCTGCATAGTTATTGAGTTTTGTGGAAATGCTGTTGCATAGCGCCATAGTTGTTAATTACAGACAACGTGATGTAATGTTAATGTAATGTTTGTACGCTAATTAAAGAGTAGGCATAGCAAATATCAGCAGGGCCATATGTTCATGCATAATGCCTACAATCCCTCCTATTGTTAGATTGAGGTAAAACTTAATGCTATTGCTGTATGGTTATTGGTATGTTGATAATTATTCAAATATTGACACTGAGGCTTAAATTGAATGAACTAGAGTGAAACTCAAGGCCTGAATATGTTATCATTGAATGAAATGTGTGTTATTCTTTGTGTTACATTGTTGTTATGCTTTAGAATAATTGTTGTGCAACAAATAGACAAACCAAAATCTTAATGGTCCTGTTTGGGAAAAAACCTGGTCAGGTCTTTGGAGATCCATTCCTATTGGTGGCGAGCCTCCCAGCGTGATTCTACCTGGAACGGAGAAGTAACTCGTTGAATATTCCAGCTGATGGTGCGGTGCTGCCAATCACCAGGACTGCTACACACATCCACTCAAAGAGCGCACGTTATCACAAGACACTGTCAGAGGAACAGTCAAAGACATTGAAGAACGACAGACAGCGGATTGACAAAACAGATATTGAAAGTAATCACAAAAAACACAGACTTTACAGACTATTGACAAAACAAAAGACTCATGCAAAAGGGCTTTTTTTCATTCATCATGTATTCCAATGTTTGTGAGTTATTACCTGCAAAATTTAAGTTACTAAATGTTGCATTTTGGAACTAACCTTGTTGTCTGTGTATTTCATTTATGTTTATTACAGTCTTTGTCCCGTAGCTCTTCATGAACCAAGAGAATAGGTGAATTTACCAGAAGTGGGTTCCACAAGGAATACCATGACCTTTTAATACACAATGAGCATGTGTAGATGACATTTCCTGTAGAAAACAAATGCATGGTGTACACCAGGGGTTGCCAACACGGTGCCCATCAGCACCTGGTCACCTGCAGGGAGCCAACGAGTCGCCCGCAGGCACGTTCTAAACATGTGCTGACGTGCTGAGCATATTTGTATCTTCTGGCCGCTGAGAACTGAAAATGTTCAACATTCGGTAAAAAGCTGTGCTTGTCACTGCCACTTTTGACACAGCCATCCAGTCACAGTGAAGGAGGGGCTGGACAGATTCCACAAAAGTGTTCCTCTCTTTGAACCAGGCTCCCTCCAACTTCAGCTCTTGAACCAAACGATGGTACTCGCTGAGATATTTCCTCACCCTCGAAATGTCACGAACACACAGGCCCGTCCTCTCTCCCATACGTGTTTCCCCCTTCACGTCATGAGCAAGTACTCTACCTTGCGCTTGTGCTTGACTTTTTCACGTCCGTGGGTATTCCGTATCATAGCGACTCTTTCAGCGAAAGTCACCCTGCACATCTCAAGCACTCCAAGCTGGGCATTTTCAGAAGAGCGCCTGTCGTTTTCAGCTGGGAAAAAAAAATGCTTTGGTGGACACACAGCTTTGTGCAGAAATGTGAGAAACAGGATACGGACTTTCAAATGTTAAACGGATTCATTTTTGAGATTAACAGAGAAATCATTAAACTAGCATGTTTTAATATTTATAAGTTATTGATTGAATCATTTCTCTGGTTTCCTTTGATCAGTAAAACATTAATAATGATTGTTCGGAATCGTTAACAGTAATCAGTAAAGACAGACAGTCTCCAAATATATGTAGCCTATTAAAAGCATCATATTAAAAGGGAAACCGAGCAAATGTATTTTTTGTTAATGTTCATATTAAAAAGAAAAACAGGCCTCCATATTACTTGTTACCTTTCAGGTGGCTGTCAGTCTCAAAAAGGTTGGTGAGCCCTGGTGTACATAGCGTGCTGACCAGCTGAACATAGCCGAGGTATTCCATCTCTTCCAGGTTAATTCATACATGTGTATTTCTCTTATATATTTCGTATAACGCCTTAGAGGGAGCCCACAGTCAGTAAATAATCATCATTAGGTGGCACATGGTATAATCAATAACTGTGCCTCTTATTGACACGTTTTTAAAGTCCCTTGAAACACTTTTTAAGCTTTGACAATTTTCAAGAAATTTGAAATGCACCCCCTCATTCTCGCCCCCTCTCTGCCTATCTTCATATTGAATATTTGCGTCAAGACCGTTTTATCGAAAGGTGGTGTTATGCTCAGCCGTAGCTCTAAACCATACAGTACAATGTGTATCTCTTCACAGTCTAATTTTAAATCCTTGGCAAGCGCTTGGAGTAGGAGGAACTGGGTAGCCTACTCCCAGTCTTAGCACTGAGCTGTTTGGCACAGACTCCATCTGCTTGAATGTGTGACAGTATAGATCCGTCCAAGGAATGTTGTACCGATGCCATGATTATATTCTAAGGGCTTAGGTCTAGACTTTGTATCTTAACAGAAAAGAAGCACACATATATCTGCTTTGAGACACCAGTTGTGTTTGGTGTCATTCGATAGCAAGTGTGTCGACAGAAAAGATGACAATGAAATACAAGAGAATTATTTAAGTAAAATAGAGAATAATCAGCAAGTCTTGAAGCCACGAATCTGATTTAAAGGCCGCGCTAGGTGTCCAAGTTTGAGTTATTCCACAGAAATAGCACGTGGCATTGCTTAGCTCCCTTCTGTATAATGCACTGTCAGGCGATGTCACAACCTGCTCAGAATAATCCATACGGCCTTTCCCCGATGCCTCTCCTCTGCTCCTCTCCCTCTTTATACACCTCCACCTCTCTTCCCCTCGTCTGTCTGGATCTGTCCTTCCCACACCCCGCTGTTTGAGGATTGGGGTGAGAATAATGGGAAGAAGTAGCAGGAAGAACACAGAGCAAGAGAATGAGAGAAGGTGAGATCGAGAGTTTCCTCCTACAGTGACCGTATAGAACATGATGTGCACTTATGTGCTTTGTACTTCGCAGAGCTGCCCTTTATGCTCATAGATTTTCAGATGATGTTGGGAAGGAATCAATGGGACACAGCCAGTACCAGGAATGCAAGTCCATTGGAGGAAAGCTGCAGTTAGATAGTATTGGGAAATAGATTTTCCTCAGTCCGCTCCCTCCCCCCTTTCTCCACCACCACGGGCTCCACAAGCTTTCTCTTCAATACTCACTGCAATTACTTCACAGTCAACGGAGAGAGATGGAGACTTGGCAGAGTAAATGTGTGTCTATGTCTGTGTGTGTGTGTGTGTGTGTGTGTGTGTGTCTGTGAGTAAGAAGAATTGTTGACGAGGGGTGATTTAATGTAGGAGGCTGTGAAGGTGTATACATCCAGGTGTTCAACCTGGCAAAAGGTATGGACCGCTCATTCAACATTTACATGTATAACAATGCAAGAAATCTCCCAGAAACCCCTCTTGTCAAATTCCATACTTGTGCAGGCATGTGGACACACACACACACACACGCACACACACACACACACGCACACGCACACAGGTTGTGTTTTATCCCCTTAGGAATCTGGAGGAAGGTGTCAGGTCTGTCTCTGGTCTATCTCTGGCTCTGCGCACAAGCTGCCCTCTCCTCCCTCTCTGTCTCTCTCTTTCCCTCCATCTCTCCTCTTCTTCCTCCTCCAGGCTTCACTATTATCTCTCTCCTTGCTCATCCTCCCTGTCTTCCTCTCTCTCTCCCCCTCCACTTCTGTTGGCCTCCCTATCTCCTCTCTCCTACTCATTTCTCTCACTCTCTCTCTTTCCCTGCCTCTCTTCTCTCCTCCCCCAGACCTCTCTATCTTCCCTCTCCTCCCTCATCTTTTTGTGTCTGCCTCCCTCACTCCCCCCCCTCTCTCTTTCCCCCCCTCTCCTGTCCTCCTCCAGGTCTCTCTATCTTCCCTCTCTGCTTCTTATTCTCCCAGCCTCTCCTGCTCCCCGCTCGCTTCACTCTGCAACAATAAATTACGCACAAACTCAATGTACATCTCTTTGTTCTCCCCGCCAGATAATTCAATTCATTTTAGCCAGGCTCTGCATTCTGAATGATGAATGCATTGACTATGCAATTAAACAGGGCTATGCATTAAAGCGCTCCCAGTGAGCTCCCATACATGGACTGCACATATTCTCTCTTAGACCGATATTAGGAAACAGCTGTGTATCTGCAGAGAAGCACAGATTAATTCACACATTTCCACATGTTCTGTCCTCTTGGCACAATTTAGCCTCTTGTTTTCACCTGTTTTCACACATTAATTGATATTCTAAGTGTCAAAGTAATTGCAGGAATGAATGCAGGGGGGTGAGTATTTCTTATTCCCATACCTGAAAGAACAAGGGAAAAATGTGGACACTTTCAAACATGGATGACAATGTTGTGGCTTCCATCCTCCATCCTTGGCAGATGGAGGACTTTCTGCATACCATTTGGGGTATACAGCACTTTACGGAGGACGTGTCCTGCTAGAGGTGACCCTGTAGTCCTTGGAGCCATTGGCGGGCTGTTTCCCATTTGTCCTCCATCTTCCTCTCTGCTTGTGGGTTCCTGTGGTGTGATTAATGTTTGCTCAACAACATCCTGTCTGCATACCCTCACACTCTGCTGTCAAGACATGAGGGCAGTGTCAGTCCGCTGTCTGGATTAAACGGCGTAGAGTGGTGTTGGTGGGCCAGGCAGAGCCGTGCTCAGGTGAGGCGGCGTGTGAATGTTTGGTAATCACACCGCTGTGGGGCCCGAGTTGGAGTGATAGTCGAGATAGTGATCAAGGCCAAGGGCAGAGTAAAGAAGAGATAATAGGGGAACCTGAGAGGAGAAGGTGACCAGAGGTCTGAGAAGCTTCATTTCCTTCTGAAGAGGAGAAGAAAGAGAGATTTACACTGGCACCTGTGCTGCACAGTGTCCCCCGGACGAGCACCCTCTTTAAATGCTGTGGGATTGTGGGAAGGCAGAAGGTGATTAATGGGGCGTGTGTAAACAAAGCCCTTGAAACAAAAGCGAGAGTGTAAAGAATAGAGATAAGGCTCGACTCCAGTCAAGTTTGGCATCATCCCTCTTCCACTAACGACCTCTACTGTCGCCCAGTGATGGCGGGGGCAGCGAGGATGGGGGGAACTTAGAATAGAAAGAAAGAGAGTAAAAGAAGCCCTGACATGCACATTCATTCTTTAAATGAAAAGAGATAATTGTGAGAGGAACCGACCTGTCTTCATTCTTTGAATAAATAAAAACGCATGACCTGCCTGAAATATGGACAATGCCATTACTGATTTAATTTGAATAGACCACTTGTTATTGTGCCTTGCTGTGGCTCGCCATGAATGCTAAAAGGGTTGACGTGACTTAAAAATAATGTAAGGGAAGATAAACTCAGTCTGCTTTGTTGGAGAAAAAAAACATCATATGCAAAACAGGTCAAGTAGATATATGCTGCAAACACAGGTGATGGTCTCTTGCAGCATTATACAATAGACTCATTGAACGTGCCTTTATATGCAGTTCATCCAATGTTGCCACACTCAGTCGATCTTGCATCATTATGACTGCGATCATGAAATTTACCACTTTGAAGATGAGTTGTGCCGGTCCTTACACCCTTTTCTTTGGTCATATTTTCTCCCTTCGTTAGCTTCAGCATGGTCAAGTCACTAAACATGTTTAGTGAGCACAATAAATCATAACAACAACTCAAAGAATCTTAACTGCTGAAAGCATATTCATTTACACTCCTCAATATAATGGTCTCGTACAGGTATTAAGCTAATATATTTGACAAAAGCAGACCAATTAAACAGATTGATTTCTCACTATGATGTAAGCACGCCTTTAATCAAGACAGGCTTGTTCTATACCGATTTATGAAATACAGCCTGTCAACCTGTGGCACAGCCCTGTGTTTACATAATGATATAATGGAAGAGAAGGCGTCCATGTCCTCCCCTCCAAATACTTAAGATAAGGCGAGTTAGACTCCCCCTGCTCTCATCCAAAACCCCTATCTGTGGGCTGGCTGGCTCATTCCACAGAGCACCTCTCACCACATAGTGAGGGAGCTAAATCATTGGAAACACATCACGTCATGCCTAATCCCCAGGATGCTCTCCTCACAGGAACTAACGTGTCAGATTGAGGGGAAGGAATTCTGGGTCAGGAGGAGAGATTGAAATTAAGAGGTTGAATGAGTCAGGAGCTGTAGCTCTCTTGTTGACTGAACACAGTCAGGTATAGTTGCTTGGCTCTTGCCATCTCCCATCCCTCTTGTGTAGTCGCGTCAACTATGGCAGGTTCAGCAGCGGGTCAAGGAGAGAGGCAAGCAGCCATCTTATTACCCACGACCATAAAGCACCTTACTACTGGAAAGAGGACTGACTGTGCATCCCTGCAGCTCTGGGGACAGACACTTTGTGTCCACCTTTAATATATCTGTGATTATTTCCTATGCCTATTAGCAGGCTAAGTGGATTGGTATTCATGCAAAGAAAGTATGTTGTGTAAATTCAGGAACATCAGTCAGTCGTCAACTCTGGCTTAAAAAGACCCTTTTTACCATTTTTTATTCCATGCCGTCATGTCATATTATTTATTTCTGTTATATGCCTCGTCCCTTCATGTCTTAGTGTGTTTAGGTTTAGCTGTATGTTGTCAGTGTGTCTGTGCGTGTCAGTGAGCTCCGTTTGAGCGAATACAACCAGCCATCCGCTCATCCCGTCGACCATACAGCGCTTCCCTGTCTCCTAGCAACTCGCCTGGTGCCTGCGGCCGGCTGTTACCTTTCCGTCAGGGCCCGTGATTTCTCCCAGTTGGAGTGAGGGGATTTTCATGTGTGATGTGTATTTGAGAGCCCTCCTCCTCCTCCTCCTCTATCTCTTTCTCTTTCGCTCACCCTCCCGCCCCTCTCCGCCTGTGCTGTTGGGGTGTAACGCGCAGGAGCGGCCCTGCTGTCGAAAAGCATTGGTTCAGATTCCTGTTCACTCTCCCCCCAACGGCAATGGCTCTTTGAAACAGGGAATACTTGAAAGAGTGGAATCACAGTGACTGATCACTGGATGTGCTGTAACAAGAGGAAATTCTGAGGCCCCTGTTGGACGAGAACAGGGGAAGAGAGAAAAAGGTAGAAAAGACACAGCAAGAAAAGGAAAAAAGAAGAAGAAACTGTAAAATAAGGAAGTGAAATGTTTTGACAGGAGGAGAGGGAAGTGCAGGTTAATAAAAGAGGGGAACTGTAGGCACCCAATTTTCTTCATTTTGTTCATGGTTCCGAAAAAATAGGCGTGCAACGGTAGTTGTCTGAACCAACACATGCATTTTAACACATGCTACTGAAAGCCTTGTGCAGGAACGTCAGAGGGCTCCGTGACTATAGACATTTTCAACACTTCATTCACACCAAAGAGCCACTTCAATAATTCATCACTCATTCGCTGCACAGCGCCTCTCCGCAGCAGGCTAATAGTTTTCAACACCCTTTAAACTCTACTTTCACACACACACACACACACACACACACACACACACACACACACACACACACACCGTGTATTTTGGTGAAATGGACACAGCACAAAAAGTCATTTGGTTAGGCAAAAATACAAAAAAGCATGAATGGTAAAGTTTAGGGGAAGCTATTTTTATGCTTTCCACACTACAGTGAACGCGTCAAAACTAGTTTGATGTAATGCTATTACCACCAATGCGATGCACATTTTATATGCTTGAACCACAGGGATCGCTTGAGTCTAATATCAGCCTATTCTGACCCTATAATGACCCACGATATGGCTACTCAGCAGTACAGTGCTTACAGTCTGAAAGGGAGGCCTTAGAGGGATTTGTGGCCTGGCAGTTCACCACAGTTTGGGAGAGTGAGGTCATTGGTGTTTTTTTGTGAGTGTCTATGTACGTGTGGGGTATTTCATTGTGCCAGGGGGATATGGGTTTGGAAAGGCTAATTTGGGTTTAAGGGCACTGGGCCCTTGCCAGGCGCGCCAACCAATTTCATATGCCATTTGTTACAGGACAGCCACAGCCTGCATGCACACATGCGCAAACATGCCCCCCCCCACACACCCCTAATTCCTTTCCCTGAGCCCAGTCATTCATTCATCAATGACTTCAGCTCAGAAATACACTGTACGTTGAAACCAGTCCCAGCTTGTGTGTCTCATTCCCATAACCAAACTGCTCATTCACTGTACACGTCTCCTAGTCATAAAGTCTACGATCCACAATTACTCTCGAAAATGTCATTTCATATTAATGAAGTCTTAAAAGTAAGAGGAAATGTTCTCCTAGGGAGGCCTAGTAATTGAATTAGAGAATGTTGTTTTGGATTGTAATCAAGAGAAAAAAACAGAGCTCTACATATTCCCCTTTCTGTTATTTTCCAACATGGCAGATGTTTTACACATTTAAACTGACCCAAACTAGTGTTTTTCAGGAGGCAAATGGAATGTTTGTGCTTTTTTTTCTCTGTTTAAACCAATTGGAAGGCAATTTTTTAACTCTGACTGCCCCTCAGTCTATGTTGTTGAAACAGTTGCTCCTGATTAGGGTTCAGTCAGAAGCCTTGAAAAGGATGGAGGGTTGGTGGAGGGGCTACAGAGGCATCAATGACACGAATAGCTTTTCACTCTTCTTCCCCCTTTTCTCTTTCTTTCCCTCTTACTTAGACTCTGCCGTTTCCACCCCTCTCCATCTGCAGTCTGACCTCTGCTATTCTTCACTATGATTCCTGTGTGTTCAAAGGCGGCAGGATGTCAGTAATTGGAAGGGATGTGATGGAGCGGGGGGCCCCTCCTTGGGGCTGGGAGGCCCCTAGCGCTAGAGAGGTCAGGGAGAGCCTGTCTCACACTGACATGTAGGCTTGGACGGCAGCATCCAGTCACAACAGGCCTGAGGCGGCGAGATCAGCAGCAGCTCTGTCAGGAGAAGAGCAGGGGAAGGTTCTGCTGCTGCCGCTGCTGCTATTCCTCAGATTCCCCATTGGATGTCTTTACGCTGTACTCGTGGATCCAAACTGCAGCTCTATGGTTGCTCAGATTGCCACTTCACACCGTGGTATCTTTTGAGATAGTTTGTCGCCTTTGAGCTAACAGGTGACGCTCTATTCTCATATACTTTTTAGCACTAATCTGCCCCCATACCGGTTCGCCTTGTGCCCAATGGGTGCGTCTCTAATCAGCTGTGATCAAATTGTCGGGCTACAGGGTACTTTCCCGCTTGTCTTGCACGCAGACATGGCAGAGCGATTAGCACACCTCTTCACACTGGCTTAGACCACAGAGGCGTGGAGAGGGCGGCTTAAGAGGCTACTTTAACCACATCAGCTTTAAATAAAGATGTCTGGACTGCATCAACATCAATAAGACCCCCACCACTATCGGTCTGAGTCCACACACAGGCTCAGTCATACACGTGCACTGTATACACTTAAACATGTACTGACAGGCAGACGTTTAAACACAGACACACACCTCCGTGAATACATGCGTATGTTTATGAGAAAACAAGTCATACAGGCGTGCATGTGTGTGTTTGTGTGACGTGACACAAATTACACATTACACACACACACAGAGTCAGTCTCTGCCTTCAGCATATGTCATCTTCAGCAGCCCATTGTGGTTGAGGGCTGTCCTGGTGTAGGACGAGGCTGATTTGGGGAAACACCCAGCTGACACATTAGCCCTGGCTAGCTATGACACAAAGCTGCCACTGTTCTCCTAAAACACTACCTGGGGCTTTGCCTGTGCCATGTGGGATTACCACTGGACCACGTTATCACCGCACTACCCACCCACTGTCTTCCAAAAAAACATTCCCACCACACCCAAGGGCCTGGCATTTCTACAAGGACGTGGCAATGAGGGGAGGCGAGGCTGATGCCCACCGCTGTTACCATCATGTTAACCCTATGTGGCTCTGTCTGTCTGTTTTGCCCCTTGGGGGGGTGCCATGCTCGGACACCCCTCCCTGGGGGGACATGGCCTCCTGCTGTGCTCACAGCTCAGACCCGATGCGCCAACCCCCCTCCCCCAATTTCTTCATACGCTTCCAAAATTCACCCAAATCTAAGTGACTCCTTTCTGTCTGTCTCCTCAAATCTTCTTAGGTCATGAATAATGCTGAGAATTGAGTTTTTCATGCACACAAAGACATCGTTTGTGGTATTTATTGCCTTGGTTAGAAACTATTGTTGTTATTGTACAGTATGTCATGTGTTCATCTTTCATTGGCACTTTATAGATCAGATACCATTGTAGCTACAGTATATGGTAGAGCAGTGGTTCTCTACCTTTTGGGCTTGTGACCCCTTAGAATAAAGCAATACTTGCGACCCCTCATCCTCGGTTCTATATATCTATCAGCTGTGACTATGTGGACCAAAGAGTGACTTCTTCTATTGTTTTATGCAAATACATTTTAGAGACTTGAAGGTGTTAAATTATCCATTTATTCATAAAAACGAGCAAAGATGAAATAAATATTGAAAACATTTTTTTTTTAGAACAGAAATCTTTCAGATTATTTTTTTTTTACCCCACATCCCTCCAAACTTATCTTGCAGCCCCTTAAAGGGGCCCTGGCCCCTAAGTTGAGTAGCTCTGTTTTACAATAGCAACATGTTTTTGAAAAAGGTGTTCAAAATTGACAATTTGCTGTTCATGGTGGCTCATGTGCCAAAAAAATGCAAATTTTATGGCACATGCAAATTATTGTTTTTCACATTTCCGTTTAACTTCACATTTACTGTAGATGCATGAGAGTCGTATCAATCTCCTAATCTAATTCTCAACCCGGAAAGCAAAAAAGTATATTTCCTAAACCTTTAAACTTTGCTTTAAAAACAATCGACATATGTCTTCATTTTACCCCCCCCCCCAAAATAAAAAAATCGAAATGCTGGTGTTATTTTCTGTCGGTAAAGTTACAGATCTTCCCTAAACGCCTCACAAGCAACTCCTCCTGCTACGCAACGCTCATGACGCGTTCAGGTCATATCGTTTTATACACAATCACAGTCGAATTGGCCAGTTCAACACATTCGATTCAGCTGATTTTAAAATATCTAACGTTATAAGATACACGTTTTGTATCTGTTTTGCCTTGCTAAAGAACTGCTTCAAATATAAAACACAATAAAAGTAACTCATTTAAGTTGTGACTGCAAGGTTAGCACTCGGTGAATTACCTTGGACAAATGTGTGAACACTCCAAAGTCGGAATAAGGGGTGTTTTTCCTGTTATTCCCATTCTGCCTACATTGAGTGAATGCATCATACGGTGAGTCTTTGGAGAGCACGCAAAGCACGCAACCTGGACAGGTGTGTGACAGAACTTCCGTTACTTTACTCGAAACGAGTGAAAGAAGGAAGTTATAAGATTTCCATGAATTGAAACTGAGTGTGGCTGTCAGATTATCCAGAGAGAGAAAACTGATAAACTGCAGAGTTGCTGCTGTGAGAAACTCCGTCTGGCGTTTCCTTCCAATTCAGTGGATTTCCCTGTGAGTTAACTTCCCAAAGTTAGCTGGTTAGCATTGACATTTCACTCCAAAATAGTTTAACTGTGCGTTATTTTACGATAGCAATATTGTGTTGCTAATTGTTTTTGTGTGATGTGAATTAAACATGGTTATTTGAGCTATTTATCCATCCACCTCCGTCAGTTTAATTGAGGCCTAGAAGCTAATATAAGTGCAACATATGTTACCTTATGTAGCCTATAGCTGCAGCTGTAGCTCTAGGAAAGCACTACAATGTAACGTTATGTGTATTTGAATTGTGGTTAAAGCTAATGTGAATACACTGAACAAAAAATGCAAAAGGCCAGAGATGTACTTTATTTTGAGATTGAAATAACGGAACAGGGAATGATACAAAGTAATAGAATAAATGTTCATTCTAGTTATTGTAAGGGTTGTTTATGTAAATTCTAATAAGATGGACAATGAAACAGAAAATTCTGACTGTGTGATAACTGTTCTACACTTTTTGTGCAGGCTGTTTTTTAAATTTTTTTTTTTCGTCTGCTATCCGGATCATCATCATCGCTGCTGGTGGATCACTTCTTTTGGCTGTAATCTGGATTTTGAGCCATTCCAAGGGGAGGGGGAGGGGGGCGGTAGGACTGCAATCTTGGTAAATCGAATTGGTTGATTTGTGCAAGTGGAACTAATTCTGGTTTTCTAAAGAATACGAAAACTTTGAGTGTAAAATTAAGCAATAAGCCACGCTCCATGTCGTGCCTAATAACGCCCCTTGGCTGTTGTAAAATCAGTGTAAATCTTGGCCTCAAGTGGCTTATAGCTCTTTAAAACGGGTTAGCCTACTACATATGTTTAAATAAAATAAATACACAGCAACCACAACAAATATACGTTCTTCCGCCAAGCAGTATAGTTCTTTGGCGACATTTAACAGAACAGACGCAGTGGAGAGCATGCTGCCTGGATGCTTGTCTGGATATTTCCATTAATTGCGCAACTGTTGACGTAGTGTTCAACCATGTTAGCACTCTTCTTTGCTGCATAGTTTGACTCTTTACGGGTGCGTTTTAATTCCTCTGTGCCAGAAGCAAGGCTGTGCTCATCTTCTCTTGCAGTAGTTTGACGGGACAATTGTCATGTATCGTCACTGACAGGGTTTCTCTTACCTCTGGGCCAGCATCAGAACGTTTTTGTTGATTGTAGTGGTGACGGCTGCTTTACAAATCCATGGCAACATGGAGCCAAGGAAGCCGCCCCCCCCCCCCCCCCCCCCCCCCCTCATGGGCTCTCTACTATACCTGACATTGTGTTATGTGTTGCAGTTACATTATCACCACGTATGTATCTACCATTGGCAGCGATTATGTTCACTTGCTGTTGTCACTTGCCAGCAATATAATTTTTGTTACAGAACCTATATATGTATATATATATATATATCTTACTACTCTTCCTAAGTCAGTGGTTGTGTTTTTTTGTGGAGTGGAGGCCAGAGAACCACGTCAACGTGTTACTAAATGGAACTGTAACATCTTGAGTCTTAAGATATTTCCGAGAACACCACATATTGATATGAAATACTAAACAAAGGATCACCTTGAGACTTGATAGGGCAGCTGGTCATGCAGGAGTTTACAGTATGCACTCAAAATTGGTATATTACTGATTTGTTAATCTATGTTCAATCCATAGCAATACCATATTTTGAAAACGTATACCTATATAATCTCTGACGAACGCCACGCTCTGTAATTCACTTTCATTGGTGACTGGGTAGGCTGCACACATCTCGGAGAGGCAAGAGCGTGAAGTGTGAATGAGAGACAGTTTGAGCTGGGTAGTGATGGTTGAATCACGGTATATTTCCACCTGCCAGTCTCTTTGGGAAGCGCTCTTCCTCTGTCAGTCCTGTTTTTTGGTCAACATACAGCAGAGGTTTTTGAGAGACTTCAGCCGGAACATCACCTGACTGTGAAGCTCTCCCCTTACACTATAATGAACTGGCCCCTGGAAATCAATCTGCTGTCTCCCGTTCAAGCAATATCATCTATTTGATCTTGATTGTGCATCAGTGGACCAAAAACATACAAGTGAATGAGTAGCACTGCATCTGTTAGCCGTCCCTCTTTTGTCATCCTGATGAAGACTCGTGGGTGAATAGTATAGATGACCTGAGCACGGCAAGAAGCAAAGGAGGCATGTTACAGGAGGTGAAACAGGAGGAGAGAGACCCAGGGAATCCAGGACACCTGAGCTGGCAACTTGAGCCCAGGAGAAAGAGAAAACCTCATCCCAGGGGAGAGTGATGGAGCCGGAGTCGGCCGGGGTATGAGTCGGGGCCCGGGTACGAGGTCGAGCCAACACGCTGCTCACGCAGTAGGATGAGGTTTCACTTCAATGGGATTAACAGGTGAGCCAGGCTGGTGGCCCACTTAGCTGTACAGTACACTCTATCTCATTAGCAAACAGCCTGTGACATCTCTGTATGGGATGGGCGAGATAAGGTGTGGTGTCCAGTGGTTTTAATAAGCAAGGGGGAAAAACGCTTTCTGAGTCCACAGTGCACAGGCGGGTATTCAATGCCTGTCCATTCCTTTGTTATCTCTCCTTGGCTGTAAAGCAGTTAGTGAAGTGGAAGGAATGTGAGGTATTTTCAGAGTCTGACAAGGCTGTGTGTGTGTGTGTGTGTGTGTGTGTGTGTGTGTGAGAGGGGGTTCCGAAGGGTGGTCAGTCAGTGCCCACCCAAAGCACTGCCGCAGCATGATGCCTCCTAACACACATAAAGGAAGCCTTGTCTCACACTCAACCGTCATTCACTTTCCTCTCAGAGACGTCGGGTTTCCACATGCTTTTCTCCAATTTCTTCTTCTATGGTTTGTCTCTTTTTCCCACTCCTTCAATCTTCACACACACACACACACACACACACACACACACACACACACACACACACAATTCAGGCACACACAAACTGACTGAACTAAACTGGCAAAAATGATAATTATATAAATCTTAATTAGTTTCCAGGGATTAAAAGTCTGCAGATTTGGTAAGTGAAGAAAATACTAACAGCTTGAAACCATGATTATCTCACTGCGTAGGTATAAAATTGGGGTTAATACCTGAGATGAAACAAACGGCTTAAAAGTCCCAAACCTCCTTGTGCCTGCCAGGGGATTCTGGCAGCATCATAATGACAGGGATTGAAATACTGTTCCATCACAGAAAGAAAACACAGAATTTTCACAATTTATTCAAGAGACATATTTCATGTTACTCGGCTTTATGGGTCTCCGTACATCTTCTAAATAAAAGATGATGAATTGCACACGCAGCCGTGTCTCGTACAACAGGAAAAAAAAATCTCAGTGTTCAATGATAGATAAGGTTTTCTTATTTTCTTTCATCCTCAGTGTTTCCGCCCCCCTCCACCCCCACCTCACTCCCTCCCTCCCACCACCCCTTCTCCTCCTTTCTGTGTTAATGCGGTTAATGTACACAGCATTATTGAAAGTGCTTGTGCTTGCAGCCGGATTCAGATATTAGGTAGCTCATTTGGTTAACTTATTGACTGCTATCAGATTACAGGTCGATGACCTAAATGGCCAGACAATGGCTCAGAGCAGGGATGGAGAGTGGAGAAATGAACGACAGCATGGTTGGCTTGTTGGTTGGCTGGATGGATGTTTGAATGGACAGATGAAGGGATATCTATCTGCTATATGGGCAGTTTTCACTGCAACACTACTTAAAGTAGGGCAATTATGGGGCACAATTGTAAAAAAACAGCATTAAAGGGAACATTTGCTATCTTTTATGTGGATTTCCAATTGGGGTTGACGGGCATTGTAGTCCACTGACAAAATAAATTCCCCAGTGGGTGCTGTATTGAACAAGAAAGCTGATCTCTCCTGCTGAGGAGCCATGCTGTGCCTACATGTACCAGGATACATTGCGTGTGAGTGTGATTACCCTACGTCTGATAAAAAATCAAGATAAACTTACGAAACGCTAATGAAGGAAATATTCTTACAACGAAATCTATGAATTCTAGTTTCTCTTTGCCACCCAACTAAGAAAGGCTTAATTGCCTTGTTAACTCAAAACTAAACACACCAAACACGTCTCGGTTAGTCCGTCCACTATTCCAACAATCGGCAACTCCGGTTTGGTCGAAATACCCCTTAATTCACAGAGTAAGGCGTGAAAACACGATGTCTCTACACATGGTTTCCTCCGCGCTGTATCTCTCTGTGGTTCCCCGCTGTTGGAAATGTAACACAAGGAACGAGAACAGGGAAGTTTTTGAGTGTCATTGTGCCCCACAGCTACCGAAGCTGAGAGTAGCACTCTGTAGTTCCTCCGTATACTAACTGAGATACGGACAAACAACAAATGTTGCAGCCTTGCCCCAGAGACACAGAGAACATCAGTAACAACTGCAGGCAATTTTAACACTTTATGCCTAAGTTGGCTAGGTAGAGATCTGCAAATGTTCCTTTTAAGAGACGGCTTACAGTGAGAGCAATATGACAATAATTTGGTATGCATTACACGATGTTAATTGGAAAGGCATTTGTTGGAAAATATTAGATTGTGGCTATCAAATACCAAATGACCAATGGAATGATTCATAAGACACTGAAATTGTAACAATGTCATTCAAATTTGTACAGACAATAACAGATGCAGTAGTTGTAAATAACTTGTAAAGTACATAGAATATTGCGCATTCCTCAGCATCGTTAGGACGTTAAAATAAACAGCCCTGCTTTAAAAAAAAACACCCCTAATTTATTTGAATGGTGCCACTCCATCGATGTTGCACCGGTGGCAATGCAGAGGATGATGGCAAAACAACGCAGGATCAATACGGCGAGGCCATCTGGCAAGATGCTGGCCTATGAAATGCATACAAGGTAGCTTACTTTGTAATGTGAATGCTCTATTTCCTCTGTTAATCTAACTGGACTTCTTGGACAGATACCTGCCCACACCAACACAGTCCCGTGTGTGTTTTAGGCCTAAACGCCCACTCACTGACCATACCACGAAGACATGTAAATCGTTTAAGAGGTTTATTTCTGCATGCTAGTTTGGCTATGCCAGAAATTCTTAGGTGATTCAACACAAGGACGTCCGTTCTTCTACCTTGTTCATCGACCGATTTTATATGTATACTGTAGACTGTAAATACATGTATACAGACCTAATTGCTTCAAACCTCCACATGCTTAAAATGCCAGTCATCATTGCTGGTGAAAACCCTGATGGAAACCCTTAACTTGTGGAAACACTTTTGCTGACATGTTGTTCAGTTCAGTGCAAATAAGCTCTTCCTAGTCTTCTGACAGTCTTAAGAAAAAACTTAATGGCAGAAAATGATGGACTGTGAGGATGCAAAGGCTGAGAGAGATAAATCCCAGCTCATATGGGGTTTGTTCAACCTTCCAGCTGATCAGAGCGAAAACTTACTAAGTTTAGAGCAGTATAGTGTGAGTGTGCCATTAGTAGATGACTCAATCATGCCTAAAGAGATTTAATATGTTATTAACCAAATAAAGTTTTTGAAAGGAGCTCTGCTGGATGGAATAAGAGTTGGTGCGTATTTGTGTCTCGTTAGTCATTTTGCAGCTTCTTTGCCAGATAGATAATGTTTTTTAACAAAGGTGTGTTTCTTCGTGCAGTAACTATGATGGCATGTGTGATTAAAAGTAAAGAAAAGTGATATGATTGCACTTAAAAAGAACAGACTGGCATCTGGGTAAAGACTTTCTGAGAACGGGGATGGCGGTGGACACATCCTGACATTTAGATTATTGCACACATTGACTTTTTGAAAGCATATAATTGTGCGCCGCAAGGTAAAATGTAAAAATGTTCAAAAAGCATGTGCTGTGGTACCATTATACTTTATACTGATGCCAACGTAGAATGTCACAGTAAGTACTCTGGTCGCCGCTGTAATTACATCTACAATAGGAGTGTGACCAGGTTGACCTACTTTGTGCTACATGTAGATGTGCTGATCAGAATGATTAAATGAGAACGTTGGGAAGATGTTTTTCTAAAATTGCTCTGCATGTTGATGCTAGTGTACGATGCTGTCATCCCGGCAACAGTGAGATGAACTAAAAAAACATATTATGGCAGTGAGTATGACTAAATTCATGCAAGGCAAATTTGTGTTAATTATGGACTTGATGACCGGACAGGATGAGAAAGATCGTTGGTTCCTTAACAGTGAGAGGTTATGATAGCTGCACCTGCTTTAGTGTTTTCTTCACGACTGATAGAAGTGTTCTGACTTCACTGAATTTTCACGGGGAGCAAAAAGTGGATCACTTAAATACATGTATCATTTTTCTGCTGTATGCTATGCCAACACCTGGATGGAAAAAGTGTTTGAAGCATGTCTTCTAGTTTGCCATCTTATGCATTGTACAGATGTGAGGCTTGGCTCAGAGTGAAGCTCTGAACAAACAAACAAAAAAAACAGGCCAAGTTCCTGCTGAAATATCGGCTTGTTATGCTTGATGATCCCTTGAATGCATTCTACACTACAACGGCACTGATGAACACACACCTGGTTTGAATGATGGAGATGACGGATTTCTATCAGCACAGACCGAGAGGAAGATCATAAAAGGTTGAAGATTAAAAGGATAGGAAGAAAGGAAGGAAGCATGTGGAAAACATGTAGTGAACTAAACCCAGATTCAAATTTTTACATTTATAGTTGAACTAGGATGCCTGCAAACTGTCACCATTATGGTGCCCAGACGTCCCAAAAAATTTGTGACAGTCCCAATTACGAGCTTTTCCAGAATCCAGAATCCTGTCCCATTTATCCAACTATTTAGACTAAACCCGAGGTTTGATTAGTTATAGCCTAATAAATCATGAAATACTGATCGAAACATTATCTTGGTGTGGCCCACAGACTGGCACCGTGATGCCTGTAGCCTACATGAATTATGGCTGTTGTAGTTCTTTATAGGTGTGCACCGTAGTGCCGCGAATCGAGAGCAGCGACGCATAGCGGTAGTGTTGTTGAATTACAACATTTACAGAGGAAAATAAAACCATCCGTCGCTGACATGGAGCCCGGTGTCCTGGGACCTAATGAACATCCAGCAAAAAAGGAAATTGTTACCGCAGGGAAATACCCATGGATCATTGCTGCCTTAGGTGATCCATCCAATTTCACCCATACACACACACACACACACACACACACACACACACACACACACGCACACACACACACACATAGTATACAACATAATATAGCTTGGACCTAAAGTTTTGTATTATTATTTTAATATGTTGCAATTATTCTAAATGCTGCAGATATTGTATATGGACATCATACAGGACATGCAGAGGCCTCTAGCTGTGCCTTGATAGCCTTGATTGTTTGTAAAATGGGAACTAGTCTATTCTGTCCCCCTACCCTATCTGTTTTCTACATGCCTCCACCCATATCTCTTCCACACCCAGCCCCTTCCCCTCTCCCTTCCGCTCCCTCTCTTTGGTCATTAGCATGTTGCTGATGGGGGCCGGTCATCCATTGAGCGGTGCAGGGAGGTTTGGCCGTGGCTGCAGCAGGCCTGTCAGGGCAGGTCATTAAGAAAACGACAGGTCGGGGAATACACAGACAAGGTTGATTGGTTTCCTGCAGCCGTCAGCAGAGCCCTGCAGCATCCTGACCCTGCGAGCCCCATCTAACCTGCACACACACACACATACTCTTCATGCACCTGCACTAGAACACACACGCGCAGACACACATTTGTATAAACATGACACGGAGAACACATGCACAGTATATGAAGCCACACAAAAGCACACAGGTATCATATGTGCACACGGACACTCTCATACACAAAGGGACCCTAACCCCTGGCCAAAGGCTAGAGATTGGGAAAAGACAAGGAGCCACAGCGAGAAGATTATCCCGATCCGCACAATCCAGCCTGTTGCCAGTTTTTAGATTTGCGAATTACAGTGTGCAGCTTGGCACTAATCCAGACAGCACGCCTGCTGCTAACTTCTCTCAACATGTGTCAAGGACGCAGCCAAAGGAGAAAAGACCCATTGAAAGGAGGACGGACTACATGAATCAACAATGTGTTTTGATACTGTTGTCTCACCTTTGGAGTCCGTACCGCTGCAAGAGAAAAAACAACAAAAGTGAAGTTCACTCCAGTTTTCTTGAAAGGTCGTATGTGGGATTGAATGCGGCTGTGTGCAGGGAGGGGCTCTGCCATGCGTGCATAGATGGAATGCTACCCAGCATCCATCTCTGCTGTCTGTTGTGCTGTGAATGTCAAACCCAGAGGCTCTGACACCCACTGCCCTTCCAACCCGCCCTCTTTACACCCCCTACCCTACCTGACCCTCCAGTCTCAAGCAGCCCTGGTCTACCTGATGAAGAGAACCTCCTGCCTGGGGCTTCTGTGCTCCAAATGAGCCCTATAATAACGTTACTTCAAATGTCAACGGCAGGGTTATTAGCACGTGTGTGTTCAGGGGTGTTCATGGTGTTGGGGGCGGGGGGGGGGGGGTCTTGTGTAGCTGCCACATCCCTCCATCCATTCCTCAGTGTAATCAAATGCATTAATGTGTAAAAATGCCATTTAGCACAGCACATCCGACTGCAGGCTGGTAAGCAGATGCTGATAGACAGATAGGGATTGACTGACAGTCCCCGGCTGTGGCCTGTCTGTGGGTGTCAATGACACACAAGCCATTCTTCATGCTTAGGCTCAATCATAGAGCCAGCTCTCTACTTGTGGAATCGTTGTGCAGTGATACCCACTAAATGGCACACAAGGACACACCAACACACACACACACACACACACACACACACACACACACACACACACACACATGTAAGACAGTGCACAAGCTCTTAACATTAACCCACACATTGTGATTTTTTTAATGCACAATATAATTGCTAATGGGACCTGTCTTCAGGGTGAAGTGGTGTTAACCTCTGATCAACCCTAGGTCAACCACTTATGGGCGAGATAGAATTCATTACATTTCGCCCTCTTCATCATCAGCATCTGACTGACCAATTTCACACCCATGACAATGACAAACACACGAGCGGAGGGATAAAAGAGGCGAGAGGCGTTTTAGCAATGCCCCCTCATAGATACTATTTATTTTTCTCTCTCTCTCGAATATATGTCTCATTGCAATTGTCATTGCACCGTGCTGGCGTGCTCGGTATTTCGTTGTTTGTGTAAATGAACCAACCTCCAGTCAGCCTCCAGTACTGCATGTCAGGGAGGCTGTGTTTAACAGCAGACCTGGCGGCAATTAAGATGTTAATAGATAGCTTCATCAGGACAACAAACCGGAGGGAGGGAGGGGGAGACCCAAACCGCAACAGATTTCCAAGACTTCTAATTAATAGCGATGGCAATTAAAGTATAATTCAGCCCATTTCCCTCTATAGCGTTCCCTCTCCCTCGCCTCCAATTGCCTTTTCTCTCTCGCCAAAAGCACTGGAGGGTTGTGACGCATCCTTGTTTTAATGATAAATTTCTTCATGTGCGCTGTTGTTGGCAGCTCTGATAAAACACCCATGTCGAACAAGTGGCCAAATAACTAAATGACTGGGTCATCTCCTCGGGGCTAATCCTCTGCTTAAGATATTGTAATATAGTAGCATCTGTTTGTGGATGAACGTAGGTATTTTGCATTTATATGTGCATGCAGTTGTGTGTGTATATCTGTGTGTTTTGTGTGTGTGACAGTAGGGCCAGGCAGCAAGACAGGGGCAGGTGAATGATAGCAACTCTAATTAGCAGGGTTGTGGCTCCTGTGCTGCGCTGCTCACGAGATGAGTCGTCGGGGACTCCGAGGTGCCAGGCTCACTGGGGAGGATTCAGAAAAACAGCTTTAATTGGTGGAAGTTATTTATAGACAAAGCACCTCTTTCAAGGTTAGTGGGTTAAGTCTGTTCAGACCTCTGTGGGGACCGTCCTGTTTGGTGGCAACAAATTGGCTGCTGCCTAAAAACCTGCCTCATCTCCTCCTCTCTGATAAGCCACTGACGCACACACACACACACAGACGCACACACACGCTCACACACTGTATTGCATCTTCCCCATGCACTTAGACATTCTGTTGACACCATTGGCTTTGTGCAGAGCAAGAGAAAGTGAGTGTTAGAAAGAGAATAATGGAGAGAAGGAGCAAGAAAGCAAGAGAGAGAGATGGGGAGACGTGGATGGAAAAGACAAGGTGGGGAGGTTGCTCCTGGGTTGAATCCCTCATTGGAGGCGTCTTCATCTGACGCCCAATCCTCCCGGGGGCCCCTACTTCTCCATTTCATTAGTTTGTCAGCCTGCGCGAAGGATTGTGCATTAGGCCTTTAATTTAGTGGATAGCCAGAGGCTGGCTATGCTGCCTGGTGTGACTCTCAGCTCCAACAGGCTGGAATCTAACTAGGATCAGCTTAGCTCAACTGAATGCAGACACGCACACACACACACACACACACACACACACACACACACCGCACTGCACCCATCCAGTGAGAGATGGAGAGGAGGAGGACGGTCCATTTATGTACTGTGTCTATGTATGTATCTGTCTGAATATCTATCACCGCTGCTAGATCTCTCTCAACACATCTGCAACTTAAAATAAAATGTGTCTCCTGCCAGTGGACAGGAGACACAAGAAAATGTGTTCACCACTTTGAAAATCCCATCCAACGTATTTAGAAAAAGATGCAGAAAATATCTTAAACAAGTAACACATATGTGGCGTAAAAAATTGCATCTATCTATCTCTGTGTGTCTACAATCTATTCTGTTATGTATCTACAGTATCAGTTTGTATGGAGCTATTATATAATTAGTCACACCTCAGAGGGTCTGTCCAACAGTCCAAGCTGATGGCAGCTTCCTTCCGTGAGTGTGAAGTGATGCTGGTAGCGATACCCGTGGCATCAAAGGCTTTTCTCTCTCTGACTGAAGGAGCTGCACTTTGAAGGCCTGTCTCTCAATGTCATTCAGCATATCTATTCAGCAGACTGACGTGCAGTACGGTCTGCTGACGACTGGGTTGGATGCGGGCTGACTCCTAACAGCACAACAACTGTATGTCACAATGCAACAAACAAGTGCACATGTACACTCTCTCAGCCAATCTCAGCCGCCCAATTATAAACACACTCGTGTGAATTAGCGTGAAAGTCTTGCACCCACGCGGTAGTGGCAGGGACACCGTTACATGGAACAAAGAGGGAAAGACAAAGCCCCGTGTGAGACAGCATAGTCGTCCATCTGACACCCCAACTGAAAATGTCCCTTCACATCTTTTCTTGTTTTCCTCTTTAAGTACTGCTCCCCCTTCTCTGTGACTCGCCACCCCCTCCGACTTTTAACCCTCCAGCACCCCTCACTCTCGCTCACCCTCCCCGACTAGCTCCACAACCCCCCCTACCCCCATGTTTTGGGGCTGGGAGAGGAGGCGAAAGGGGGTGCTCTGGCTGTTGGTGGGGATGGGGGCCCTTCTTTTGTTTCCTGTTACAACATGCATTTCATGGGAAGGCCTGGCTTCTGACCCTGCCGAGCACACACTGCGCCATGGCTGGGAGCTCCAAGGGAAAGGCCCATCTGTGGCATCCATCAGGGCTGTGCTCTCCCGCTGAGGTACTGTCAGAAGCCGGAGGGGGTGGTGGTGGTGGAGGGGAGGCTTGCGGGGGCACGACAGGGAGGGGCCCGGGGGGGGGAGGTTTGTTGAAGAATGGGGATGAGGGGGGTAAAATCAGGCCGAAAAAACAGACATGAGGAACACAGGGTCCTCCTGAATTCAAAGTGGAGCTGAGGGGAGGCAGGGAAGGGGGCAACTCTGTGTGTGTGTGTGTGTGTGTGTGTATGTGTGTGTGTGTGTGTGTGTGTGTGTGTGTGTGTGTGTGTGTGTGTATGTGTGTGTGTGTGTGTGTGTGTGTGTGTGTGTGTGTGCGCGTGTGTGTGGAGTAAAGTAAAATAAACACTGAAACATATAGAGCACAATAATCTCAATGGAAGTGAGAGTAAGGGAAACAACTCCCAAAAAATTGCAGTAGACAGCAGAAATGGTTATGATTAATTAAACTGTCGCTGTTTGTGCTGGTAGTTGCACAATATATAATAGACATTCATAATATGATATTGCGTTATACAATAAAAAATAAATAAAAACAGAAACATCCTTTTAGTCTCACACAACGTCCATGATCTTGGGTACATATAATGACTTTAAATTCAGTAGCAATGACTTAACAAATTCTATTACATGCAGCCACTGAACGTTTGAGTGAACCCTAGTGCACACACAAGAGCTGACACACATACAAGCGGCCACAGATGAAACAATCGCTTCATTTTTGAGGGCATACCAGAGACAGAGGTTTCCAAATACCAGGAGCCATGCAGGTAGAAGCTGCTGAGGGTGGAACTGAAAGACACCAGATGTTGTTCTCTGCCATTCCTTTCTCTCTGAAGACTCTCTTATGTTGTTGCACATACCTGAGGCACTACAGAAGGAGAAAAGTGGATTGGTTTGAAGGTCAGTTTAAATACAAATACTTCAGCAAGTATGACAGGCAGGGTGTGCTCTGGATAAATGCAGTGCTCTCATGCCAGCTCGCTGAAACTGATTGATTGACTTGTAAGATGTCACGGACAGGCCGGGGAGGCAGGGCGAGTGAGAGAGGCAGAGAGATGGCGAGAAGGATATGGCTACCGTTGGATGGAAGATGAGACGTATATATGGGTGTGTCGAGTGGTTGCGCAGCTGAAATGCGCACACACACACACACACACACACATACACACACATACAGCTGGCCAGCTCTGGCCTGGTTCTGGTCAGTTGCCCGTGGCCACGGCGGGCGCAGGAGTCAGCTGTCAGCCTGTGACGGATTGATACAGACACCCCCCCCCCCCCAACCCTCCGCCCCCAACACTCCCAAACCTCCACCTCAATCCCTCCACCTCCCTCCTCGTCAGCAGCCGGCCCATGCCTGGTGGGCATGTTTGAGAGACCTATTGAGGAGGGGGTGGAAGAAGGAGCCAGCCTCCATCTTGAATGTGGCCTGTATTAGAGCATGCCCTCCTGTCACCCTCAATCAGCCACTCTGTTGGCTTCATATCTGTTAGCCATGTTAGCTACTAGGCTGTGGTCCTATCACTTCATTTGGCCAGCTGACAGCAGCCTGCTGGAGGTCCCTGTGTGGACTGGATGTCTTACTCTCATCCAGCCTTTTTATTCTCATGTGGATGCTGCTGTAGAAACATACTGGACCCACTTCAGTGCAGTATTAGGATACATTTGTGTAACATATGACAGATATTGTTTTAAGGGGGTACTGAAATGATTTTACCTGCGGATATCAGTTTACTACTAAACAGTTGAACAATGTCTTCTTGGGTTTTGGAGGAACTTTGTCAATTCTGAGAAAATGACCCTGAAGATGTCATCAGGTTTGAGCGTGAGACTACACATTTTCAATTTAAAATGTTACAAACTGTGGAGTTTGAAAGACGTGGATGTTTATGAGGCAGTCTAGAAGAAAAAATGCACTTGAGTTGCATTGTGGGAAATGTAGGATTTGCTGTTTTTAGAGCCTGGATATTTTAGACTACATCGATTTTGACCATTCTTTTTATAATCGTTATCTTGTGATTGCCTGAACATTATGGCAGTGCAATATTAAATCACCAGCGCTTCCCTTTAAGTTCAGGAATTACATGACTGTAGATAGTGCCACTGCTTTGTGCTAGTGATTGATATCCTGATGAAGAAATAAGTCCCCCAAACTAAATAAAAGTTAAGCAGTTTTTAATTACCCTCCCAAAACAACAAATATGAAACACGTAGAACTGTTTTCTGATCTTTCACTGGTTAGGATACATCACAGCCACAGTTAAACATTAAAACATGGACTGTTGGTAGGAAACAGAAAACAAACAGCAGCCCTTCTTAAACCTCCACACAAGGTTTTTTGCAGCTGTATAGAAACGTTCTGCTACTAGTCCGACACTATTGACACTTTGCATGGCGACTAGAGGTCCTTGTCGGGTACATAGAAACATAGATCATTTTAGATCTTCAAATTGACACGAGAGGGTGGAGCTAAGTACAACCGCTAAATAAGACATTTTTAGGCGACTTAAATGTTACAACAAAGCTGAGCTGAAAACACATTGAAAGGTTACCTCCCAGACCGGACAACGCTGTGGTAGCAGCCTGTCAATCACAAGGCAGCCACGCTCTAAAGCATGCCCTGCTTCACTGTCCATTTTCTCTGAATAGGACCATCATTTACAAAAGGAACATCATGCTGTATTGATGAAGACTTGAAACTATTGATTGAGACCATAAACTCATGTTTACAATGTTTACTCTGGTAATAAATCAAGTGAGAAGTAGAGTCATATTCTCATAGACGTCCATACTATTAAACTTCTTCTTTCTTTAAGGCCCTACCACATTGGCTTCACTTTTCAGACCCGGAGGTTGTCGCCTGGTGCGGACTAATCAACAAACAGAACAGTATTGTATATTACTTTTTTGCCTTTTGCTGTCTATATCTACATTGATATCTTTGAGCCTCTATCTAACTGTCTCTCTCTCCATCCCTTACCTACTCTGTCTGTCTCTCTCTCTGTATCTCTTTCTCCCTGACCAGTGTGAAGTGTAATTGAAGAAGCAGTCTTCACATGGCCCACAGGCATGGAGGGGACATTGTGTGCGCTGTGGCGGCAAATTGCTCTCCTTGCTCCTCCGAGCCCTATACCTCTCCTTCACTTCTCTCCTCCTCCTCTTCCTCCTCCTCTTCATACTCTGTCCATCCTTTCACTACTTTATTAGTCAGCCCTCTCCATCACCACTCTCTTCTCCCTTCCCACCCCATCCTCCCTGTCTTACTTAACTATTCCATCTCTGTCCGGTTTAATATACTTAAAAAAAACTGCACTGCATTTGCATTTATTGGTGAGAATACAGTGAAAGGAGACAAGAGAGATGACTCATTCATAAGCTACATTTTCACAAAGGATGCTAACATTGCCTTCATCGGCTGCACAATCCTAGACAAGCAACTACGTTTCATTTGCTCGGAACTCCACTCTTATGTGGGGCGGCTTTGGAAGGACCACAAAATTAATTGTTCGCAAAGTCTGCCATTCAAATAGACAAACCAACAGGCCTTGTCCATGTGCGGTGCTCGAGCACTGCTTGAGTAAAACTGCTGCAGTTTAAGCATCAATTGAGGAGGAATTGAGGGTGCAGGGGGGGGGAAGAAAGAGAGTAGAGAGGAGAGTGAACACACACCCACCTGGGTTAGTGAAAGTGACAGAGCGTCTGTGATAGGGGATGTGCGAAGTCTCCACTATGAAGAGCGATTTGAGCAGCCTGCCTGGAGAGAAGGGCACAGAACAGGAAAGAGCGACTGAGAATGAGTGAGGAAGATAGACGGAGGAGAAAACCTGAGGGAGGGAAAATAGGGAGAGGGGAGAGTGGTATTCGGGCCGAGACGAAGAAGCGCATGCTTCATTAAGTGAGGAAGTAATCCTGGCTAATTAAGGCTCTCCATGACAGCACTGTCAGGGATGACTGATCCTTCAAATGGCACCTCCCTCTCCTGACTGACAGCCAGCCTGCTCTCACCGCTTTGAAGGTGAGAACTTTCTTACTTATTCCCTCAGCTTTTTTTTTTTTCTCCCTCCGTCGTCTCTTATCCCCAATTCAAAGTGTTTTTCTTTGTTTTTGTATCTCATTATCATTTTGTAGACAAGTGTATGTGAGTGTAAAGGAGGGATGTGTGATGGCTTGTGTGTGAATGTATGTGTCTTTATGTAGGGTTTCCTGCATACAGTGTGAATGTGTGCTTGTGTACATGCTTTTCAATGTGTGTCGTAATTGCTGCAGTACCTGTGCAACATACAGGAGGAAATCAGTGGATGGAAGGCACAGCCCATTGATTGCTTGACTAATTAATCAGCTGCATTGGCTCCATGTGGATCCAGGCTTATTGAGTGGAGGCTTGGCGCAGGGCGCTTTATGAGCCCATAATGATTCCTTAGCCCACAGAGTCAGGGCCTCATCTGGCCTTTAGCACAGCTGTTGTCATACTGCACAACATAGAAGCCTAGAAAGCAACCGTGCCGTGGCTAATGGTTAATCTTGTCCTTAAATGTAAACTTTGATGTGGTTGAAACGTCAATGCATCAACAGGAGTAATAGAAGCATGTTTGACTGGAATAGCAGCATGTTCAGCCCTTATTTATAGGGTCCATTTTCGCAGCGGGGTGCTTTCTCTACATGATCCATTGTGAGCACCAACTAGACTCCGTACAACCACATGTGTGCACTGACCTATGCCATTCACAGAGGAGCTATGTTGACAGTTAGTGTCCCCCTGCAGGAGAGCCCACATGAAACGGCAACCTGAGCTGAAACCAGAGAGAGCAGAGGTCATGGTATATGACCCAGACGCCCAGACAGGGTTGTACTGTCCTGCCTGACATCAATCCTTGCCTGCCCCCCCCCTCGCCCAGCTCGGTTTAGCCTAGCTCAGCCCACCCTGTCCCAAAACGGGGGACTACGACCAACCGCTCGTAAACATGCCTATAAAAGTCCTGTTTGTATTGCACCAGAAGGCAGCTCTGTCCCAACCCCCAGGAGCTCACGTGAACACGCATTCAGAGATGACCGACTATCTTGGGGCAATGGCAATCTGAGTGTCACAACAGGTGTCTCTATGGGTATGTATTGCTCAACGTCCGTGCATACGTACTGTATCGTTGTTCTGGGTTTTGTTCCTGCCCAAGCATCTGTGAAAATGTTTAATGAAATCTTTTATTTTTAACAATGTTGTGTAATGTTTTGTTATAAGCGTACATTAGGAAGCAGTGGATGTCTGTGATGCTGCGTGTTTAAAAGGCAAATAACATATCTGCACATGTCTGTCTCTATGATTGCGTTTTCTTTTGTGTGTGGATGCATATTTATCTGTTAGTGCAAGTCTGTTGGTGTGTGTTCAGACACTTAAAGTGTAAGAGTCCACTTTCCTTGGCTCCGTGGGGATTTTTTAATGGGTGGCTGCATTAACAAAGCCGGGCTCTAATAGCCTTCTTTAGGTTTTTCCCTTAAATTGCCAGCAACTCATGAAATAGATGATTTAACAGCAAGAAGCCTCTCCATCACATGCACAGTTGGAGATAAAAGCCAACTCGAGCTGGAGAAGGCAGTAAGCTATCAGTCTAGTGGATTGAGATCAATTTATCCATATCCTCCAACCATGGATAATGTAGAAAATATAAATTACAGTTAGCAATTGTTTGAACATGTCTGAAGTACAGTAAATGCTATGGAGTTGATATCACGAGGATTGTTTGGATACACGAGAACAAGCCCCATTGCGCCCCATTGCGTATAGACAGGTATACCTATTGAACATAACTTGCAAAATACTTCATCTTACTGGCTTACATGGCAGTGTCAGAACAGCTGGCTGTGGGCTGTCATTCTGCTGCTGCTGCTGAGATGGACAACAGTGGCTTTCTCCCTTTCGATCCCATAAGCTCCCTCCGTAATCTTCCCGGTTCCCTCGGGTTGCTGGACTGGAGTTAAAGCAGTAAGACCCAGGCAGTTAAAGTTTACAGTGTCATAAAAAGGTCTCACACGGGCCAGCTCTCTGAAGATAACGCTAAATACACAGTGATTACAGTGTATGGTCAGCGGGTCGGAACGTGAACCTGCAGATGGACACAAAGATGATTTGCAGATTTTAACAGTACATGTATGAATGAATGAGCATGAGCAACAATGTGCAAGTGTGGGTGAATCCACATGTATCTAATGCATTGCTTTCTTAGCACTACTTAACATATGCTGAAGCTTGATTGTACAAGCATGCATGTTATGATCATATCACTTTTTTTCTCCCTAATTATCAGGATGCGCAGTGAACATTTGAGAGAGAGAGAGAGAGAGAGAGAGAGAGAGAGAGAGAGAGAGAGAGAGAGAGAGAGAGAGAGAGAGCAAGCATAGGGCCATTTTTAACACAGTCACAAGACGCCAGTGAGGGGTTAGAACAGAGATGAGCTCCTGCTCTCAGAATAGTCCCTCGGAGGCCATGAGGCCCCCGCCGATGACCCTGGCCCGCATTCCAGTTGGCAGACGCACAGTTGTTGGGTCAGACATGGTTCCTGGGCTGGCAAGGGACAAGATGACATGGAAGGGACGGGAATGGGGGGGAGAGAGTGATGCAATGTGGCCCATTTATATCGCTGACAACTGCACTCCATTTGGAACGCCCCTATAAGGGGGAAGTGATAAGGTGTTGTACAGTAATGTGTGAACTCTCTGTTTCCTACACTGCATCTGAGTTTCTGCCCCAGTCCGTGGTTCCCTAAATCACACATCCCTGCCTTTTTTTCCCCTACCTCCTTGGAACTCTGGAAGTCACCTCAGTCCAAGTGTGCAGACAGATTAACTCCGCTTTTTCAGGTATTACATTTAATGCTAAATGTCTGATCTGTTCAATCAACACTTTGCTTTATAGACATGCAGTTACAAAGAGTCACACCTGTAAGCCACCCAGCACAACCACCGTACTCTGCTGTTGGCCGGATGGAAGTCAGAGCCTTGCTCAGCGGTGTTGTGGCAGTGGTTGTTGCTTTCTCCACCTCCAGGTTTCCAGCCGGTCTGGCAATTCCAACCATCGACACTTCAGCCAGCTTCTCTGACCTCTGGGCTACCACCGCCCCCCTGAGCACTAGTGTTACAGACACTCAGTTTGGAGACTAGCTGTGTATGGAGATTGAGCACTGATCTGTGTCTCCCCAGTGGGAATGAGTATATGTAGTGGTATGGAAGAGTCGTATGGACTCTGTCTTTTATTTTCAACACCCTGCTCCCAGGTGGTGACAGCCCAGTGCTAAGTGCGGTAATAGCCAATTGATTTTGTTCTCTTTTTTTTGTTGGTGGCGAGACATAAATCAAAGTGTCTGTCAGGACCTTGATGTAGTTGGGAGTGTGTGTATGTTTGTGTGTGTGTGTGTGTGTGTGTGTGTGTAATGGGGGTAGTAAGGGTTCTGTTTGGACTGGGAGAGTGTCAACAATTAATCCAGCCTCTGATCTGCAGGCCACAGCTTCCCTGACCCTGAGTCACAATCCAATTGGGACGGCAGCCTCACAAAAGGGCTAAAACCAACACAGAAAATCCTTCTGGTACTTCTCAATATACAGAAACCTTTGTACATTCAATTCAGAAGCCTTTAACAAACATTTAGTTAATGCCTTTAGATTTTAATGGAGTACAATCTAAAGGACATATTTACCTTTTTGTAAAACGGACTTTAATTATGTAAAATCTTGCATCTATTTTGAAAAAAGAATATTTTTCTAAGGAGCTCCAAATCCCCAGTCCCCCTGCCTCAATAATCCAAGACTCGGGGAGAGAGGTGGAATCATAGAGAACACAGATGTGAGCAACACTGGAACCATGTTAATCCTTTTAATTCAATTATGGTAAATAGGGACAGAGCTTCCTTCTAAACAAAACACAGTATGCAGGAGTTCAGCAGGCAGTGGCAGGGGGAGCTTCAGATGTAGGCAGGCTACCCAGTGGGAGGCCTGGTGGTCTCCTGGGATACCTCCCAGTTCCTGAGCCCCCTACTGGGCCCCCTCACCCCCCCAAAGGCTATCCCTGGCCCAGCACTAGCCTGCGGGATAGGGTGGCAGGGCTGGACAATATGCCTGAGACAATGGGCTTTGAACCACACACATAGTAAGCCTATGTTGCCAGCTGTGGCCATTCCTATACAGAGCTGGTAGGGGTGTGGAGGGAGAGGGAGAGGAGCGGGTTGGATGGCGTGTAATGTGTCAGGACTGAGTATTAAACGGGGATCTGCCAAAGTGCTTTGGGGCCTAGCAAGCTCATTCCTCCCGAAACGGTTCTGTGCGGCAGTAACCTGCTAACCCAAGCCAGACTGACACCAGCACCTCCTCCGCTATGAAAGAGAGTGTCTGTTCCCCGGGATGAACACAGGACAGAGAGGGGGAGCAGAGGGGGCTGAGAGAAGGGAGTATGTTTTTGAAACAGTTAGACAATCTGTTTGGATTAGGCCCACTGCCGAAGAGACATGGAAATGATGGGCAGCCGGGACGAGGGGAGGAGAGGAAAAGGAGAGGGGGGAGGAGGACAGGGGAGAGAGGGAGGGAGACAGATGGAGAGGAAAAGTGGTGGTGGAGGGGTTGAGCAGAGGCAAGAGGGGGAGGTGAGGAGAGGGGTCGGAGACTGGAATCTCAGGATCTAAGGCTCTCTTGGCTTGATGGTTCCCAGATGTTGTCGGCCCCCCCCCCCGCCCCTCCTTCCCCTCAGTGTTGCTCTGCTGTGGTGAATACACAGGAGCCCAGTTAGCCATGTGGGACAGATGGGTCAGTGGCTGCGTGGAGATGGGCCTCCTGTGGACCAGGGGAAATGGGAGGCGAGAGGCATCTCCTCCCAACAGCCACGGGCCAGAGGGGGCAGACCTGGTTATGTTTTCTTATCCTCTCTCTACCCAGGCAACCTCAGATGGTAAAGGCATGTGACTACATGCAGATGTGTGTATTGTGTGTCTTTTGAATGTATGCGTGTACCTGTATGAACATGTCTTGTGTTTTGGACAATGACCGCAGACTGCTGCAAAAGCTTGGAGTGAGTAAATAATAGTAATAATCCGGTAGAAACGTGCATAATTGTAAGTCGTAGTCCTTAGTGTGTATACTGAAATACCTCAGTGTCTGCATTGCAGACTGTAAAATGCAGGTGCCGGGTCACGCTGTAGCCGGTGCTGAAATTCTGGCGCTGCTTGATTTACGGCCTCTGGCTGCAGCCGGCCATGTTTCAGGATGACGGCGTGTTCTCGTCCACCTATCTGCTAAAACGCTTACGCTCCGCAGCCCCTGCTCCGCACCGCCTCTCTGCTGCCTCCGTCCTCGTCTGCAGCAGAAAGTGTTGCTGCTGTACATTAGCAAGTTGTTGACTGGCCGCTGAAACACACATTTGTCAACATGTTAGGAGGTGTCAACACTTGAACAAAAGCGCATCAGCCCACCCACCTTAGTTCACTTTCACTTGCATTCTTCCATCTCAATCGCCTCAGGAATTACAGGAAGCATACCGTTACCACGTAAGGTTTTTTTCTTTTAGCTCATTTCTGATAATTAAAAAAAAACATGAACTAATCACACTGTACTGTTGGCAATTTAAGAGTCCCATGGATACACAGTAAAGGTAGTTTTCTTGTCATATGCTCGCCTCTGAGGTGTGTGGTGAGCTGAGTGTTCTCATCCCAACTTTGTGAGTCAAAGCTAGGTGGCTCAGAGACAGTAAGCCCTCTAGTTAGAGAGGGCTTGAGAAGGCTGTTGTATCACTTAATTGTGAAGTGATGTTCAAGTGTTCACACATATGTTCGTTTCTTGACTGAGGACTTTCTGTATCCCTTTGGGCGCTTTTTAAACCCTGAGCCACACGAAGGGAATATTTCACAGAAGCCCTCGCTTAATTCGTGGTCATGGTTGCCAGATATGGAAAGAGACATTCTATATCCCTAGAGAGGGTTGGATATCATCCTCTGGATGCGGTGGAGGGAGGGTATTTTTGGAGCATCTTATGGCTATTACAGGAGACCTGGGAATGGGAAAATGCTTGTGTGTGTGTGTGTGTGTGTGTGTGTGTGTGTGTGTGTGTGTGTGTGTGTGATGTCAAGGAGGGGACGATTTGGGGGAGAGCTATGATCAGGATTCCACAGCTGGCCCATGTCACTCCTTGACCCTTTCCCCCACGTATCCCCCACAAAATAAAAAGTCTAGACTGTGCTCTGCGTCTCTCCCCTTCACAGAGATGGACAAAAAGGCATATGGAGAGAGAGAGGGGCAAGATAAACGAAGCTGTAACTTTCTCTTTTCCTTAAGGACTCAGTTCAAGAGAGTGCTCTTCATGGCAAGACACGGTGTCTATTTAAGCCATTAATAAATAAAGAAAGGCAATAGCGCCACCAAAGAAATAGATATCACACTATTACTTATTTAACTATCCTTCTGAATTATTTATTGTTTATTCCAAATGATCTTTTTTTTTTTTTCGAGTGTACACTTTCAGCTTGGGTATCCCATGTGAGCGCTACCAGCGGCAGATGATTTGGACAGCCAAGTTCAACTTGGATGAGTTTGTAAGAGGGGAATGAAACTACTGCAGGGGGTTGGGGAAAAGAGTCTTGATGATGGTGTTACTGACATCAAAGAATAAGTACACCAAAGTCAACAGCCAAGCAGCATTAAACACGCGCTGAAAGACGGACACAGACACACTCTCTCTCTCTCTCTCTCTCTCACACATTTACTCTCTATGTCTTACTCGCTCTGTTCCTGAAACACTCGGGGTCCGTGGAGAGAGATAAATTATGGGCCTAGTGGCTTTTTGAAGTCTGCTCGGCATCAACACCAATAAACGCCAACCATGGCCCGCCTCCTCGCTCCTAAATTAAGTACTTATTACCCCCGGTGTGACTTGGCCATGTGAACCGTAGCTGCACTGTGCCTGGGCAGGGCTGAAGGCCCGGGGTGTGGAGAGGCAGTGGGAGCAAGCGGAGCATATGTCCTCTAATGAAAGAAAGACCTCGAGTATATCCAAGCGGAATGATTTACGGTGACGCACAGTGACCTCTGAGAATTCCCGAGTCAAAGCTTAAGCATGTCTTCTTCAGTACCTGGCACGCATGTCCTAATGGATACTAATCATTCAGCCCTTCCACGGTGTTTGTTTGTCGAGAGTTTATAATTTCCGTACCTCTTCGCTGCGGCACACACTTCAAATTAATCATCATCACTAAAATATTCCCATCATGCTGATAATTGCAACCACACAAAAGGCCTTTGGATATTTGGATAATGTAACACAATGCTTCTATTTGAGGTCTGGGTCAGTTATGCAAGATCGGTTTCTGCAGAACTATAAACCAATAACAGTAGCTGGCACTTTTGTCAAATTAGATGCCATAGTCCCGAGTGCAAAAACATTTTTGCCAGCTTAAAACAAAAGGATGGAGAAGTGCCAAAGCACACTGGAGGGAGGAGAGTGAAGTTGAGCGAGAGCAGTCGGCTCATTCTCTTGGAGTATGCTTTAAAGTAGTGCCAAGGCCCTTTCTGGTGCCATTGCACTGCATCTGCCTCTGGGGAGGGATGAGGTGCAGAGCCCACACCTCCTCTCCTTGTCTCCTCTCCTCGCCTCTCATCTTGCCTGACACACGACTGTCTGGCCGCTGCAGCAGGGAGATTGTATAATCCGAGTGCGTAAAACTGTCTTTTACGGCATTGTAAAGATTTACTATTGGAGTAAATAACGGTGGGAGAACAGGGCTTTTAAATGGAACCCAATCAATATGTCAGAGGGAGCTGCAGTAGAGGACAGGGCTGTGTCTGACGCCACACACACAGATGGACGGGGCGGATCAGTGAGCAGTACAACTAGGGATACCAGGATGAACTCTCAACATCTTACCTCAGCAGAAAACCGACAAAAAAAACCTCGACGTGATCAATAATTCCGATATTTGGATGGTAAACTGCAACGCAACCTACTACACAAGATCAGGGTAAAGTTAAACACTGCGGGTCAGGAACTTGTCATAGCAGATAAGATCTCAAACTTGTATGGTATGATATATAACATTGTCAAAGATTAATAATATCCATACACACATGCATGCACACCAACACATGCTGGTATAAATTCAACACTTAGCTCCCTCACAGGGACGCGCATACGCACTGGTGTACAGAGAAAATGCAGACATGCAATAAATTGCAAGCCCTGTGAAAGCAGAGTTGGCACTCTCTCTCACACGCACACACACACACACACACACACACACACGCACACACTCTGACAGCCCCTATAGACACTCACACATTCACACAGAGACACCCCGGCCTCATGAGCAATAAATCGCACAGCCCATCTAACAAGTTCATTTCCGGAGGCCAGAGAGGATGGGTCCTCTGACTTTGGAGTCAGCAGCCTTGTGAGGATCAATGGCAAGAGACGGAGAGCGAGGGGCAAGGAATCGAGCTGAGATACAAAAATCAATCAGCAATTTAATCGCTTTGGGAGGGGAAGACGGAAAAAAGAGGGCAGGGGAGAATTCCACCGCTTTTTTACTTAAAAAAGCAACACTTTGATTTAACCCTTTGACATATAGTATACATCTCTCAGTTTTATTGAAGCTTTCCTCTATGACAGGAAAGGCTCCAATGGGAGCAGATCTATTTTCAGACTCAAGATCACACAACTGCTGTTTCTCTCTACAGTCTCAGATGAGACGCGGTTAATGTGTCAGGAATAGAGTAGGGAAGATTTGAGAAATTTCATTGTAGAGCTTCAGCTTTTAACTATGTGCATGCTTTTTTGTCCAAAGCTTCCACACAGTCATTATGTGCGATTTGGAGGGTGTCAGCAACTTCGCTGAAAGATGCAGATAAATCCGTTCTTCTGGCGGGTGCTGTGAGGTCAGGGGTGAGCTGTTTGGGAGGAGTTTTAAGGGCATTATAGTGTGGCTGGTGAAAGTGCTGGATGGAGGAAAATTTCTGTGGAGGAAGGGGGTTGATTTGGGGCTGGGTGTTGATGAGGAACTTCTTTAGGTCAATGTCCGAGGCTTGGAATTGACACTATTGAGCGAGCGAGCTTTAGACTAATAAAATGACTGACAGCCTCGGGCTGCAAAATCGAAGAAATGGATCCTCCAAGGAGAAAAAAAGCAAGCTGGGAAAAGAGAAACATAGAACTACTCCTCAAATCCGCTTGGCTAGAGGAAGAGACTTGATAGAAAGGGAGGCAGTTAATTGAAAAGTGTTGCAGTCTTTCTGTAAATGCCTGGCTGTTTGTTTATCTATATTTTGCAATTGTGCACCTGTGTGTGTTTCATATAATGAGAAATAATAATTCCGATACATTATATAGTGCATTTACCTAAAATCTGCAAGTTTTGAAAATAATGTTAAAGGCTAATTTTGTATATTTAAGTCAGTGGTTGTGTGCCCAAGTGATTGTTAGTGTATGTACGAGAGTGTACTTGTGTGTACATATGTGTGTCCACATATGTGCGTGTGTGTGTGTGTGTGTGTGTGTGCTAAATTGGTGGGGCGTAACAGGCTGATTCCTACAGAACTCAGGCATTGCTGACACTTAGCAACAGGAGCCAGGGGCCTCCCTCCCCAGAGAGAGTGGCGGCCGAGCCACATTCATTACCAGCCCAGAATCTTGGGCTGGATAAAAAATTCATGCTGTTTACAACAACAAAAGCCCCCCCCCCCGTTAAAAGAATATGAACCCTACTGAACAATGGCTCCACCAAACCGTGAGCAGATCGCTGACATCTCAAAGGAGACCAGCGGTTGTGTGTGTTTTGAATTTGTGTGCCGCCGACAGCTAGTGTTGTGCTTTCTGAGTGTGCGCACACACCCTCATAGGCGATGGTGATATAAATAATGATCCTGTTTACTGCAGCAGGGAGTGAAAACAGCTTAAGGGCACTTGAATAAGGACACGATTCCCTCAAAGTCTTGTGCCATGTAATGCTGTTTACACTCATAATAAAGGAGCATGTATCCTCAATGTGCTGCACATGTGTACAGAGGTGAGACTGCGCTTTCCTCGCAATGAGCTGGATTTTGTGCCGAAGTGTGTGTGTGTGTGACCCTGCCTCTGCTCGGCTCATTGACAAATGCCTGTGCGCTGTGCTGTCGGCTGATTTGTTGGCAAAAGGGCCGCGCTTATGAGCTCTATTCAGTGTTAATTAGCACACTCCACAGCGATCATTATATCAGGTTCCTGTGGTGACATCTGATTGCATTGTCTCCGTGGGGGGGGGGGGGTGAAGCTCCACCGATGGGGGAGCACCACACACGCATACACAGTACACACACACACACACACACACACACACACACATTCCTCTCACTAGATCACACACGTATACCTAAGGAGGCACAGGAATCCTGCACATACATAAAAAAACATACGGCCCCGCATGAGTGCACTCAAAAATAAGATGTGAAGACGCACCGATGTGAAATACACAGGGATATGAAAGCGCAGAGCACGGTAGGGCATAGCCAGGCGCTCACATGAACAGCTACCCCCCCCCCATTCCGTTAATGCCACACCAAACAGGTGCAAGGTCAAACCGCGACGCCAATAATAGATGCTCCTCATCGTCCTCAGAAATAGTTCTCTCATCGCCACTAAATGTTTAACTAAGGTTGTGTGCTGTTTGTATTAACGTGACGTGGAGGAGGTGAGGGGCCATGTGTGCACAGGTCAGGGAGATCTCGCTGTGTGTGTGTCCGGCTCTGACCTTTGACCCGTCATTCTCCGTCAGAGACCAGAAAACAGCAGAGGGTGCAAGACGGCACATTGTTGCACTACCTTGGCCTGCTGATGTTTTCTGTTATTTCTGCTTAAATGTAGGTTGTGTGCGAAAGTAGGATACAGTAGCAGCACATACTCGGCATTGTCTTTTTGACGAAACCGTGGCCTTCAAATGCTGCCGTTTAGAAAGCCTAGTCACTGCAACTCTCTGCTGGGACTAGAGGTCATCGAATTGATAAGATGATGTTATTTCAACAGAACACTGTGTCCTAATAACTCACGGCTATTCCTGAGGGACGTTGGCCCGGTGACATTGCATGGCGAGGAGGATCAGGGGTGATTGTCGCCCCCCCCCCTACCCACAGTCACTTGCGTTATGTGCAGGGCACCTGTTCTTTTTTTCTGTGGGCTGCTCTCTCGGGGGCCTGGTTCAGGTTTCAGCATGATTTTCCAGAGTTCAAAAACTGCCATCTCCCAGCCCTGCCATCCAACTGCAACACTGGCTGAGTGACAGGACGCTACCTTTGACTGTCATGTGCTCTACAGCACTGAGCCTTTCTCATCATGGGGCTGTCATCAGGGTAGCACATTTACTGAAATAGGGTCCACTTGGTGTGTGTGTGTGTGTGTGTGTGTGTGTGTGTGTGTGTGTGTGGAGCAAGCATTCCTTATGTTTGTTTTTTTATTAGCAGCATTCATTTATTTTATAGTTCAGCTGGTATGCTACACTTCATCAGTTTAGATTCTCTCTACAGTAATACACAGTGACCTCACAGTGGATCAAGTTCTAGGTAATTAATACATGACATACATCACTCCCATACTATTATCTTTGCATGCCGCTTTGCACACTAATGATGAACTTATTGTAACAAATCTGATTTCTGCGATCAATAACCAGGTTGGCTGAGGGCTCGGTGCCTCATGGAAGTGTACTGCAACCTTGAAAAGGCCCTTGTTTTAAATTACCTCATCCGAACATGTGAATTCATGTCGCTTACATAGGAATGAGTCTCCGTTAAACATGGGCCTCAGGCCAAAGCAAAGAACTCATTGAAGTCACTATGTTTAGGAAGGCTTAATTGAAGCCCTGGTTTTGTGTTACATAGAAGAAGAAAATTGGGTAATAGCACAAATTCATTTTTACAAAGCAATGTGTGTTTGTGTTAATCCAATTCATGGTTAAAGAGACCTTTCAGTTCAGCTTGTCTGTCGTCACTTGTGGATACTTGATGCAGTGTGTGTGCTGTGTTGGGATCCGTCATGTGGATATGGCTCCTCTCTCATCAGATGTAAAGCTAAAGACTCCCCTGGCAGCAGCTACAGCACCCTGACTGCTCATCCTCATTCAGTCTTCAAGAGGCACAGGAGAGGCCACTTGATAGCAGCGACTGAATAAAACCAGAGGAATACAATCCTGATGCTAAGCAGGTAAATGAAAAAGAATGAGCTGGCCTCTTCTTCACAGAGGAAAGAGCAAGTGGGCTTTTGTGTTTGTGAATGAAGCCGAGATCGTTCTATGAATGCTGTCCTCGCTTGCCTCTCTGTGGGATTGAAATGCCAACTAACCACTATTCCACCCCTCGTTGCTCTCGGCCCTTTTTTTGCCATCGCTCCCTAAATGCGAGGCCTTAACTTACACAACTTGAAAAGAGAGACAACACACAATTTTACACTTGTGTGCACACAAACAAATAAGGCAATATTGATTGGAGCCACGGCTGCATTCACACTGATGCTCCTCTCAATAGATCAGTCATGCTCTTGCAGCTTGCCCTGCTGCAGCCCTGCAGTTTAACACCGCTAGCCTTCTCCAAAGGACACATTTAATCCACCTGACACCTAAAGAGCCCCACTAACGGCACACACAATGCACATTGCGCTCTTTAGAGCAAGAACTAGCTCTGCAAATATAATTGTGATTGTTTACCTAAAAGGTGGCAATTCCATTTTATATTATGACAATAACAAAACTCTATTGATCTCTGTAGGGACAATGGTTTTTCTCTTGCTGGGTTAAAGCATGTGCTCAGTTACAGAACAGAAAGTCTCAATATAAACAGTAAATACAGATGAAATATTAATAAAGTAAAATGCTTACTTAGATTGAAAGAATGTTCCTTTGTGTACTATGTTATTTTAGACACAGCATCCCATCCTCTGATCGCTTCACTGTTTATTTACGACTGGTGTTATTCAGTCATTTCAAAAATGTGTTTGTGTTGTCACATTTAGGGCAAATGAAATAAACTCTCCCTCAGAGCTCAAGCCTCGCTAGTCACACTTACTTGTGATCCAAAAGACACATTGTCAGTCTCAAAGTGTTGGAGTGGGAGTTTGCAACAGTCCTGATTCACATTGCCACCAACCCACAGATTGGCTGACGCCTCTGAGGGAGTGCGAGCTGAATCATAACGTGACTCTTTCTGCTGCAAAAGGGCCAGGAGCATCCTTCCTCTGCCTGGTGCTGAGGGTGGAGTTAGTTCTCACACACACACACACGTACCGCTTGTTTCATGCTTTTATAAATCTGGAGTAATATACTTGCACGCATTTGAGAGAGACGGATGCATTCGTGTAAACATGTGCATGATACAAGCAGGAGAAAAACTCATATGCAATTTCTGTTTGACCTTTTAGCAGATTCAATTCCCCATTGTGCGGCTGTTGTCTGTGCATCTTGAGATAATGTCAACTGTTTAGAGAACCATACATTCTATCTAATTTCTCCCATTTGTTCCTAATTGTCTGAACCTCCCCCGACCTCCCGGGCCCGGCCTCTCCCTTCCACCTGTGCAGTTCCCATAGAAGTTGTTCGCGGCTGCATCTGTTGCCTGCGTGGCTTGTCTGCGGATTAATTACTCATTAAGGAGGCCGACGCTACTGTTAGGGGCTGTTTTACACGCATGCACGCACACACACACACACACACACACACACACACAAGTCGTAGCCTGATGAGGGTTTATTTTGCATGTGTACATATACATGCATGCTCACATGTGCATTTCGATTTGCAAGAAAACTCACACTTTGGGAATAAACACAGCAAACACACTGTCACAGAGCAAATAATCTACAATGACTGAGTGGTGAAGTCAGTTCAAAAGTGCATAAGAGTGCATAAAGGTTTCCCCCCACAAAAACGTGCCTTAGTGGCAGAATAGCTCCAATAAGGACAATTTAGGCCTCAAAGAGAATTATGTTCTGGCGTGTGATTTCTTGATTGACGGGTGTCTCTCTCCCTCCCGTCACAGTCTGCTGTGGTGGCTGCAACTCATTCCTCCCACCTCTGCTCCACCAAGGCGTCTACAGATACAGATCAGTGGGTACAGATCACGTCTGTGATCTGTACCCACAGTTGAGTCAAAGCAGCCACCAGTACATGTTTAAGACAGCAGTGGTGCTATCTGGTCTACGTGATTTGGATTCTTCTAGAGCAGTAGTGAGCCTAATGATTTAATATTCTGAGGTTATGCAGTAAATCACATCAATCACCACTTGGGTCTCTCCTCTTCCTCAGCTGACAAAATGATGTACGGTGGAGAAAAATGATGTAATTGGAGGACCACAAACTAAACTACCGTATGTAAGGCCAGAGGGGGTGTTGCTGTGTTTATGTATTAAAAGCCTCACAGTTCAGCAGAGTCAGGAGAAAATTATTTTGACAAAGAATTGACATTTCTGTTGGAGTTTGTCTGTTGTCCGACACAGATTTAAAGATCTGTAACATTTATTTTTCTGAAAGCAAGCCACTTGTCTCTCTTGGAGCGCAAACTCAAGAATGCACACATTGTCTTCTAGCACCTGCACACACACACACACACACACACACACACACACACACACACACACACACACACACACACACACACACACACACACACACACAACCACAACCCTGTGCTGCTCTTTCTACTGCATGACACCTGCACTGTAACACGAAGGTGTTTACAGGAAACACCATCCCAGTTGCTCTTGTGTTTTCCTGTTCAGGCCCTGCGGGGATAGAGTCCACCTCACTCTGGAGCAGCCCTGTATGTGTCTGCTCATGTAGGACATGCCCCGCACATGCACGCACAGCCAGCATCTCATGCCTGAGTGAGTCTGCTGGCGGGCCCTGGGCTGGGGAGGGCTGTCGAGTGCAGCCTGTACGGGCAGGAAAGAGTTAAAGTGCCACATTCCTGACTTTAGAGGCTGTAACTTATATTGGAGTTTATTAATGGAGGAGTTTGAGGCTGATCGCAGCGTAGGTGTTTGCATCTGGTGGGAGTCGGTGTGTACATCCCTCTCTCACAAAAGCACATTGTGACACACGAACATGCATAGACAGATGCTCAGGCGTTTGTGCACGCTTAAAACAAAATGCATAGTATCTATGCATTTTGTTATATAACAGACACAGCGGCATGCACTCTCTTGTTACTGCTCACCTGTGCGTCTCACTCTGTTTTTATCCCCTGGGTTAGTGGTTACAGAACATTACTGCGTAGTCTGTGATTTTGGGGAGATGTAAAGGGAACCTGTCAGTATCCTATTCACATTGGTTTAATCATAATTCGTAGAGGGCTATTCATGACCACATGAATAGATTTTTCGGTATATTCTGTTTCTGTAGAGTAAACACAGAACTTATTCTTTTTTTATTTAAAAGTAGTGAATCTCTGTTTATTTTGAATATTAAAATCCGAGTTGAAATTAGTTTGAAGTGATCTAGTCCTTTTTTAAATAAAACTGAAATGAACGAACTACCTAAAAAACTGAAATTAAAAAACTGAAAATAATGAGCCTTATGTAAACATCACAAAAACACGAGAATGAAATCTTGAGAAGAATGAGTCGAGTGATATATTGAGCCGAGAGGGAATCTCAATCCAAATCTATCACATTGATCTCTATGAGCTGATGAACATTATAACCAATAATCGTTTGTTTTTCTTAATTTCTCATGCAGATGACCATTTAATGACCATTACATGAACACAAAGTTATACAACACAGCTTCACTGAAGTCAGCTTCACTCTTTACAGGCTCGTTGCCAATTTTCTGCCTTTTCCCTCACCGAGGGCCGGCTTGGGGGGGGGGGGGGGGGGGGGCTTTGCCGGTTATCATTTATTCAGTTCTGTGACACTGTGCGACACTTTCTCGTCATGGATTCAATGTGCAAGCCGCACCAGCCGAGCCAGCCGGTAAGCAAACGGGTCACCACGATGCAAATTATCATGGAAGTAAACTAAAAAACAAAACGATGATTAAATTAACATTTTGAGCATCGCCATCATTTTCATTTCAACCAGAAGTTGTAAGACATTGTAAATGACCAAAGAGCTTACAGTTAACTGTCATGAACTGAAAACACACTGTGAAAGGGTTAAAGTGCTGAGACAGGAACATGGACAACACCGAGACTGGACGGCGCTTTGATGGCAACCTATCGTTCACAAGGTAGTTATGCCCTTAAGCATACCCTGCTTTATCATCTCTTCATTGAAGCATCATTTAATAAATAGACAGCATGCTGTATTAAAAAAGACTTGTAAATAGCAATTGAGACCATAAATTCATGTGTACAATGTTTACTGAGGTAATAAATCAAGTGAGAAGTCATTTGCTCGTAGACTTATATAATCAGACTTCTTTTTGCCACCAGAGGAGTCGCCCCCTGCTGGTTATTAGAAATATAAGTGTGAAGCACTTCCGCATTGGTTTTAAATTTCAGAACCGAAGGTTGCCGCCTGGTTGTCATGTTTGAAAAGATCCAAAATGAACACTGTAAGTGGATTACAATAATCTAATTATTTAAACAGTGTTTGTATATGAATAATTCTGTCCCAAGATTTTTGATCCATATAAGTGGCTGATACCCGATCCAGCTATTTGCATCAGTCCAATATCCTGATATCAGTATCATATTGGTGCCTCTGTAGTCTCTGTATATGTTCAAGTGATCATCCCTTGTGTTTGCACGCTTTACGATAAAGGGAAAAGCACATCACGGAGCTGAAAAAAAGGCAATATGATGATCTGCTCTCACAATTTAGCAAATTTCCCAAAATGTTGGAATATTCTTTCAATGATGAATATCTAATGTTGGAACGGCGCTTTCATATTGTTGAAATGTGCTTGTAACGCGGCAGTTCCCCACACCTGAACTGCCCATTCAGATTGGTGTCATGATGTTTCTCCGTGCTACTCTGAGGCTTCCCCATAAATATCCCGCTCTTGCTTGTGGTGTCTGAAATTGCTATTTGCATAACTTTTAACATAGTATTGCGGTTGTGTGAGCCGTGCCTTGAATGTCAGAAGGGAAGAGGAGCAGGGTTCGCAAGTGCATGGCAACAGCCCACAGCGCAAAGCTTGTCACTCACAGAAAGGGAACCACAGGTTGTTCAGTAGCCTATGAAGTGACAAGGTGATGTGGAATGTGACTTTCAGGTTTTAGGAGTTCTGAAGGCCACACGTTTAGCATCTTTCACCTCTTTACCCTGCCTCGTACATTCCTCGCCGGTGTGGTGGAGGTGGGGAGTTGTTGCGCACACGTGCACTGGGGTTGTATCTGGATTTCATCACCACTGAACAATCCTGCTCCCAGTTAACTCACACAGAGGTAAGTGAGGCAAGAGCTCTTTAAAGTAAGAGCTGTCGCAATCGGTGTTTAAATACTGATCTTGAAAGGAAATGACAAGGGGTTGCGGTACATCAAAACCACCAGGACCCGTTTAAAATGAGCGCTAAAGTCACTGGTTTACCTCTCAGTCATTACTCGGCTGTTTTGTGGTTGATGGTGATCTGTATGTACACACAGTTTTAAAGGAGACTTAATGTGGCTGCTTGGATCACCCAGCATCTGCTCACTGGTTAGCAGGTCTTGACCAGGCGTAATCCTGTTAGGTGTAAAGCCAAATCTTTTCTCTAGAACAAGCTTGGATTGACTTTTTCCCCCTATTGTAACATTTGGTAATTGAATACAGCTACAGTTAATGCTCATTGGAATGGGAAAACCCTGCCAAAAGCTATTGTTGCTTCCGAACAGCGCAGTAGCCAGATTCGAAGTGACCCAACAAACAAACAGGTTTTCAGTCTTCTGATTCTGCGGGCGATTTCAATGGAAAACAATGGGATAATATCTGAAAGACAAAAATATTGACAGATATCCCCTGCAATGTATGATTGTAGAGGCCCATTCGTTTATTGCCTCAGCCCCCTCCCCTCATCCCCACCTCAACCCCCCACATTACAGCCATTTACCTAATTGGATAAAACGACTCCTGGATGTAAGCCAAAGGGGTTTTATAGTCCGTGTTTGCGATTCGGATGTTTGATTATAAGCTCTCTTTGATAATTACTCCCAGTTTGCTACCAGCCAGCCGGGCCCACTCTCTTTATCGCTTCCTCGCCTTGCTGTGAGCAGCAGTTGTGTGTGCCCAAAATCAGCCACCGGGCTGTAAAAGGTACCACAGCATGCCTTCTGGGCCCAACATCATAGGCGTGTTTCGTGCCCAGTTTACCGAGGCTAATTATCCCTAATTCGAGGTTATGGCGTGATCAAGTGTGTGCTATTATCACAGATCCCCACTCACCCGCCTCTTTCAAAACTGCTAGTCCTTCAAAGGTTAGCGTTCCCTAGCTTTGTTGTGCTTCTGCTGATTGGTCTCCTGTTTCCACTTCCTCCACATTAACACATTCCATCCGTTACCCCCATCCCTACCCTTTAGCTTGGACCACTCTGCACTCGCGTGCATCTGAAACACAGTTAATGCATCAAGGCTTCGTGATTATAAGTGAGAGCGATAGCTAGCCTCACCTGCACCGGCCCTGAGGGGGTCCTTGAAGCTGATGTGGTTATCAGTGCGCTGAGAGGGAAGGAGACATAATCCATTCTGTGGCACATGGGGGTCTTTCATCGACCTTCCCCGCTCTGAAAGAGTCTCTCCTGCAGGTCTTACCCAGGGCTGCGATATGGCCAGTCCTTACCATCCCTCCAGCCCTGCTGATATGGGCCAGCTCTATTAGGTCTTGTCTGCATGCTTGAGCTCATGTCAGTTATGGAGCCTCTCTACCCAGAGGGCATTAGCTGGCAATTCTGGAAGGTAAGGACCCCAAGGACATACTGAAAAGTTGGAAAATATTATAACTTGGTACACTTTCTCAGTATCGTGCTGTGAAACTCACAAGCAGTTCTGTCCCTATTATGCTTTGTTCGAACTATAAACTTTTTTTTGCACTTTTGCTTTACACGGACTGAAAGGTTAGATTGTGTTGATTGTTTTGTTGTTGATGTGTTAAATGTCTCTTTTGGGGTTTTTGTTTTCAGACTGAAACTGTGGATCTGTGTACAATTTTGCTCATTTCTTTTGAACGAGAGAAAATAACGCATGTTGGAGTTGTTGAAGCAAAAGAAGGGTCGAACGCAGATTTTAATTACACCTGCATCTTTTAAGCTTTTTTTTTGGCTTATCCCTCTTTTAAATCCTTTCTAAGATGAATTCATATTGAACGCCTTTTCTGTACTTCACTTTCTGCCACACTTGCATGCATGCGTGCGTATACACACACGTAAACAAACGCACGCACACACACACACACACACATGCATGCAGCACCAGTAATTACCATTGTTCTAATCCTTTTATTTTATTTCCCTCCCCATCGTTGCCTGCTCTTTGGCAGACTGCATGCAAATGTGGTGGGTAATGAGCAGAAAAAGGCATCCAGAAAGAGGGGGCAGGAGAGAGAGAGAGGCAGAGGGGGAGACAGAGAGAGACAATTTCTATGCCTCTGAACAATCAAAAGAGTAGCACACCCCCATTCTTTGTACTTTCCTTTGGCGTGTGTGTGTGTGTGTGTGTTGGTGGGTGGGAAGTGAAGGAGTTGGGGGGGGAGCTGTTGCTGTCATGTGTCTGACAGATATTGAAGATAATTGTCCGCTTTCTTCGTCTTGCCTGCGTAATTCCACTGCTGCTGCAGCTTGAACAACACTCACCTGGGCAGAAGAGGAGGAGAAGGCCGGATGCGAGAGGGAGTTACAAAGAGAGTGGGGGTAGGTGTGTTTGGTAAGAGGAAAAAAATGAGTACACTCTAGTTACTGCTCTTAGTGAAAGCTATTTTATAGTCAAGAGTGGATTAATTTGGGTTTTGTCCCGTTGAAGGCGTTCTGCTGCACAGAATGCTGCTTTCATGACGGAAAGGGAGACGGTCTGTACTGCTAACGTACAGTATAAGAATGTTAAAGTGTCCCTAGAAAGTGTGGCCAGTCTACGGGTCCCTCAGTGCGCAAAAAAGTGTCCCCATGGTGCCACAGGAGGAACGCACATGGCAAAGTCACAGAGACCCAAGCTGCAGAACAGGTGTCTCATTCGGTGGAATACATTTGAATGACAAAAACCCAGGAGAGGATTATTCAGGCATCTCCAACCCTGGATGGAGGGCATCTACTATTAATGAGATGGAGGGATTCAGATTTCCAGACCAGCTCCTGGCTACGCATGGAAGCTCTGCACTGTTAGAATGTCCAATCCTCTGGGGGACAAAAGGATTCCGGTGGCTTCGTGTCTTGGAAGTTCCTCAGCGTTAGTTACGATGAACTGCTCACACTGAATGCACTACAGTCACTGCAACACTTTACCTTTAATGCACAACACCTACAATAAAGGGTAGCTAGACTACGCTGTCCTTAAGAAAAGGTTCTAAACATAGAAATGAAATAAGAGTAGAACAGACATTGCCATTCAAATCAACGTAGCAGCATGGTCAGACTCAGAGTGGCATCTATTTTTATGTGTACTGTTGCTATTGTGTCTGTTGAAGCGGGCTGACTTTCTTATAAACTAAACCGACTTATGGAAAGCTGCGAACTCACTTTGCAAAGCAAAGAGGGCCCGAGTAAATGAGAAACATATAACAGCGTAATGCTTCATTCACACACTCTTGACACGGCGTAAGAAAGCACATTTCTATCGCCAGATGAGTGATAACTTTGTTCAGCTTAATTTCTGTAACCAGTATAGCATTTTATTTTTACTAGTCAAATGACCACGGAATGTCCATTCTACTACTATTCTTTTTCTACTGTTGTAAATAATATTGTTTATGAGTCTTGTTTTGACAGAATCAGTGATGTGTAGATGACAGATTGAAATGGAGAAATGACTCAGAAAAGATTCACAAATGACCATTAATGGTGTTTTAGTTTGCCAGGTTAAACGAGTGACATGTGCACACATATTCATGTGCACGTTACAGAAAGGACACTCTGGAATGTATTCAACATTCTCTGCCTTGACTAAAGATGCCTATCACCATCTTTCCTGTCGTCATCTTGATGCTGCTGCAACAGCTGATTGAAACAAGCCGGGAGTTATTGTCGATACCAAACGGAGAAAATAAAAGAGAAAGAAACAGAACTTGAACTCAGCCGCTGCGTCTGTTGTTTTTTCCAAAAGTTCTAGGAAAGCTGGGGAATGGGCAGAAGGCCGACTCCAGCCTTGCTTCTCCTCCTCCTTTCAACCCAGACTTCTTCAGCGCTTCCACTGACCCCTCCCCTTTGAGGCAATGCTGAAAACACTGGAATATGCAGCCAAATGAAACAATGGTGGGTCCCATTGCTAAGCAGTGTCTAGAAGGACTGGGCCGGCCTCCAAGCCTGTGGTCGCTGGAAACACTGGTGAATGCTGGGATAATACTAGGCTTTAACAGGAGCAGCGCCCCCTCCCCTCCACCCACATGTACACAGTGACACACTGTGCATGCACAGACAGCACGGGCCTGGCTGCTCATCATTGATTCTTAAACTGCTGCGTCCTGATGCAACACCAGCTGTAGAGACTTATTTGTTGATCGTATTTAGACTGTTTCTGAGTCCTTAGCTGTGGTGATACACAACTTCAGCCTCTATCCACAGCCCAGAGGTGAGGTCACCTGTCCACACTGAGGTCACACTGTGACTTGTGTGCTGTATGAGGAGGCTCCGGTGTCTGTCCAGGACTCCATTTAATCAATGGGCTGCAAGTTCATCCTCTAATTACTGCAGTGGGTGCCCTCGCCTTCTCTCTGCAACAACTTATCAATAACACACTTCCCTTTCTTCCCCGGGAGCCATAAATCTTTGGTGCTGAGCCTCCTTCAGTCTCCAAGTAAACGGCCTAGAGGAAGCCTGGACACATGTGTTAACAATCGTTGACAGGTCCCCCCCCCCCCCCTCTTGTAAAGGCCGTTGGAGAAGGGAACGTGTTTACAATTTCTTGTTGCTTCTCTGTCTTAACAGCATTGCTGTTTCTTTACATACTTCTTGTTTCTCTTTGTAGCTTTACCTCTCTCTGTACTTCCTACCTGTACCACGTCTTTCTCCCTCTGTCTGACTCTCTGCATCTCTGCATCCCCTCTGTGTCTCTCTGTGTCATTGTCTCTCTGATTCTGTCTCTATACGGTCCTTCCTATTCTATCCGTCTGTCTTTCTCCGTCCCTCCTCCTCTGCCCGAGGGGCCAGGATTATGTCTAGAGCAGGGGGAGATAACCTGTAGGTCATAGATGAAGGGATTTGGAAGGTGGAAAAGTTTTTTTTATTTATATAGTTAAAGTGGGAGGGAGGGTAGAACCAGCCTGGATGCAGCATGGAGCTGTTGGATTTATCTCCATATGGAAGGTGGGTGTCAGGGGAGGGAACGACGCATGGTTGAAAAGAGGAAAACCCACCCAGTGCACATGCTCATCATTCAAACACAGACTTGATACTCACAAAATAAGCATCTTATGATATTCATTATAGCCTCAACAATAAAAGGACTTACAGGTTCCTAATCTTACAGCATAGGTAATTCTCGAGGGTCCTCAGCGCCGTGCGGAAACTGAAAAATGAACGGTGACAACCTGTGTTCTATAGATAGAGAGAACTAAGGGGAGAAAGGGGAGTAATAGTTAATGTGAGGGAATAGAGTGCTGGCTGAAAAAGGAACACGGCTTCCTCTCGTCTCTTTTATCTCAAAGGTGCAGATGCAGAGAGTTGGCGTTGGGGGGGGGGGGGGGGGGGGGAGCCATGTCATGACACTACTGTGCATATGTATGCATGCACATTGATGCACACGTGCCTGCATGCACGCATGCTTCTACACACCATTATTTTTGCGGACATTTCTTTTCATTGTCCTTTCTTGTTTCTTTCCTTCATAGATCGAGACAGCGCCAAACAATGAGCTTGTGCAGGTTGAGCAGTTCCAGCGTCCTGTGAGGCTCCCCAGACACATCCCAGCGTTGTGTCCTACAGCTGAGAGCACCTATGGCTTTGAACTCAAACAGGGTGTGGCAATCCCATTACCTGCTTGTCTTCTGCTGTCTGCTCACCGTAGCACGGTGGAGGAACAGGTCTTTGAATGGACAGGCGGGGCTGTAGGCGAGTTGACATTCAGAGGCACAATATACATTGCTGTCTTATCATTGGAATTACAACAGCGTGGTTCAATTTCACAGTAGAGGTAGAGGGTGCAGATAGTGGAGGTCAAACACTGGACGCAGCGTGCTTCTTTGATGCACTTGTCACCAGAGGCTCAAACTTTTCTGCGGAGCTCAGGAATTTATTACTGAGAAAAAAATAGCATTGAATGAACACGTCCATTTGAATCCTGTCAAAATGATTGAAAAGTGCTGCAATGAGAATGAATTCAGTAGAAACACACATGTACTGTGCATGAAAAGTTTACCAGAGTCATTTCATCGTGTTAAATATAATCTCTCATGGAATGAAATTATGATTTTTTTTTTTATTATTTACAATAATAAAACCAAGGTTCCCCCTTTTGAATTCAGAAAAAAAGCTGATGTCCAGAGTACTCTCTCATATTTTCCAGTTTCTTATACAATAAAAATATAAAAACATTTCTCCCCTTGTAAGATGATAGTCTTCTGCTGAGCTCGGTTGTTTTTTAGATGGTGTCCTACTGTTGTAGCAACCCTGGTGACGCTATTTTGGAGAAAAATAAAAAAATGCTTAAACAAACATTTGAGCGGTTTGTGAGTGTGTGTAGTGTGTCTGTGTGTGTCTCTGTGTGTGTGTGTGTGTGTGTGTGTGCGTGCGTGCTAGGATACAGTACATATGTGTTTGCATGCTCCAGCAATGTGCAACGCATTAAGTCCTGGCAGTCCATCCACATACATAAGTTTGATTCATACGTACAGTAGTGCTCCAAAAGACTGGTTTTCTTTCCAGGAGTTGCCAAAGATGACTCACTTTAGCACTCAGTATACTTTGTCGAAGGGACTCTGAATGCGCTTTTCAGACTAAGAGGACAAACAGGAGAGCCAGTGGTCAGTGACAGCAGATACATCTTGACAGTGAGCCTCTGCTGTGCTTCAAATATCGTTTCCTGCCTTGTTTTTGCTGGATCGCAAAGCAGAACGTCTTGAGAATCTGCCCAGAATTTGCTTTCTCTCTTTTATTCCTCATGTTGTGGTGGCTCATGGCAGTGTCTGGATGTGTGTGGGAGTGAGGAGGTAAGTGTAGACTTGGCACGAGGCCCGAGTCCCCCACTGTTCAGAACGTATCATGCCAAGGTTCCTTTTAATTAGGCTGATCAAGTGTTTTGTGGGAACCGGACCCACGCTCCATGCCACTAACACATCCTCAGACACAACTCCCACTCCCCCTCTGCATCCCTTTATCTTTTGCATGTTTCCTTTGGGGTTTTCATCTCCTTTTATTATCACATTAGAGACACTTGCTACATTTTCCCTCACTGTCTGCCAGCGGATGTTTCTACCTGCAAAGAATTGAGATATCACGTTAATACTGCTTTTGTGTCCGTTGGATAATCAACAGAAGAGTTACTGCTTGTATGGATTGCATTCCCGAGCCATCTGATTTCACAACCCATATACGAGAGCAATTTTTCAACTGATTTCTGAGCAGTTTTTAATAATGCATGTGTATGCACAGTTGGCAGCGAGTTTAATGTACGACCTTCAGAATTTCTCAAAACTATTGCTTTGCTAAGTAACAGCAGTCTGGATGTCTGAAGGTAGTGGTAAGAAAAATAAGAAATATTTGTATTCAAATGTTAACTGGACACAAGCCCCTCATAAAGGCCCCTGATAAAAAGAGCATTTGGTAAGGAAATTTATATTTTAAAATATTAGCATCTTTTTTCTTTTCTTTCTTTCTTTATGTTTTGAAAGAAAACAGCACCTGTGCACCGGCCTCCTGGAGTGTGCTGTCCATCAGCGGGATGTTGTGTGCTGCTGTTGTTCAAGGTTGCCACGGTAACTGTCCTCTTTATTTCTTCGGGGGCCCAGAGGCTTTTGGGTTGCATATTTTATGTGTGGAATGTAACAGAAAAATGGGGAGGTGGGATGGGGGGGGGGGGGGGGGGGGGGTTGCAAAGCACAAGCAGCTGATCTTAGAGTATAAGTGTGTAAACCCACGCCTCCATGCACATCTACTTAACAGACATGATATAGTAACAACTGGAGTTTTTTTTCAAAAAAACAATGCACTTTATGGGATGAGGGTGCTGCTGTGGCAGTGGCACCTTTCCTCCACTGATATATTTGCCTGCTCTCTACTGACTCCTACAGCATTTTTGCCCTCTGTGTCTGTGCTTTTCTTGTAAACCTGTGAATTCAGTGTTTTTATGATCGGTTAGATATGGAAAAGTCTTTATGCTGACAGAAACACTGAGCTGTGGTAACACAAATATGTTGGGTAAATGCACTTGGCATAATCAAATCAATTTATGATACAATTTCACTGCTTTACCTGCACAGAGAACACGATTCAATGCACAGAAGTGCCAAACGAGAGCTGAATTAAGGAGCATGAAACTCCCGTTGCCCACAGTGAAAGTGCATTCTTTCTCTGTGATCCTAGACTTCAATGTTCCTATTAGTCAGAGGTATGATTTATGGTGCAGGAAAAACACAATTTTCTTTCAAATGGCATTTTGGCAAGTGACACACATAGGTTCATTATTTATCAACAGTGTGGGACCCCCACCAGTCCCTCACACACACACACACCTACAGACACAACACACACGCATTCAAAGTAAAATAAGTTAAAGCCCCTCATTACAAGCCTGAGCTCGGTATCCCCTGGGAGTCGTGGAGATGAGATCCTGAGCGGTAACATCCCAAACCCCCCCTCCTCCTCCTCCCTCCCCTCATGGTCCACTGCCCAAGTCCTGCCATGAAATACAAGCCTACAGAGGTCACGCTGATTGAACTCTGTCATAAAACGCCAAGTGTGATGCATACTCAGACGCTGTCTGTTCATAGAGCCACAGCTCACTGTGTATGGTGTAGCCATGTGGGGTTTTGTAGAGCGTGTTTGTGATTGTTTATGAATTTGTTTGATATTCTTTGGTGAGTGGATCCATCCAAATGGCAATATTTACTCTTCAGCACATGTGTGTCAAATATCGCTGTGGATTACTGAGAGACATCCTGAAGAATGTATTTTTCTTCATTTTAAGTCTTTTTTTTCCAACGCTTGTACTTTTTTTTTCTATTTATATTGCTGTTTTTGCGTCGACAGATTTTAGAGTAAGCATGCCACTGAGTTGGTTTCTCTCTTGCTGCGCTCACTGATTTGCATTGGATATCCTTCTATCCATATTGATGCGCTGAGAGGAAATGAGCCATCGCACAGAAATGCAGTTTCTGTGAAAAAGCAAAAAACAGTTTGAGTCCGTCAAAAACAGTCTATTCTTATGTCCTCATCCGTCACCAGTTCTGTCCCTAGTGTGTCTTGCCAGGGTGTATGAAGTCCCACAACACCGGCCTGTGTCTGAAAACCATCTAAAGACCAGCACTGGCTCTGTATATAAACACTAAGTAGGAAATGATTTCCAGACCCCGCTTTCTACTCCCTCCATCATACTTGTTCAGTCTCTCCCCCTTTTTAACACTTTCTGCTCATCTGGACGGAGAAGATTCAGGCATGTACAGCTAGGAGTTGAGCCCAAATGGTGCAGTATATGATCATGTATACAGGTTCCACTCCCCCTGTCAAGGTGGGTGGTAGTCACCTGGGTGGATGTTGGATGTGAATGCAGGAGCAGCGTGGTCATCACTGCGGGCATACAGAGGAGTGGGAGGAAGGACAATAGAGGTGAGCTATCCTCGGGGGGAATCTCACCGGGGTAAATGAAGAAGGGCTGTGTTGCTTTGGTTGAGAGGTCAGTGTTTAGCATGCAGGTGAACTCTTTGTGGAAGCGCGTGGAAAGCCTAACCTTATCAAGGCAACTTAGAGTGAAGTGTGAGAGTCAGCATTAGACAGGGCACCTTCTTTAGAGGCACCGATATGGAATGATAACAGCCACATACCCATCCTGTTGTGTTCATCAATGGAAATATAGTGGAGGGCTTGTAAAAGTGAAATCCTCTGCAATGTCCTCCGTTAAGAAGGAGTGCGTGTGTGCGTGTGTGTGTGTGTGCACTTGCGAGGTGTGTCCTAATGAAATTCAGTATTGATCTGAGCAAAATAGACTTTATACATCATTCATGCTCTCTATCAATCACACCCGGCTAAGTTTTCCAAAGCTGTTTGTTTTAGAGGAGTAGAAAGTAAAAAAAAAAAAACTGAGCAGAGCAATAATTACTTTGACGAGATTGTTTTAAAGTCTTTCCTTTAGCCTTTTCTCAAGGTGTAACAAGCTTATCTGTCAAAGACAATGTCCATTGAATGGACTGCTTAATTTGAAATTGATTGAGGTTGCTTTTGGTTTAGGTGGGGAAAAACTCTTTTCCGCAGACCCGGTAGAGACTTGGGAATTTAAAGCCTCGCGTCAAAAAGACGGGTCACAGTAAGACAAGGCAGAGTCCTTCACGGCGGGAGAAGTATATCTCTGAAGAGATAAGGATGCATTTGTCCTCCCAATAGTTGAGATAGTGCCATCTTCTCTTTTTTTATGGTTTGGTGGATGTTAGAAAAATCCTATAGGGTGGATACAGACAAAAAGCAAAGAAAATAAACACAGGACGTGGTAACCTGACACAGGAAACCCAGTGAATGCTGGGAGTGAGCAGTGAACCGTATTTCCTGTAGGACAGCACAATGGTAAGCGGTGGCCCCAGATTCCTAAAAGAGGCTGTAGTCGCAGGGACAAGGAAGGGCAGCCTGTGTCCTCCGGTCCAGTACTGATAAGAGCATAGATAGAAACGGCATTTATGTCCCTCTCTCTGCGTCGGGAAAGCAAAACATCCTGAGGTTGCATCGGTTACCCATTTCATTCAACATTATAGAGCAAATAGCGAAGTGAAAGCATACGTTTCAAAGTTATGTCACATGTCCGGGTGTCCAAATACGGTTTGGTCACCGAATGACCCGGAAATTTCTGGGACATGCAAGACAAACACTTCCTTTGTGTGGGAAGAGTAACGCATGTTATGAAAACCATCCCAATGTCGGTCTTCTTCACAGAGATCAAGACGTGGCATCTGTCTGTCGCTCCTTTCACTGGCTAATTTTAGGTTTGCAGCTTTTGGGTTGTTGGTTCTTCAATGGTTTTGGTCCATCTTACTTCTTCTCTCTGCACTTTGAAGAAGTAGAAGAACAGGGTGACGTTTTGTTCCAACCACTCCGTCCTGAGCACATCAGGTAGTCCGACAAGTTAAAACCACGCAAACTTCCATCAACATTATATGATGACATTTTTTTTGCACTGTCATCACATTTGAAAATTACGCCATCAGATACTTCCTTTGTGCAGTGGGTACTGTACAGTAAAGCGATTACAGGTGGCTCCCTGTATCTGTTGATGTAAAGATGATCATGACCCTTTGACAAGTACAACATTAGCTATCAACCAATACAAGTAGTGAATTGTTAATCGACATGGCCGCAGAATAGTCTAAATGTAACTTCCAGTTGTTAAACGGTGTTGGAGGTACTACAAAATATAAAGCACTGTGTGGTGAGATTCTGGAGGATCCATACATATAGAGGAGACTGTTAGAGATTAGGTTATATTGATTATGTTGAATATTGTTCACGTTACCCAAATTATAATGTGACTATAGTGCAGTGCTATTCAAATGTTGCCTAAAGCAGTGGTTTTCTGCTAATTTATACATACTCGTACACTGTGTTACCATTCAGTATTGTACTTTTTTTTTTAATATCTTAAGTTACAAGTTACTTTGCAGTTTCAGATTAATAATATACATTATCACCAACACATACATTACAAAAAGATTATTTAGATAATTAAGATGAAGTTATTTTGTGTTATCATTGATTATAAGATAAGAGTTTATTGATTCCGGCACGATATAAAGCCCTGCAACATTAACGTGTCAATAATGCATTAATAATTAATAACTAGAAACCATCTTGCTCTGGTTGAATACCAGTCGTGATGCTAAATCAGGCCAGAGGCTTAACGTCGGGGGCCAATGGCCCCTTCTCCACTTCCTACCCAAATAATACCAGCGCCCTTGCTTGGACCACTCTTTAAACTCTGCCTTCATTTTGATCGCAACTACACACCTGTAAAGTTTTGTGACTGTATTGCGTTGACAACATCTGTCTACAGACAAACAAACAGCTGGGAACGCCACACACTGTCGCGGCTGGTAAATATAATCCAGTAATACACATAATTCTGAAACGGTCTGCCCTGCATAGTTAGCACTTTTACTTTTGGCACTTTTTGTATATTTTAATGTAATAGTTTTGCACTTTTACTTGCGTAAAATTTTGAATCCATGAATTTTACTTGCAACGCAATATTTCTTTGCTGTGGTATTGCTATTTATACTTAAGTTGAGGATCTGAGTACTTCTTCCTCTCCTGCCTAAGACCTGTGAGTTATCATTTTAGGGTCATTGAGCAACGCTATAATGTAACTTGGCTGCAAGAATAAAAATGACCATGATGAAGTAAGTACGTGTCAGTGACTGGTCCGCCCTTCCTCTTGCTCCTCCCTTCCCCGCTGACCTCTCTCTGTCTTTGTCAATAGTGTAAAACATTCTTGTGGCAATGTTCTCTTATTGTCAGTGATTATCCAAACATCTAATAACTTACTTTTGGATTAATATTTGGAAATGGAAATGGCTTATTATATGTCAGCCCATATTTGGCGATTATGACCTCCCACCCAACATGACATGTTTTAGGTATTTTGTCTGTAGAGAGAGGAGATCAAAGGCTTATTGCTTCACATAACAAAATCCATCTTTAATATGAAGGAGAAACATTAGCTAGATATTTAAACGTATTACTGTGAATATGTATCTGTTAGTGAGCAGGATATTTCACCCTTTCCCTTTCTTCTCTTTCTCTCTGTCACACACACACACACACGCGCACACACACATGCGCACACTTGAGGCACAGGAATATGATTTTTTTTCTAAATGCCACGTCTTTGTGACTTTTCCATGATACCCACACAAACCAAATGGAAAAAAAAAATGGAAGTGGGATGTCTGTGCTTCTTATCTGGATGTTTTGTTTTGTTGTTGACCCCATAGCGTGAGCGTGAGTGTGTATTCACGGCCAGTTCCTGCAGGCCCTCCCTGTCAAACCAGGCATGTGTGTTAGCTCGCCCACACCTATCTGCGGCATTGTCCATTCAATATGATTATCGCTGACCCACACCGCCTCCTGTCTCCGGGGCTCACATGAACCAGTACTTCCTCCAAGGAAGGAAACGTTCGTTACCCACAGGCCAGTGTCACACGACTACACTGTAAAGACCCAAAAAGCCAAGTTGGACTGAAAAATGAATCCGCTAACGGATCTTGTATGCTCCCTTCCTGGATGTCTTTGTACTCTCACCAAATAATCCAAATTATACTAAGATGTTTCCCAGAGAGAGGCATAAAATCCACTTCAGCATCATTTGTAAGCGCTAAGTAAAACTCCCTCTCTCTTGATGGCTCTTGCTTCTCTCCCTTCTGTCTCTCTCTTCTTCTCTTGAATGCACACATACACACTGACACATGCACAAACAGTTGGGCAGCGGGACTGTGAGGGAGAGGGAGATCATTTGTCTCAATCTGCAGTGATGATAGTTTATCAGAGGCTGGAGGAGAGGAGTGGGAGCAGGTGGTGGAAGCAGGCTTTGTAAAGAGACCACAGTAATCAGATCTGCAGCTAAACTCAGACCGTGGGGAGTCCAGTGCTGACCTACAGACCAATCAAACAATTGCACATGCAGGGGTTAACTCCCCCCCCCCCCCCCCCCCCCCCCCCCACACCTGTATCCTTGACTGGCTAATTTGAGATTGCGGACACTGAGCCAAGGAAGCGGGACCCACCGTCTTGGACCTGGACCCTCCAGGAGGTGGAGCTCCCAGCATTCACCCTCTTACATGTGACTTACCAATTGAAGAAACCTTACAGTACATTATATTGATCTCTACTTGCTTAAAAGTTATCGTATCCTCACATTTTCTATTCATTTCTCTCCCTTTACACTGTACGGAATTCATTTAATAGCATTTAATGTATCATCCATTTAACACCGAGTCGCCTCATACTCGTAGTCTGTCTTTTTCTCTCTGACCCATCCACTTGTGGCAACAATAGATGGTCTTTCTCTCAGTCATACAGTGTAGTGTATAGTAATACTGTGGTGGTTGCTATAGCAACCCGCTAGTCAGACGATCTCATTACTGGCCCTTAGACATTTCTTTCTCACTCCCTCTCTAAGGAATTACCACTTTTCATTATGATTTCCCTCCCCTCTCTCCCAACTACCCCTCCTTCTTTATCTCTGTCTCCCCCTCTCTCCCTCATCCTCCCTCCTCAAAGGTCAGATGTCCTCCATGGTGGGGAGAGAGGAAATCTGTAAAAGCGTTGAGGTCTATTCAGTAACCCCCCCCCCCCCGATTGCACCCCACAATCATTCTGTTCCTTTCTATAGCTGCAAAGAAAGGAGCCAGAAAAGAAGGGAGGGAAGAGAGGAGCCTAGACTCTGCTTTTCTTTAGAGCACATTTTAAAATCTGTTTCTTTTTTCTGCCCTTCTCTTTTCTCCCCTCAAAGCTTTCTTTTGTGTGGAAAATAGCTCCTTGAACTGATGGAGGAGTAGCGGTCTGTGTTGACTTTTTTTTAAATGTTCCTGTCCACAATCAATAGCCCCTAAATTCAGACAAGCACACATAGCCTACATATAGCCCACTGTGTGCACACACATACATATTCACACGTATGGACGTGCACGCATACTTGAACTAGCTTACACACACACAGCATGTGTGCATTTATGCAGGTATAGAAACACACACACATTTTTACTTTGTCGGATATTCGTCAAAGCCTGCACAAATGTTTATTACTTCAATATTATGAGTTGAAGATTTCCATAAAAGACCAAACTGGTGCGTCTGCATGTTTTCACATGAATCTGCATACAATCGCTGTCGACTCTTGAGTGGGATTTTCCCACCTTCCAGGCAGGCCGTTCACTTTGTATGGTGTGGAGATCAACTTGCAGAGACTTGAAACTTGACTAGGAACCATTTTTTTCTTGTCGAGGTTACCTTACAGTATCATTATCAGTAGCATTAGACTCTAATGCATTGCCACACACAGTGCAGACTCATTTGAAAAGTTATGATGTGGCAGTTAGCTGCTAAACAATGTTACAATAACAAGCTATGTTGTGGAAGAATCAAACCAAATACACACAATAAGAAAAAAATAACTTTAATCATTCAATTCAATCATTTAATTTTTTTAATTTTATTAAAGTTTTTTGCTTTAACAATGTTTCTCAAGAGTCAGTCATTGTTATACTTCATCATATAACTCATGATTGAAGAGCACTAATGTTTACATGTGAAGTGATGTAAATGTCCATAGTGAAAATAGTTAACAAGGGGCCCGACTCCCAGTTGAATCCATGCGTTTCCCATGCTGATTGATGAAACACTCCGTTATGGTAACAAAGATGGCAGAGCCCGTCTCACCTCAGTCTTAATCCCCACTGTATCTCAGGCTTTCACTCTTTCTTTCTCTGTCTGCTACAAAGGGACAGTGGACAGTGGACAGTGGGCAGTGGGCAGATCCATAAACCCTATTGCTCCATCACACATTGATCCATATGGGGCTCTATTCAACTACATTGGCTGCACAATTGATCCCGGCCTCTCTGCTGCGGTAAACATTTTACTCGGCTTGCCTCCATCCCGATCGATGGCCTTCTTTTAATAATGTATTTCATTGACCAGTTTGGCCCCTGAGTAAATTGATCAATTATTATAATTTTTTAGTTTTTTTGTTGGTGTGGTATCAAATGAGGGACAAACTGCTCTGGGTTAAACGTTTGTTCCTCTGGCTTTCTGCACTACGTTAAAGAGCTTCCAAATGATCTGCCCTCCAAGCAAATACTGTATTTTATTGTTAGCGCTGAATAAGCTTTAATTAATTATTTCCTTTTTAAATTACTGGAGGAAAGATCAAACAGATATAACTTCTTGTGTTTGCTTTGTGTAAGGTGGTTTTGTTGCTGTGTTTGTTCTGTGACTGTCTGTGCTGATCAGGTCTCTATCAATCCCTCATGTACTTCAAGGGCATTGGTCATCAGCATTGGTGAGGTAAACACACTCCACCCACCATCTCGTTACTAGTCCTAATTATCATGACATGTCAACATTGGCTTGTGTGTGTGTGTGTGTGTGTGTGTGTGTGTGTGTGTGTGTGTGTGTGTGCCCCCCTCTTGATTTCACAGACACAAACAAAGCTGGAATTGCACACAGGAGCACACACACCATTATTCTTGGCACAGACGCAAGCATACACTGAATGCACGGACATAAAACAGCGAAGCAGCGGATCAATAGCCAGCTTGTGTCCCTGACTTCATTGAAGGCAGCAGAAAAGGTATTTGAAATCCAAAGAGTTATCAGAGCCGAGACAAAACAGGGAGGAGGGGAAGTGTTTGTTAGTCTGACCTTGCTGAGATTTACCTTCTGCACAGATTGGACCACGCAGGGTAACACCGGCCAATGTTAAAACGGAACAAAAGAAAAAGCAGCCAGTCAAATACATGATCATTACACGTATGAAATCCCTTCGCTTATGCTAATGCTCACACGCCTAAATATATTCATTTCTGGCAGATTCTCTTTGATCTTCCCATGTTTCCATCAGGATTTTCTGTCTCTGCTTTGCCTCCCCGCAGGTTGGGGAGCAGACGATTCCCGTGGCAATCAGTAGCTGATCAGGTGTGGTGAGTGTCGCCGTGTTGAGCGCTAGCTCATTAAAGTCTCATCTTCATACCCTTCCATCCCCACCTATCTGTGATGACGTGATAGAGCCCAAGGCACTCTAAACACCCCTCAGCCACCCCGCCCTCCCCCCACGCAAGCCAAGCCAAAATGCTCCGATGATCATCTGTCACTTACGATGCTCCACTACTGCTCGCTCGCTCTTCCAGAGCAGAGGTGCGAAGTATAAGCAGAGCAGAGCTCAACTTTTTCTACAATCGACCTTTTTCACGGCAGACATATTGACATGTCATATTAGGAAAAGCACAGGTGCATTTAATAACATTAATGAGAGCAGCGTTACACTAAGGGGAGGCCTTATTGTGCATGCTGGTTCACTGGAATAGCTTACTGTGATACTTAATGGCCCTGAGCCATCATTAATGTTTATTAATTGTACCTGTACTCTTCCTACTGTGAGTCAAAATGTCTGCTCTGAAAAAAGTCCATACAACTCTCGCCTTCTCACGCTTATTGTCATACCCCATCCCAGTGGTTACACTTCACATCTCAGATCATGGTAAGGACAGACTTTGTAAAGATGTTTATTTTATTTTTTTTGTCTCACATAAAGCTCATTTCAAATACGGATGGGCTGAATTTACAGCAGAACTGCTTCCGCTTCTTTCATGTAGCCAGTGCAAGATGTGCCTGTGTGCGAACATGAGAACATACATCTATGTGTGTGCATTTGACTGCCTTGGTGTGCACTATTGTGTGTGTGTGTGTCTATAGAGAGAGCGCTAATTGTAAAGGATGTGGCAGGTTAAGATAAGGTTATCTTGACGCAGTGAAACGTCTGAGAGAGAAGGCCAGAGTTTGCAGACTGAATTAGATTGATTAGAGGAGCCATATTTGGGCCAAAGTGCTATTTCCAGATAGCCTTCGGTGAGCCTCATCCCCCTTTCGCCTGGCACGGCTCTGCTTTCATTCTCACCCTCACCCCCGGCTCTCCCTCCCTGACACTCCTGCTGTGCAGCAGGACAGCTGATAGTGCCACAGGCTGTCACTCATGCACTAACTGACTGCCCACTGCAGGGCTGAGATAGCCCCGAAGAGCCCCCCTCTGACATCCACGGTGAGAAAAAGAAGAATAATTAAAAGCAACAATGTATGCCCCATTGCAAGAGAGACTTCCTTTCTGGGTGCGGAATTGTGTCCTCTGATTAGACTTTAGGGGCTCAACACTCAATTCAACTCTGTGTGTAGTAGAGTGTAACTTATAGCCTTACATTTTCATTTCCATTCTGCGACCATTTTTTTAAGGCTTAAGAGCTCGAGGTAAACTGATTCACGCTGCAGCTCTGTGGTTTATTGGAGAAAAAAAATTCTCATCTTATAGACTTCATTTCAGACGAGGATGTGGGGAGGAAGTCAATCCCCAAAAATCCAGCACTCAATTCCTGCCATCAGGATCCTCCATTAGCCAAGCATTAGAAACAAATTAACTCTTCTTAGTTGAATGGCTTGTCAGAGGAAGTGTGGGAAAATCCTCTATTAGGCAGGAGTTAAGTGCCTATTGGAAAGCTGGAGATGGAATCCTGCCTAATAAAGGAATAGTCAACCATTGGAACACCGGCTGAATGGAGGAGAAGAAGTGCTAATTAAGAGAACAAAGTGGCGTCTTACAGGCTAGTTCATTAATGTGAGTTTTAGGGCTCATCTCAATGGCATCCCCTGATTTTCCTGAATATGACGAGGTTGTGTGTGATTGAGTGTGTACGCTGCGTATGAAAGAGAGTGATAAAATGTGTTTATTTCGGCAAGTGATGACAGTGTGTAAACAGATAAATAATGAATCTTCATTGCTCCCAGAGGCCACACTTCTTGAGACGAGTCTCATCTCTGTTTTTGACATGTCGTAAGCCACGCAATGAACACGCTGCTCTCAAACTATTTGGGGCGTTATGTCTCAGATGAGCCGAGCCAAGTTAAACCACAGCTCCGGTCTCCTCCGCCTCGCAAACGCTGAGCATTTTCCAATTTTCAAGCTGTGAAAAGTGAGACGGATGGCGAAACAGCGTCATGGACCGAACCGGGCGGAGACTCAAAATAAACTCACGCAGGTTTGGCTGAGTGTGGGCTCCGTCTCTGTTTATCTTAGTGAGAGTGAGCATGGGAGCCCAGTGATGAAATCCAAAAAAAGGGAGGAAAAAACTAAACAGAGTTGAACACGCCAGTGTATTTGGTGGGGGTTGCCATGGTAACAGAGTGCATGGATGCAGATAAACAGCACGTTGAGTACTCGGGGAGGAATGCAGCCCTTCTGCCTGCGGTTTGGAGAGGAGGTTAACGCGTCTCTTTCTCAACAGCTTCACCACTCAACAACATATGGGATTGAGGGGGGAGCAGGAGAGGAGATTGCTCTTTAATTGCGCACATCCAGGGATAAAAGGGAATATGAAGGAATATTTGGAAAGAACGCTGAGAAAAAGGGAGCGATGGGTAATGGTCGATTGCATATCATGGCACAAGCTGTTTCAGTGTTTTCACTTAGAAATTGGAATCGGAGAGAGAATGAGGAAAAATTAAAAATGAGAAAAAGGATTATGGAAAATTACAGAACAGAGGTTCTTCTACGGTTCTCAAAATGAAGGTTCGATTCTTTTCTCCAGTACAGAAGATTTCACTTTGAGCAACCTGTGAAGTAACCTGTCATCATTCCTCACACAGTGCAATGATCTTCAGCCGTAGCAAAAGTTACAAGGGCGGGTAGGAGCTATGGATAAGAAGGATGGAATGGTAGCCAGTAGAAAGGTAGAGCGGGAGAAAGGGGGAGATGGTAAGGAGAAGCTAATTTGGTGAGGAATGGTGGCTGTGGCTGGCTGATAAGAGGCTCTCCTTCTCAGCTCCCCCTGACAGAACGGGGAGCCCTTGTCTGTCGCCCCATTAGCAGCCATACCTACACGGCCCTGCCTTTTCTACATGGCCAACCTTCAATAGGGGGAAGAAATGGAAAATGGCTACGTAACCAATGATTACCCGATTGAAAGGTACATGTCATGGGAGGGGAAGGGGCCAGGAGAATAGGAGGGACGTGCAGGGGAGGATGGGAGTGAGTGATTTCACTCCTGTCTCTGCAGTGAGATGAACGTGTCGCTGTGAGATTAAACCAGGAGTGCGTGTTTATTAAAGCCATGTAGAGGGGAGGAGGGGGGGATGGGAGAGATGGGAGAGATGAGGGAAGAGAATTACAGAGAGCTGGACTGGCGGGGGGTAAGCAGTGGAGGGCCTAAAGCTTTGAGTACAGTAGACAGGAAGACAAATTAAGCCTGCCCATGCTTCTTTGCTTTAATGGATAACTCCCTGCTCTTTTCTTGCTATTCTAATATTTTATTTATGTACTGTATTCAGGTAGTTTGTTAGCGTTTCATGCAGAGCTCGTTGAGAAGTCCACAAATCAACCCAGAGAATAGAAATGCCTTGCTTAGCTGCAGTCCCTCCGAATGAGAAAAACAATTCTCCTGGTATTACTGTTAATCAGAGCGCTGCTCCGTCACTGCATTGCGTTCACCTGTGCTTTCTCTTCCAGCATAATGGCTGCTTTTATTCTCCAGTCTAATTGCTTGTCGTATCTGTCCCTCTGGCTCGTTGTTTCCAGGAGTCGCTCTTATCACCTCACCATGCTGCCATCCAGCAGTGTCACGCAAACCACATCACTTCTGCCCGGATCTTGCGAGGGATGCCCTGAGCCGCAGCATTTTTAATGGTCCCTGTAGGCCTGGCCCACAGTGCCATATGAGTGGCTTTATGGAAGCTATTATTAGTGTTTACTCACTGGCACTTACTGGGTCCTGTGTCTCTCCATGTGCATTGAGGCACTGCAACCCTGACTTCTGATTTTAATGTTATGGGTAACATTATTGCTCTTGTCTCTTTGCTCAATCGTTAACTCTGTGACCATTTTATGGGGTATTAATTGAGTTGTAATTTTGACTCAATGAAACCATGTAAGGGTTTAATGCTGTTTTAACTTTGGATCTAATTGAAAACAGGCACTGAGCTCTCGGGCTTTACACAGTGTCCAATACGACGCAGAGTAGCTGTTTCTAAAGTTCTGCGTTTTATTTATTCTTCAGACACATCACATTCGACGCGTAAAATAATTACAAAACAAATACACATGTCAACTCACTAACGTCACGTAGAAACATTCTTGCTTACATTTAACTTAAAACATGAAGACTAATACTTAAGACACATGCGTGCATATGCGTGCACATGCACAAAAGGGCGAGAGTAAAGAGCGGTTTGGATGGGGCTCTGGACTGATCACATTACCTCATCCCACATGTATTTCAGAGGCCTGAAACCTGATATGCATGCAATTGTTATTTTAAATCACCGTCTGGGAAAGCTGGACCCAAGGTCTACAGAGTCACTAACCCAGGCGGGGTGTAGAAGGGGGGAGGTGTGGAGACGGGATAGGCCACAGGGGCAGGTGGTGCATTATGAACTGACAAGTTCAGGGGGGCAGTTTCAATGAGGCAAGGAAAATGTCTTAAGCGTTACAAATATTAATTCAACTTGACTTTTTGAGTCTTTTGTCCACAGAGTATTACCAAACAGTCTTGGGTTTAAATTAGGGACGACTATATTACCTGTAGTTGAAAACTTCAATTCAATTAAATAAATCACAGAATGTTTGTTTGACCCTTGATGAAGTGGTTAGACCCCCCCCCCCCCCCCCCCCCCCCCCCCCTCTTCTGCCATCTTATCTCTTGTTCCCTTCTCTCTATCCTCTGTCCCAATCTTTGTCCGTGTCCACACCTGCAAGGTTAATGTGTATGTGAAGGGAGAGGATATTGCATGACGCTGACTTCAGATCCATAAGAATATATTTCACCTCTCAGGGCTGGACAGGCACCACGGCAGAGGCCACTGGATAACTGCTCCTTCCCTCCTATCTGCAACCCAGGTTAATTAAAGTTCCTCATCCCCCCTCAAAGTATGCTTTTAAACAGAGTGCTATGTGTCATCGGATTGTATTTTAGTCATTTTAATGATGGACTCATCGTGTGTGTGTGTGTGTGTGTGTGTGTACTAGTGGGTGTGTTTGAATGGACATACTGCAGATATCGTTTCATCAATTGGTGCACACACGCAAGGCTAGCATGCCGACTTTGATGCTCAAAATACCACTGGAATCCAGCCGTCTTTCACAAAACAGCGTGCCGCTCACAACAACGTTTAACCTTGATGTGTTTGATAAATTAAATATGTGTTAGCCCTACAGCATCCGTGTTTGCAGTAGCTGCGTGTAGTACTCTACATAGGCCATTAGGGAGTGATTACTATCTGTTATCCCACCCACACGAAGACGTTGACGGTGCATCACCTGCATAATGAATTCACCAGAAACTTGCCACTGATTCGGTTTCAAGTAACGCTACACTAGAGGCTAAATGGGAAATACTGTAAAAAAAAAAAAAAAAAAAAAATAGGACTGGGGCTAAATACTGGAGCTCAACTTGTGGATCTTTCTCCTGAACAAGCCACCAAGCTACAGGCCCTCACATTCCTCCATAATGATGTGTAATGCTTTGAATCCACAAGGTTAAGTATGAGTAGAGTAGGCTGCCTGCCGGCGGACTTAGATACGGGAGTCTGACTCACGCCAAGGCAACTTTAGCATACAACTATCAGTGTAAATCTTTAATGTCTTTAGAGTCGGGGTGACACACACATGAACACACACACACACACACACACACGCATACAATTCCATGCATGTGCACATGCAAACATACAAAAATATACACACACGCACACTGAAAATATACAAATGGTTACAAGCGCACACAAATGTGTATGTGCATACAAACACAGATGTGAATTGTAAACAAATGTATGGCCACACACAAACATACACACATACAGTAATGCAATCATACCCACTCAGATATGTGCACAAACATGCACACACAACACACACTTTATACATCTATGCCAACAAATATACACCGTGCTCACACACATTGTAAGTACAGTGTATGAAATGATGGTATCATGCAAAAACCAAAGCTTGTGTTGATAATTGCATTTTCCAATACAGTAGATATGGAAATTTTCTTTTTAAACTCTCATTTATATCTTTTTTAATTTCAGTTTCTTCCGTCCCAATTATCCATTCCAGATCATTGACCTGTAGTAAATAGCAGGATAGTACTTACTTAAGAATCCATATATAAAATCCATCAGCATTTAACTTTATTTTATTATTTACTTTATTGGAATCGCTGAAACAGGCCCTGTGCGTACACTGCTGTGAAGCAAATAGCTTCTATGAGGATACTTAAATCCCCTTCTCTGTATTGCTATAATCCAGTTCCACCCACTTTTTCTCCTCCTTTTCTCTCTCCCCTTCTCTCCTTTACTTGGCTGATTTATTGGCTGATGATCCCTCCTTTTCCTCTCAGGGTGAGCGTGTGCTTTGGGCATCCAGCCAACGAGGCCTGCTTTAATTGATGTCAGTAATCTGGTCACCTTGAGAGATAGTTAAAAGGTCAAATCTCTATTAGCTTTAGTTTATGGCAAGCAAATTAATACACACACACACACACACACACGTTTGTTAAAGACAATGTGTTAAAAGCTGCAAAGGACAGAGAATGTGTGTGAATGTAATACATACTGCAGATATTAGCGACAATTCTCTGACTGCTAATCTCGTCGACTGCTGTTTGCTGTGAGTAAACATGAAGGTGTAGTCTCTCTGCCGCAACCCCTGTTCCCTTAAACGCTGTAAGAAATACATTACGAGAGTCAAGATAAGTTATTTCTGGTTGGATAAGCACAAGGGGATGTATCTGAGGGAGCCAAAATAATCTACATTAAGGAGAGATATCTGTTAATTAAATCTGTCCCTGCCTGATCTCTATCTGTAGCACGTAACTTACACCGTTGCTACTGCTGTTGCTGCTGGATGAACACACACACACACACACACACACACACACACACACACACACACACACACACACACACACACACACACACACACACACACACACACACACAAATGTGCACACTCAAACACATGCACATATACATAAAACTGAAAATCTCAGAATTCCCTTTCTGTCACCCCACTGAAAAGGAAATACAGAGTGGCGGCGTAATGTTTTCTTCAAATGTGTGATATTGCCAGTTCTTTATAGTACCATAATACCTAGTAACCATAGCTTTTATGCCCACATTATATGCATAAAGGCCAATGATCCTACAGTTGGAGAATCAGGTCTCTCAGCCAGCTTTCATGTTTTTTCTCAATCCATGCTATGTAGTAGAAGTAAGGAGAAAGAAAACAGAAACATAACCAATTACTGTATATCAGTAATCTATTTAAAATACTCCATGTTATAATACAACAAAGCTTTCACAAAGCTTTCTGTGGCTTCACTTCATTTAGCTTTTTTGTTGTGTGTTCAATTTCTTCTCCATCTTTTTCTTCCTCTTCATAATCATGGTTTTCTCTCCATCTTCTTGTTCTTCAACCGCTCAAATGTCTCTGTCTGGTTATTCCCGAGAAGGACAGGGGCTTGGAGGTGACTGGGGAGGGGATGAAGACTTGGGGTGTATGCGGACCAGATGTCTGGGCTTTCATGAGGCTGGGGAGGGGCAGCGGTAGAGGACGGCAGAGAAGTGGGGGGGGGGGACATGGCTGTTCTCAATTACCCTGATCAATGGAAGGGAGGGGAGGGTAGGGGAGTTGGAGGGAGCAGGGGGACCACGCACCACTGTTAAAAAAAAAGAAAAAAAAAAAAGAAATTGTTACGATTGAGTCAAACTTACAGAAAGATCAAGTGAAGTGTCATAATCATACTCTTGATTGCCTCATTAAAGCTTCATACAGGTTAAGACGGGCACGATGCTAATACTATTTGCATTGGTTGCATTAAAACTGGACAAAAAAAACCGTTAATCTTCTGCATCGTTAAAGGCGTTCTGTAAGAGATATCCTCCGAATATTTATACAGTAATGACCTTGTGATAGATTGCATCGTTTTCATTTATCCTTTTGAAGCCTGCACATGCTACAAATAGAGTTTGTATAGAATTAAGGTATTCATTAGAGCAGTGTAGAATAGCAATAATGATCGCTTGGTTTTCTTCTTTAGACTGCGACCATTATTTCATTACTGGGGCTTCAACAACAATAAAAGATTTTGAATTAGATGACGGTTGAGCTAAAGCTGAGCCCCCCTTAGATCAAGTGGTAGCTCTGTTCAGTGTTTTAATTAGGATTATATGTCCTCTTTAAAGGATCCTTTCTCTGAAGCCCTTCCCATTTACAGCCCTATAGGGTTACACAAGATTAAAAGCACTTTTCCATCTTTACCCTCTGATACATCTTTGAAATTGTGCTTGGTTCCCTGTCTCTGGAACACTTTATCTCTTCATAAGAAGGACTGAGGGGTGAGAGGGGGGGTAAGGCGAGGTTTGGGTGGTATGCCAGACTTTTCTTTTTCTTTTCTTTACCTCGTTTGCTTTGTATTGACTTATACATTTAGTGACTACATGGTAGATGTAGTGGACTTTTCATTTATGATATCACTTTGATCAGCCGCGGGACAGTGTCCCATTACACACTATAGCTTTACTGTGTCCTCCACTTTTGATACAGCAGGCCTGTGTCCAATCACAGAAATCTTCCCCGCTGACCTCTGACCTCTACTCCTGTGAGTGGAGAAAGAGAAAGGAATTGGTTTCAGCAGAGGGAGGTGTTCAGGCTGGCTGTCTCGAGCTGCAGACAGCTCAGTTCCCCCCCCCCCCCCTCCCCTCCATCTTACATTTTTTTGCTGTTTCTTGAAACTAACTTTATTGTAAACACTTGAAAATCCTCCACATGTGTAAGCAATTAGGTTTCACGACTTGCTCTGAATGAGAAAGACACACAGACATCCACAAGCACACACACAAACAGCTAGGCTTGCACATTAAAAGTGAATGAGCACGCAATCATATACAATATGAATACGTATCGGCAAAGGCACATACAGATAATGCATTGCGCAGACATACACACAGATTTGCATTTTGAATATACCGTATAATTTAACAATCAATTTAAGAAACAGAAAATGACGTCATATTAATTTGATATATATTCTGCTCACACATGACCCATGTTTTTCATTTACCACTAGAAGAGAATTGTTGTTTGTGCCAATTCCTGGTCAAGTTCCCAAAGAAAAGTGTATTCTAAACATCTAATGCTTTAAAAAGCTGTGGTTTCCTCGTGTGCTCTCTCACAATGATATGTCAGCATCAGCCAAGTTCAGTGTTTGCAGGCGAAACTATCCAGAATAATAACAACAGAAAGGAAAACAATCACAGACTAAGCAGTAAAAGGAAAAAGGCAGGAAAGAGTTTTCTGATTTCAGTGAAGGAAAATGGCTCGTTAATTTTGTTGTCTCTCAGACCGTTATAAGTTATAACTGTATAATGCAGAAGGAATCACTGTTTATGCAGACAGATCCTCTGCCATCAGTGACTCAGTACACATCACAAGATGTCCTTTTTGATTTGAAGGTATGAAGGATATTTTCCCCTCATACATCCATTTGGTAACAGATTAATTATTCTTTTCAGGTTCTACTCATCCACTGAGCTACCTGTCAGTGTGTTCTGGGTTCAAGCTATAGGTTTACATCAAACCCAACCACAGAAACAGCCAGTGGGCCTTTATACAAACAGTAATTGGACCCTGAGCCAAAATTGTTTTGTGTCTACCTGAGCCGAAAAACTCTATACTGTCCCATTCATTACCAGTAGCATGAGCATAAAGCACTTTTTATCTCGGGAATTCACTAGATACACAAAACACACACTGGTGGAATATATACAACTGCAATAGAAAAGACCTCAGAGCATTCTGTAATCTACACAATTCTGCCCACTCCATGACACAAGCCAAATCGCAGCATAATCCTTATAAACTGTGTTTCTATGTATCTCCTTGTGTTCTCCTTTCTTCTAGTTTACTAACAGAAGTCCCCTCACATTGTCATTTTGCCCAGGTTTGTGCATTTTATTCATCCATGTGTGGAAACAGTATAGTTTGTACAACCACTGTCGGTTGTAAATGTTCACTTTTGTTGTTAATATGATATTAACACATCAGGACTTTGCAGTATCCCCTCAATCGCTTCCGCTGAAGTCTTAGATCTGCAGCTAATGACAAAGAGATGAGACAAAAATGAAAACATGCCATGGGGGAAATAGCCTGTAAATGAAAAGTAGTGCAATCGTGAAAATGACTGGAGGAGAAAAGTGTTTTAGGTTTAAAGCATCTAAAGCAAAATACACATTTGTAAATGGTTGAAAAGTAGAGCCATACAACAGACTATTTCTTTGTGCCGTTTACTTACAACAATATTTATTATATTTATTTATATATATTTTTTTAAATCATGAGTAAGCTATGTTTTCTCTGCTCATCATCAGAGATCTTTTCCTTTGATAAACATGCTTAGTTTTTTTTTTAGCAGCCAAACAGAGGCATTTCTGGCTGGTTGGCCATTAGAGAGTAATAACTTTTATACATGCTCCATTTAAACAACAATTTAATGAATCAGCTACCAGTGATTTGTATACAAAGGGATAATTCCTTAAGTGGCTGTCTAGTGATCATGTGGTGGCTTTGGTTTAATTGATTATAGCTACTTTTACCTCAAGGAATTGGCTGTGGCGTTGTAATTTACCGAAATGAGGAGCTAATGACCCGCAGGTGGGTGAAATAACACTGGAAGTCGCTGCTTTAACTCTTAATGACATTTGATTTGATGTTTTCTTGAAAGGATATCTAGAGAGATTTTTGTCTGAACAGATTATGACTATGTCTGATGATGAGTGTGACATGTCACCTTATCAAGACTAAATGGCTAAAGATTCACTGAGGTAACATTGGTGTAGATGTGGATAATCATTACATTAATGACACACGCTCACATGGAGTGTAATCTAAAAGCAATTATGGGATCAGTAACCTTTTTAATCCAATCATCACCTAGAGTAGGCGCTGTGAGTCATCCGGTATTACCTGAACCGGTGGCAAATGGAAATATTAATAAAATGTTAATCAATCACACAGAAGCGGAGTAAGCTGACAGGAAGGTCTGATAGAGTTAACATATTGATAGAGGCATAGACGTTCTGGCCGAGATTCTGGAGAAATATTACACACATCTGCCCAGAATGTGTGTGACAGATTTTCCTACTAGTTTAATTCAATATACCTTACACCGTATTTTCCAAAAAGTGCCATACACCATATATAAATAGCAACAGACGCACACACACACACATTCATGCATGCTCAAACACAGGCCTCCAGTTTTGCCAAGGGATGCTGTTTTCCAGCTGTTTAAACCACTGCTCAAATTAGCTGCTCAGCCATTGGAAGGAAAGGCAGGCAGGATACCAGTAATTACTGTCTGATTGGTAGAGTGGCTGCAATTAGCAAGTTGGAGTCTTGAAGATTTGCATACATATAAAAAGCTCAGGGAAGCAAGGTGCAGATACTGTAATGCCCCTTACTGTATAGAATAGTGGTATAGATAGGATGAACAAAAGATGATGTCAATAGTTAGTGATGTTCAAAATAAATATGAAAAATCTCTGCAAGAACAATGATGTCAATGGTGGCCAGTGTTATGTACCATCACTATGTCATCACAGCCAAATCAGCGGCAAAAACACGAAACAGATGAAACAGTGTGGAGGAATCTATTTGCGCCCTGTACAGTATCTGAGTGCTTCCATCCCAGCAGCACCGAGCAGAGTCTCAGCAGTGGTCCTCCCTTATCATAGCACATTTAACAGGGGGCTAATCCAATCAGGTGGGATAACAGGGTTGCTCTCTGTGAGTGGAGGAGGATCAGGCGAGTGCTCCTCTGCTTCCCATTAGTGTGTGTCTCTCCAGCCGGGCCTATCCTAATCCCATTTCCCCATCTAAAGCCTTAACCCAAACAAGCACACAGGACAATAATCCCGGGTCACACTCCTGTCGGCTGCCCTGGGCCTCCTGATGCTGCTAATGGAGGGCTAGCCGGAGAGATGCCAAGACACTGCAAGGGGGACTAGATGTGGCTTGTTCAGTAAAGGAACCACAACATCCACATCTTTTTCTTTGTTTATCTCTCCCCTATTGTTTTTCTCTTTTTGTCTTTAGTAGTGTTACGTATATGTTGCTGGTTTGTGTTTCCTCTGCATCACCAAACACATTTAACCACAGAGAAAATAACAATAATAGTAATAATAAACAAGAGCTGTTTAAAAACTACATTGAGATGTTAAAAAGAGGAAAGGTGCAGATTTGTGGCGTGGTCAGGAAAGACATTAGTTTGTTTTCAGTTCAGACAAAGGAAACCGTGAGAGAGGAGGGAGGTTTTGGCTCTGTATCCCTTTTCTTTCTGTCCCTGTTGACGGCACATGTGCCCCAGATGCAGAGTCCTGATCCAAACCCAGGCTCATCCAGACGCCACCCCGAGCGTCTCAGATCACTTACACACTCTCCAAGGACCTTGGAAAAAACAGCCTCATCCACGTTTCTCATTTCTCTTGGTTTCCATAAGAAAAACGTAGCCCCAACTTTCTAATGAATTCCAACTGAAATATGGTTGGTGCAACAGCGTGTACCTCAAACAAGGCTTTGCAGCTCAGCGTTTTCATGTTCCATATGGAAGATATTAGTTCCCCCTCATGAGTTTGTACAAATTTGATCATTGGATTTTATCTTGTGGGGATATGGTGGAAAAACTAACCAGAAGTAGAAAAAAAACTAAACTTGTCAGTTTACTTTTGGGATATTTGCTGCACATTTTGGATAAACCTCCAAGTAAGATTCATCTTTACCCATTTTCTTTACCCACCCCCACTCTACTATCGTCAACCAGTTGAATGAATGACTGAATGGTAAAGGTGCTCTATGTCTGTGTGTATACAGCTGCCAGCAGAGCGAAATTACTGCTATTAGACCAAATCAATTATCTGGCTGATTTTTCTCCTCATTGACAAAGCTCATACCTGGGTCTGATTGCTGTCTATTTAAAATATCTTGTTGAAACAAGACTTGTATTCGAAGTTAATAGCATTCATTGTTTATTTGTTGATAGGAACAACCCTGCCTCTTTCAAAATCACCTTCGAGGGAAACATATTTCCTCTTGGATTACGATAAAAACAGTTTAGACTGTTTGAAATCATGTTTACTACTTAATTTGAATGTACGAGTAAGCTCTTAAATGTAAATGACAAAATAGGACATTCGTCAATGCAACACTGTTTTCCAGTCAGTTTCCTTCAGTATATGGTTATAGTTTGGCTAATTAAACACTTGGTTAAGGTTGGGGAAAGAGTGTGATCATGTGGAGCGATTGTTTCTGTAGTTACAAGAAACAGAAAGTTCTTCTAATGCATTACACACACACATCAAGTAGACACGGAGCAGCATGAGCATTCCTTTAGCTTCCTCTTTTAAAAGAAAAGTACTTTGTGAGATGCAGTTGAAAGCTCCAGTCTTTCTCAGCAGATGGAGTTTGCTCAGTCGGTATGGAGATAGTCAAGCTGTCATCACGTGACCCTTGTGACAGCATGGAGGCGAATCTTTGAGGTGGCGTGATTGCGCACAGTCAGTATGGTGACAGGTGGTTGTATATGGGGGGGAGATCATATCCCTGTATCTGTACAAAGATGGTCTTTTGCAGTGGATGTGAATGGTCGGGAAGCTCGTATGTGGACCTTGAGTTAAGATTTTTATTTTTTTTATTGCATTCTTGGTCAAGAATGACACTTAATGATGAGTTTATGTCTGAGCTTCACTTGCCATTCGGCAGTTTGGTCCTCTAAGTCCTGGAAAAATGGTTGTATGTTTGACTCTCTTCAACCGCCACTTGTTTTCTTGAGGTCTCTACTGTCATGCTGGACTGCAGTAGCTTACAGTTGGCTCGTGTAAACTCATGTACTGAGGGGGGTGGCCACATTTTGATTGTATACTGGGTGCTGAAAAGAGCTGTTGGTAAACATTTGCATATGGAGATTCTCAGTGGGATTAGCACTAGCAACCATCATTCACTGATGATATCAAAACTGTTGCTCAATTGAGCTTTAATCTACAATAATAATGTTGGACAATTTTGTTTTTAATTTTTTCAGAACGCTTAAGGTCTCAATTGAGCACACTCTCTGAATCATCCCTCAAATCTCCAACATCGTTTTGTCAACGAGAGATGCCTGCTGTTGTTAATTTACTTAGCATCAACTAATGACTGCATGGTAAAAAAAAGAAAGAAAAGATTGCTGCATTGCTGGGAAAAAATAGCGCAAGTCTACTTGAGGAAAAAAGTATCATCAAAATGATTCTAAATTGTTCCAAAATTGTTGACAGCTGTGGAATGTGGCAGGAGGAAAAGTTCAGCCATCTAAATCATCAGTGGTAATCAGGTTTGGATTAAAAAAGCATGGTCTTCTTTACAAATGAATCATTTTTACCTCAATGTTCAGCAGTCAAACCACCAGTTTTTTCATTAACGACCTCATTTGTATTATGTAAGACCTTTGCGTAAGGGACGACTCACTTTTTCTCAACTTGCAACAACAGTTAGCACTCTGTCCACCCACATGTAAACCAGTTTAAAGCCCACATCAAGCTCCATCAATCAAGTGGTTAAGGTTACTGATGGGTTTGGGCCAATAAGTGTGCCAGCAGGATTTGTTCAGAGCTGCCTTACAGCCTGCACTCGGGGCAAGAAAGTCCCTCGAATCCTATCCGCAGAGGTGTTAGTACTAGTTTTCAGGTTGGTTGTTATGTGTTTGTTTTGTATATTGGTGTATTTTTGCTCAGACCGATTTCACTCACAACAAGAAGACAATAAGTTGACAGCCATGCCAGTGGCTCTGTGAGTTTCATTTCCTGCGTGATTGTCTTACTACAACCTGTTGACAAAAAAATTGCGGTTACATTTGACTCCAATAACTTCCATGAAACCCAAATTAAGGATTCTTGACTCCACATACAAATGGAAAGGAGAAATGCACTCATCTCTGATCCGCAACCACCGTTATTACCACAATTGGAGAGGTCAGCCAAGGCTCGTCTTTGTCACAGATACTGTAATTAGATTAGATGTAAATAGACTTTTGAACACTAATCAGTTTTTCATATAAAAACGTGTTGTGCATATTAGCTGACAGTCTCAGTAAATAGCCTACGGTAACTATCTTTATTATGCAGCCAGCTTGGCACAGTTGGAAGTTAACTTGGCTCCTGACCTCAGGGAAAACATCACTCGTAGCTGTGGGTGACTTATCATTTACTTTTGAATGATGCCGAAACAAATACCCTATCCAGCTATTTTAAAGCCAGCAACACTGAAGCATCTGTTCTTATACCGACAATCTGTCTTGGCTGAACATCAGACAGACAGGCAGCCATGTGATTGTTATTAATTATCAATCCAATAGGGTATGCCCAGCAACCATAGTGGCATTCAATGCTACGGAATAAGTGGTCTAACATCTCTGCTTTGCTCTTTTGGGTATGTGACAACACATATTTGTAATGAGAGCTTTTGTGCTCCTTCCAGTTTTTTTTATCCAGTATTCCTCCTATATTGATATAACCTCCTGAAACAGGTGCAGAATGCACCGACTGCTCCGTCTCAAGCCAAAAAATCAGAAGAGGGGCTCGAGCTTAGGGAAATTCGTTACTCTGGGAAGATTGTGTGAATAATAGTTGTTTCACATACGGAATGTGTACCAGTTTTCTCTTGTGCAAGCTAAACCAGAAGACTGGTAAGCGGGATGGAAAAAATGCATTCTTTGGTTGTACTTTTAAAAACACGAGGTCTTCCTTCCAGTTGCCAGATCTCTAAAATGTGTTTTCAGTCATGCCGATGATGGGTATTTATTTTTTTCTAAGCTCTGAATCTGCAAACTATTATACGACTGGATACACTGGAAAACAATATTATAGGCATAAAAATAGTTATGATGTCAAACCAGCAATACAAGGAGTTTCTGCAAACTGGAATCACAGTTTCCTTCAGTTTTATCAGCAATGTTTCGACCAATTAGAAGTCTTCCTCAAAGTTACTGTGAGTTACTTTTAACTGGTAATGAAACAGTCTCAATGTAATACTGATGCCTCTATATGACATACCTAAGTAAACGAGACCATCAGCGAGAAGATTGGTTATTGCTAAATAGTTATTCTTCATGCTTGTCATCGATCCCACCTGGTCTGATTATGCATGAAATCATGCAGGGTTACCAGAAAACGACTACAGTACAGACCCAGCTCCGGCTTTGCTGCCGCGTTCGACCTGCAGTCGGAGCTCCGGCGGAAGAAGGAGAGCTCAGCGCCTGGTAGCAGCGTCTCGTCCTCTGGCCAGGAGTAGAGCTTCTCCTCGCTGTTCTGGGTGGGAGCCAACACCAACACCACGCTGCTGGAGCCTCAGGCCGCACTGCTGGGCCTGCTGGAGGGAAGGGCGGCACGGGGGGAACCCGAACCAGGACTAAGCGGGGAAAACGATCAGACCCTGCTGCAATCATATGAGAGGATTCTAAAGGGACTCTTTCGTCCCACAGGGACGGCCAATATCAACACAACTTGTAGTAGCTTTAACAAAAATACACACAGGAAGGAAATTATGGACATGTATAGGACAATGACCAGTGACATCTCATTGTGTCAAGATACTAAATTCTTGTTGCAAGGAACATTTAAAAAACATAGTAAGGATAGGCATACAAGTATAATTCAAAGGAATCTTGCACATGCTCCCAATCGGTTATTTGATACCAAACCTCTGATCAGATTGTGGGTAAGGTGTCCCACTATCGGTGTAGTTTATGACTTTCCAACATTAGCTTGTCAAGATACTCCTCATCGGAAGTATTTGTAGTGTAGGTTACTACTTGCAACAAAAATGTTTCCAAGTAACATTTTTGTTGCAAGTAGTAACCTACACTACAAGTTACTCAGAGCTTAACACATTGAAGCTATTTAATATCAAGAAACATTTGCTAAAAACATAAACAAAAACAGGAGAACACATCAAAACAAATAAATCAGGTTGTCAAGGACTCCAAAGAAAATAAAAATGTAGCAATATATTGTTTGGCTGTGCTAATGCGCTGCTGCTCTAGTGGAAAATAAAATGCTTGTTTATGGCAAACTGTAAATCATTTTAGAAACTAGCTATAGCGTAGTAAAACTAGTGATGTCCACTACATGTACCACTATAAAGTTTAGTTCTCCTGCTAAAATATATGCTCATCTTTAATGTACGGCATTTTCATATATCAAACTGAAATAATGTTTGGCATTTCATGGTTGGGAAGTCTCATCATCTCCAACTGTTAAGGAATTGCTTTTGCCCACAGAACAGTGTGGGGCCTGCAGATCAATTTCCCTTTTCAAAACATACACAGTGGTCTCAATGGAGGCAGCACAGTACGCATGAGGGCAGAGAGAGAAAGTGATGGAGGGAGGGGGTGATGGAGGAGGAGAGGTTGGCCCTGGAAGTCTCCACCTGGTGGGGTGGTTGAGGGCCAGAGAGGAGCCCCCACAGCACACAAAGCTTGCCTTGTGTGAGATAAGCGGCGGGCACCAGGAGGGCCCTACGGCACTATTTTCACAATCAGAGCCAGTTTGTTTTCTCTAGGCCTCAGAGCCTGAGCCTGACAGGAGAACAGCATGCTGGCCGTCTGGAGGTTGTGTTAGGTAGCACCGTTAGGGGAGGAAGGGGGTCTCTCACAGGGTGGGCCAGGGGTTTCAGGGGCTCCTTAACATTTAGCTCTTATTTGACTTTTATTTGTTTACATTACTGATTCCCCACTAGACAGATATCCAGTTTAGGTTAACATGTACCTGATGCTTCGATGTAGAACTCCGTACTCCGTACAATTATATGTGTGTGATATTCTTATACAACTAAATCATTTGGGGAATTATATACGTAATTAATAGTTAAAGAAACCTGCATAACGCCAAGAAAACACTCATCATAGTCTCTCTACCAATAATTATATGATTAATTTTGGTGCAAAGAGGCTAAATTGTTTATTTGTCTTTCTTTCTCCAAAAACAGCCCTAGCGCTGCAACATTAATTTGCTCAAAGGTGTGTTTTGGAGCTTTCGGTTAATGCTCAAATGGATGCTGTACACGTTTTCATATTTCATCTAACTTCTGTATGCAAACTCCACTGCTATTTTTTCCGTCTCTTTTTTTTCTTCTTTTGGCAATAAAGTTGTGGTGTAATATTATGAGTGTTTATAGTGAAAAGCCGCAGTGTAAAAGACTTAGAGTTATAAGAATGTTTTCTTGGTAAAGACTATTTGGAAAATGATACTAAAATTGAATTAGAAACAGTTGTTTTACTGTTGTGAAGATAAGATGCCTAGAGCAAGAATTTAGAGTCAACTAAAGAGAAATATTCAAGGAAAAGAGATCTTTCATAGAAAATATGTCTGCAGTTAAGGGACCACAATATGAAGCTATTCCTGTGATTATATTGAGTGCTTATCTGATTTTAAGTTAATTTCTTATTAGGTGCTGGTGGTAAATAAGGATTGCTCCAAGCCTTGTGTGGAATTATTTAAAAGTGGTTTCTCTGCAGGCAGGTTTTATGATTTTTCTCCCCATTCCACAGTATGTCTTGGCCCATCAGAGGCGACTGGCTGCCAGGACTCCTCTCAGCTCGCTCCCTGAAGACCCCTGGCTCCACAGAAACAGGAAATGGTAATAGTATTGCACTGCTTTTCCTCCCCCTATCTGTATCCCCATTTCTCTCTCGCTGAATGAACAAAAAAGGGAGAAAAAACAGACATGTAATAACATATATGTGTGGAAAAATGGACCTAGACCATAAAATAAACCAAAGGTAAACATTGTTTTTGCACTCTCTTCAAATCTATGCAGAAAAAATGCTTTCAGTGTACGCTATATAATCAATTAATTGCAGTTGTCAGACTGCTGTTTGAAGAACAAATCTTGACGTAAGTCTTCCCAATAGTTTCCACAACCAGAGATTTTGAAAAATCTAACTTTATTGTTTTTTTGCTATCGTGTTTGAAAGGTTGAAAGGGCCTTTCTATGAGGAGGCTGCATGTTCTTCCCGTGTTCCTGTGGGTTTTCTCCGGGATCTCTGGTTGTCCCCCAACACCAAAAGTATTTTGTATTTTGTCTTTCGGTGTCTGACTTCCTTGTGTCCGTTTACACTATAGACTGTGTAGCCCCTCCACAGGTGGATGAACACACGCACACACACTAACACCCCATGCCGCCTCCAAGTGTTTATGAGTCCCCTCACCCCTGGCCAAGCATGTGGTGAAGCCACCCAGCTCCAGTCATATCAGTGGGATCTGCTAACTAGCCCCCATGGACACTGCCAGGTTTTTATAGTAAATCGTGGAGCAAAACCACAATTGAAAAGAGATAGGCTTGCTCTGACTTCATAGCATTTTGTGGTCTACATTTCCCTTTAAGGTTTTTTTTTTTCTTTTGAGTTCTTTCCCTTCTATTTTTCCCTTTCATCTTAATTTAAAATGCAGCTGGATCCACCATTCCTCCTAATAGTTTTCTTTGTTTTTAGCCCTTTTAAAAACAGTGTTTTATCGTTTTGGCTTTTTTGGAAGATTTATTTTTCATGAAAGCCTTAATGTGTTCAAGAAGTCCCAAAGTTAGCTGCTATAATAAAATCTTCAAACAATAATTCGCACAAAGGCATTTTGTCCTACAGCACATTTCTATACTGTTGGTCGCTGTCCATACCTTAATATGATCACAATACCCAATTCTTTCTAACAGAGAGGGTGCAGTGAAGGTACAAGATAACCCCTGTGGAGCACAGATGTAGGTAGCTCAAGCCAAAAAGCACCAGTTCTCTCGCCAAAATACAACCATAAAAATCGGCCTGCCATAAGTAACCATAAAACCAAAAATGTCTCTTTTCCTATAGCAGAACTGTGGGATCTGCCCCATCAACTGTGAGCCTGAGTTACACAGAGGAACTCGAGGGGAGTGCTGAGGCCTGATTGGGTGGAAAACCATCTGGGAGCCCGAGTTTATATTGGACAAAGAAATCTACACACAAGTCATAAAACATAGTGTGTGCTTGCACACATTTTCTTACAGGGGCCTTCACTTTTGTGAGGCATCCATCCCATACAGACGCCATCTGTAAATACAGAAACGGTACATAACATTCTTGTAACCTTTCCTCAGGCCACACCTTACATTGATATCCGTGTTTGGCATTCCTAAACACAGACGTATAGTGCAGAGTCCTGGCTTCGCTGCCAAGGGTTTCTTAGTCTAGTGCCCAGCTCCACAGCTCTCAGCCTGGGCAGAGGCGGGCAAAGTACTGGCCGTCTGTTCTCGTTCCAGGACTAGATTCACTGTATTGCACTTTACCCCTGTGGCTTCTCTCAAAATGCCAGTTAGGTGCTTGGCTGAAGTGCAACATTTTCATTTTTCATCTTATTTTTCCTCAATGGATCTGTGCAAAGTCCTGCTTTCACTTGTATGCATGTGTGAATGCACACATGCATACAAGTGTTTGGTGTCATGGTCTTGTGTTTATTTTTCGTATATTCTTGATCTAGAGTGCTTCTTGTTTTTATTATCTGCTGCACCTAGAAGAGAGAATTTTGCAATGAATGTTCCAACAGCTAAAAGAAAAGAATAGTGTGGCACAACACAATGGACCCGCTAATAATGGCTTTACAAAAATAAATCCAGTAAGGTTGGTTTTAGTCTGACAACAGGGTATTGGTTTACTTTTGTATCAGGGATAAATTATTTATTAAACTTTTTCAACACTTTAATTGTGTAATTATATGTTCAGGTAACATAAAAGAACATCCGTTAAGGTTTAATGGACATGAATGAATGAGGACTTTCTATCATAGACCAACATCTTGTAATAATGTTAATTGTGTCAGTGCACTGAGGTTGACATAGTGGGGCCTTCATTAAGTTTGCTGCTATTTCCACACACACTCCACCTTCTCAGGTCTCTCCTTTCTTTCTCTCTATCTCTGTCACACAACACACACACACACACACACACACACACACACACACACACACACACACAGTGTTTCTGGGCGGCAGTTTACTCATGTAATGTGACCTGGAGGGGCGCCAACGAGCCCAGAGAAGGTCCGTGGCCCGGGGCCGCCGACACCTCTCCCCAGCCCTGTTGAAATGTTTATTTATAACTCTCTTCCAGCTCCACCTCCCCCTGTCGTCTGCCAGCCGCCATGCCAATCCAAACACACTAGGCCTCTCCAGACTGATCCAGAGCATGATTTCAGAAAGAAGAGAACCGTTTCCCCTCTTTTTCCCCCTTCTCATGCCCAAACTCTCCCTCCCTATCCTCCCCCCTCTCCCTCTGTCTCAGTGTGTCTTCCAAAGAGCAACGCTTAGGGAGAGGAGAATTGAGTAGAGACAGAAAGGAGAGGAAAGGAAACGGAGGGAGGGAGGAATGGATGGATAGAAGAAAAGAGGGGAGGGGGCAGAGGTTCACTCCATCCAGCCTGGGCTGCTAAATTGGTTTCAGAGCAGCAGTTGGATTCCGGGGATGCACGGCACACACTGCCGACTAGCTGTGTTTGCTTTTGTGGGGTGTAGGAAATCTGATCTCCATCCATGTAGCCAACCCACATCCCACCCATCACCACCAAGAATGAAGGGAGCTACGAGGACAGTCGCCCTAAAACGGGTATCATTGATACTTTAGTAATAAGAATAACAAACATTAAATCAGAGTGTGGAAAAAGGGCATATTTCAGTAAAACGTAGAATGGTTACATCATACCACATGAGCCGTCTTTGTTACAGGCAGGAAGTCACATGTCTGTGGATGGTAGGATGACATGTTGAGTCCCTGGTGAGCCCAGGGCTGAAGGCTCTCTAAATAGGTTTAATTGGGCCAGGCCTAAGACTGCCATGCAGGCATTGCCAGACAGACACAGGGCTACAGGGAAAAGCAACGCACCCAAGAGACCTCAGGCACTGTGTCCCTGTGTCTGACTTAGTGCTGCTGTGCGGCTCATTTGGTATACTCACAGTTTAAGGACACACTGCTTACACATCGCCGTGTCCAAGGGAGCTGTGCCAAATTACCAATACACCAGTTGTTTATCTAAAAAACATGCTCATACAGCAGAGCTATGATTGGTTTGTTGCCCAAGGCATAACTCTAGCTCTAAAAAGAGGGAATTGTTTACCTCCTTGTGCCTGTGTGTGTTTGTGTGCTTGTTTGTGTCTCTGTTTATGCGTAAGTGCATTTGTCTGCATGCCTTAGCAGAGGCGTCTTTGTAACAACCGTCGCCAACTCAGCCACCGAGGTCTGTGACATCCCCCTGCAGCGAATGGTAAAATGTAGATCAGCCATAACAAAATTGAAATGTATACCATATTATTTCCACTCGATAAATGAGGCAAGTATCTGATAAATAATATATGTTGACTTAAATATTTATTCAAACAACTAAAAGGAAAGAAGGAAGGACCATGAAGACAGGCACATATACGGTATGTATAAAATATGTTACAACACATTATATGGTAGAAGACAGCAGTCCAATTAATTTGACCATCTTCAAGACAGAACTGATGTGATTTTAAGGCCACAGTGTTCCCTTGATGCACAAGACACTTTTCTTTTGATTTCTGTGTGTATGAGTGGGTGTGTGTAGTTTCCGTCTTGTTCTTTCATACACAGTATACACACACACACACACACACACACACACACACACATGCAAAAAGATACCCATGTTCACTGCACATCCTCATTTCTCTCCCAAGACAGTTTGCTTGCCTTGCATCTGAATGGACTCTCTTACATCGCATGCGTATATGATGACAAATCCTACATTTAATTTACTCTGCCTTTTTGCAACGCGCACCAACTTCTTTTATTTAATAAATGATCATGCTTTAAAAGCAACCAAGTGTTGAATGAACCACTATACACACTAAAACACATTCCGGTAAAGCAAATTTCTGTGTGAGTGTGTGTGCATTCAGTGAGTGGAGTCCACTGTGTGTGTGTGTGTGTGTGTGTGTGTGTGGTTGTGGGTTCCTGCGTGTGCTTTTTTGTGTGCCTATATTCTTGTTTGTGTGTTTGTCACGAGTAAGTCCTGGGGGAATGCAGTCTCCACAGTAACCGTCTCTCTTGGTGGTCCGTCATTAATAGTCTGTCTGTTGTTGATGATTTAGATTCAGTCAACAAAAAAAAGGGTGCAGTCAGATATATCAAGTGAAATCCCATAAAATCATTTAACAACTCGGCATAATAAACAGCCCGACAAGTAAATAAATAATCAGTAAATCAAGAGGTCAGTTCAAGCAACCTTGTGTGCGTGTGTGTGTGCGTGTGCACGTGCGTGCTCACATATTTGATGTTTGTTTTTCCTCTTTGTCTCATCTCTCCCCCACCTCTCCTGAGTGAAGAGAAATTGAGAAACCAATCTAAAATCCATCAGGACTTCCCTGCCCACAAGCCCCTCTCCCCCAACACCCCTCCACCTACTCAACACCCCCCCCCCCCCCCGCTCCTGTTTTTTGTGTTGCAAGCGTCTGGAAATTGGATGAGATGTTCGTTTAGCGGGCAGCTGGTCTGGGGCCGATATGAATTGCGTTTCCCCACGCCAAGAAAGGTCAAGCCCCCTCGCCTTGACGGAGTGCATCGGCCTATTGAGTGGCGCTTTAGTCCATTTACCAGCCGCCAATGGCAAGGCAGCAGTGGGGAGTGAGGGAAGCACAGGACTTTGTGAGGAAGAGAGAAAAGAATGGCAGCACGTCGGATATAAATTCATTGTTTCTCATCACCCAGCTGGGGCAGGAATGGCTGGGTGTGATTGCTGGGATGGGGGAAGTGAGGTAGGAATATTACCGTCTGAGTAGGCTGTGCCTGTGTGACAGAAGAGCTCAGCAACCCTCTTTTACCACCATTGGCTCCACATTCAGCCTCGCTGCCCAGAATTTTGAAAGACAAAGTGTAGAGCTCACACTGCCTTTGAAACACCCATATGAAAATCAGATGACTCGACCTCCATAAGAATTCGCTCCATAGAGCGAGTGTTCAAAAGACAAGAAAATAGGTTGGTTCGTCTCATGTCGTAGCTCCAGAAGTATACCTTTTATATTTAAAGAGAACAGGAAGTTTTTCCACACCACAGTTGATGGCTTTGTTAAAAGAAAAAAATGTATTCCAAAAACAAAAAATAGAGACAATTAATAAGGTGGTGACATCTCAACAGTAAACATACATCTATGCCTCAGGGCTCCTATCTCTCTCCCTGCGTCTCCCTCTCTGTACATGCATACAGAAAAAGGGTTGCTGTCCCTTTAATTTTCCTCCCTGCGTATCTGGAGGAGTTAAGGCAAAGCAATTAAAACAAAGGCATATTTAACATGGGGTTAATGATTGGCTGACCCTGCAGTCAGCGTAGTGACAATATCTTAATTATTGAGAAACCTAAAGTCATTACGCCTACGAATGGCCTGAGGAGCATCTCTATTGATCGGGATTCAGTACCATTACAGGCCCAGCCCGGACCCATGAAGCCCCCCTCCCTCCGCATTTTAGACAGTCTCCTTCTCTCTCTCCCTTTCTCTCACTCCTGGTCTCCTTCTTTCTTTTTCTCTTTCTCCTCCTCTGTCTCACTGCAAGCTATTGGAACGGTGAGACAAGCGCCAGGCGAGGCTTGTGGGCTTTATTGCTTTCTAAAAAATTCATAACCAAGCCTGACATTTTTGCTGAGGAATGATTATTTTCCTCCCTCTCTCAATCTACTTTCCTTTATGGTCCTTCTCATTTTTTTTTTTTTTGGTTTAAGTGGCAGAAGTGTTAAGAATCAAGCACTAACAGGATTGATCACTTCTCTTAGCCCATATGAGGTTAGACACCTTTACTGTAATCCGGCTTGTGTAATTTAATACTTGCACCGCTGGACCATTTTATTGTTATTCCTGCAATTTAAAACAAGTGCTTGATGCTTTAGCGCAGCAATACATGCGTCTTTTTTGTACACTTTGCATTTAAAATGTGTAGATTTCTTGTGCTTTTTGTCCCTTCACCCCACAGGTGTTGAGTTCACTCTTTCTTCCATTCTGAGGAACATCCTCTCCTCACTTCCATGACCCACCAGTTCACCCGTTTGTAATTCACTTTACTGATGACAGAAAACTGGATTGGACCCCTAGAGTAGCAGTCAAACCGTTTTACAAGGTAAATGCATACAGAGACACCAGACTCCTGTTTTAATGAATCTATGGCTTGGTGTTGGAGGTGTGTGTAAGTAATGATTTGGATGCAATTATTCATTTCTTTTGCTATTATTAATCACTGTAAACATGCACTTAAACTACAGATGATAAACATATGAAAAACATAATGATCTGCACTTTGGTCCCCTTCACACTTGGTGGTGTTTTGCAGGTCTTCATACTCCGTTGGAAACATCACATTTAATTAAATGTTTTGCGTTAATAGACCAAATGTTTACTCACTCATACCTAAAAATCAATCTGCAGATTTTATTTAGATTTCATAAATGATGTAGCTACACATGGCAACATTTAATAACTGTCATCACATTAACTCATTAGCTATATGACAAATAGCTTTTATATAGCTTTAACACTTTATATTTTTATTTAAAATACATTATTTCAACAGCAAGAAAGAAGCTTTTAAGACGGTCATATTTCACCTACTGTGCCAAATTCTGATGCCTCATGGACTTTTTGTTCGCTAACTGTGATACAACATTTCAAGTCACTGGTGCTTAAATTCAATGTATGATAGATCTCTAATGTTTTATTACTGCAGGTATAATGCATCACTAAGTGTCATGAGTCCGTGTAAGCCGGCCATAGCACAATGTGAGTGTTACATTGTAGTCATAGTAACCATAAAGATTTGTTATCTGACATTCCCTTTTAGTGTCACTGCTTTACGTGCTTTATGTGAACTCGGCCCTGCTGATTTATCACGGTTGGATTTAAGATGAATGTAATGACCATCATTATTACTTTAGTAATGTAAGCGTAAAAAGTGTGAATGTCTGCATCACTTTTGAAGTATTACTGGACATGTGAGGTACACATTTAACTGACTGACATACGTACATTGTTTTGTTAAAAGTTTTGATTAATTTTTACCTTCCTTTCTTATTTTTTTATATTTAAATTGTCATTCATGTTGAGTTGTCTGATGTGTAATTTCATAAATGATAGTATATATATATCTAAATGCCACCCTAACCCCTTCATGTATCAAAAAATGAAGGCAAGTGTACACGATGTGCACATGAAGGCAGGTTCACATAAACAAACATTTGCTTGATGATTGATTGTGCACTGCACCCATTTATCCTATAACCCTTTCATTTGACTGCTGTGAGGCACAACCCAATTCCATTTCTAATGGGAGGCCAGTGAGTAGGACTGCATGTCATGATGTGTGTTTTATGATAAATATAGAAGCCAGACAACTTCTCCACTGTCACACTGCTTCCTCCTCTTGTGGCCCCAGAGTGAAGCAGCATGGGGAGAGCTGAGATGTAATTACCCAATCAGTGTGTGCCATCCTTATTAAAACACTACTAACAGTGCTCCATTATTGAAATACCCCCCACCGGACTCTTCTTAATTCATTAAATAAATTAGCGCCAGCTCCTTTAATAATTCATAGAATGATGTCTACGTTTTTTTCTCCCCATCAGAGACTTAATACGACAGAACCATGGAACTGAACGATAATCCAGCACAGAATGGCGAGTCATGAGGAGAGCAGTTGATCAGTGTGGATGATAAAAAAAAACAAAAAATGAAATGCAAAATCTGACGCTACTATATTTTAACTAAGTTCTTTAATTAAATATAATGTAGAAATATATATTATATTGTGTATGTATACTTTTCTGTTGTCATTTACTAATTGATTTTCTGTAGATATCAGCTGAAAACACTACAGAAGTAGCCACATAAAGTTGGGGCAAAGCTCCGATGCTAGCTCACATGAAGTGACGCACGTCCTCCGAAAGCACACCTTAATTCCCCCCCCCCCCCCCCCACTTGGCTTCCTGGCTGTCTCCTGTGTCCCTCTCATTTGTGTTGCATTAATGTGCTAATGAGAATATCCTTGAGCTAGGCGGAGAAGCTTAAAGACAAATAAAGCAAGGAGTCAGTCGAGGGATCTCGCTGTGTCTCTACAAAGCTTTAATTGACACATCTGCATCCCTGATGAAATATTTACCGCCTCTGACGATGGTGCGGCGATGCGTGGCCATCAACGCTGTGTTGCCGATGGTGATGTCGACATGTGATCGTGTTATTGATGTTATTAGCATCGGCCCGCTCCTGGTGAAGATCTAGCTTCATACGGCTTTTCAGATAAATCGTCAGTGTTTTGTGATTATCCAAGAATTGTTTGTTTTTTTCTTCCATTTTTCGTCTTTTGTCTTTCTTTTTTTGAATTTAGAATTGAGGGGTGTCACATGACATTGTGGCTGGATCCATGCCGATGACATCACGGTTAAAAATAATGCACCTTCGACCACGACGCCACAGTCTTGATTCAAGACTAAAATATGTATGGAGACTTTCCTGTCCTTTAAGCACATTCTTTTTCTCAAATGTGTGGCGTTTACAATATCCAACCATGGAACAAATAGCTCAGTGCTGTGATTTTGCGCTCTATTGTGAGACTGCTGTCAATGTTGTGGATGATAAAAGTGAAGTATGAGGTGTGTATGATTAGCCATGCAGTTAGGATGAGGAAGAGATTCAAAAGTGCCTTGTCTGTACTTATTTCCACACACCCTGGGTTATTGATTGATCCAAAAGTGTATAGAATAGGATTTGTATGTATGTGTGTGCTGATTTCTGTCTGTATCAAAGGAGTGTGTGTATGAGACTGAACATGTGGGTGTGAGTGTGTGCTGTATGTTTGTGTAATCACTATGCTTTTACGTGTGTGTGTGTGTGTGTGTGTGTGTGTGTGTGTGTGTGTGTGCACCATGTCTGTTGGGATGTGGCGGCCCTCTCAGCCATGTCAGGGACAGCTTCGTCGAGGGTGGCAGCCGGGGAAAATGATGATGATGAAATTAAAATTCTGCGCCCGGCAGAAGGGGCTGCTGCGATTTCACTGGCGGCTGTGCGCATCGATCTGTTCCAGCATTTGACTTTCAACCATGACAAAACTGTGAGCAAATTAATTGTTCTCCAGGATATTAGGCATCAGAGTCCATTAATCCTCTCTGGAGCGCCACGCCGCATGAATACTAATCGCCTTTCCAGGCAGCCGTCTCATCCCTTTCTCCCTTCTCTCTTTCTCCTCTCTTTTTTATTCCTCATCCTTCTTCTTCTCTGAATCTTCCTTTGCTCTTTACAAATATTTTTGCTCTCTTGTTTCTTTACTTTCCCCTCTCTCATTGCTTGTTTCTATCCCAAATCTCTTTTTACTCCAGTCTCTGTAGGTTTTATCTCCCAGCCTCTCCCCCCTAAAAAACTGACAACAAAGCTGGTCTTGTTTTATCTGCGAGCCTTTTCACAGCTAAGTGTAAAAACTGATGCAAATTTCCCGAAAAACAATCAAGTGATCTGCAGCAGGAACATTATGTTCATATTATTGATCACATTCTTGGCATGACAATGGGAAAGAAAGCGAGACCTAAAAAAGGTGATAATTAGGAAACATAGTCGTCAAGCCGCTGGAATAGGTTTTTGAGTTATATATAGTTTTTCTATATATTTAATCTATATTACTTTGCCCAGATAAGATTGTGCTAATGGTGTAATATTAGTCTCTGCAAGGATCAGCCTGGCATTTGAGCGAGGGAGAAAAAAATAGCCCCAACACCAATTATGTAAGATATTAACACATTAGTCGGCACGCGATCTAATTGGATGGCAGCTCTGTGCACCATGACAACAATCACCTAGACCCTGTTTATCTCGTAATTGATAGTCTGGAGCTTAAGCAGCAGAGGCATCAAAAATTCATGCAGCACAGTGAGGACTGGCCCTTCCTTTCAGACCACACATTGATTAGTTTTTATTTTCCTCCCTATAACCAGGGTAATTTTTAGAGTTTTGGGACGAGCCTCTGATATTGACGTTTTGCTGTGTTTTGATAGATGGCTGGTGGGCTGTGGCAGTAATAGTGTAAGTTATCTGACATTCAGGCAGGCGGGGTCATGGGTCCAGGCGCAATATATTCACAGCCCTTGCTTATTGACAAACCGTCGCAGATATCGGCTACATCCCATAATAAATATGTATGCTGCAGATTTTATTTTTTTATTTTTTTACGCACAAATATTCGGTTTCAAGTGTATTGTTGAGCAGCGAGCCCAGGGGAAAGGTCTGGCATCATCATAAACTAATCTGAAAAGCATTATAATAACAAATCTATGGCCTGGTTTAATGAAACCTGCATTAACTCCGACAACATGACTGACTGTAGAAGAATCATTAATTGTGTTGCACCACTACATTGTACATGCATAGAGGGAGCTGTTATTGATATGATTGGAGGATGTAAGCTCAATTTAAACCATTTAGAGAAACCATAAAACAGCTCCACTGTCTCCTTGGCATTACCAACATGGTCTCACCCCAATGCATCAAATATCGCAGCTTGGTCTGTGCTCTTAAGCATCAAACTATGACGCTCTACGTTCCCCACTAGTGTTACATGCATAGCGTCTTTTCAAAGTAAACTTCTGTCTGTGAAGAAACAAACAATGTGACTGATTACGACCAAAACTTCAAATGTCACTGCTGCTTCAGAAGGAGTTTCTTTGAGTTCTAAAAGTTTCGCAGTTTGTGAAGAGAAGAGAGTAATTGAGAAGTACGGCGATGTACAATGTAGGAAGACAATATCATGAGAACATTTCCACCTGATACAAAATAATAACGTCATCAAATAATATCATTCTCCATCCCCATCACATTACGATTTAGATGAATTCTTACTTCAGCATTGATAGTGGACACTGGGCCTAAACAACCAAGGTACGATAATTTAACATCTAGGCTTTTTTGGACAATGCATGTATCAATGAAACAACTACTTTAATGCCTTGCTTAACAAGAGTATTATAGATTTAACAATAACACATAGTGTTCTTGGACTTTTATTGCACACACAAGACTAAAACTACAGAAAAATAATCTTAAAATCAGCAAGGTGTTGTTGTGCTTCGGCCCTAGTCTTGAAGGGCTGCTGTACGTTTTACAAACCATCAGATGTCACTGCTTGATGAGTTTGAAGCCCCAAAGCACAGGCACAGTTTCGGCACAGTTTCCTGAAACAAATAGACAAAGTTAGCGAACCAGCTAGTGAACATAGTGGAGCATTTAGCAAGGATTCCCCCCAGGATTTGGTGGGGACCAAAACAGAGCTGAAACTAAGATGAATATTGGACTTACATTTATCGGGTGAACAGACAGACTACTTGAAATGAATGCTGTAACGATGCTTCGTATCTGCTGGTGTGTGAATAAGCAACTCTCTGCCAACACTATTGCCGTATTAACTTTAAGGCCAAAAGAAAAATCAGTTAATGCAGAGTTAAGTGGTGTGAGTTAAACACTGTTACCATAAATATTCTATATGTTTTTGTGCCAGCACTAAACTGAAGCATGACCCATATGCCTATATTGTGTGAAGTATCTAATGGTGTACATTCAAGTAATCCCAGTTGCAATTGTTATGGCTATGTGACTTAAAAATGGAAATTGTAAATATCTTCTGCATAATTCTGTACACATTGCCATGAAATGCAGCCATCTGGGATCTTTGGGAACCTTTAGATCTTGACTAGAACTTAAAAGTTCTTTGAGCTTAAACAAAGTTCGGCTGCATAACATGTATTTGCAATGATCGACCCACTGAGGCGTTTTAAAGCAAGCCTCTTTCGCTGTAGCTCCAAAGCTGTTGTGTATCGAAGCAGCCTTATTTTGCTCAGAATTACCTAATTAAAATATTTTTCTGGATTCACAAATTGGACAAGGTAGTGTTATGAAAAGAAGACTATTATACTGGTGTCTTGAATCTCAACAAGACTGTTAATGACAGAGGGAGAGTATAAGGTGAACGAGGAGTCAGAGGAGCTCAGTGTAAGAATAAAAGAACGAGCAGGAGAAGGAGGGAAATAGAGCATGGAATAGAGTAAGGGTGAGGAGGCAGGAGCAGGAGAGTGAGTCCCTGGTGGGCACTTCCTGGCTAAATCTCTCCTCTGCTCTCTGGCTGCCTCTCCTCTCTTCTAGTGCTAATTAATTGGGCTGGGGAATCAACGCTCTCATCTTAAATCTGCTCCCTAATTGAGCAGTCCTTTCTGCCAGCGTCAGACAGCTCAGCATGCGTCTTCCGCATGATTTGGAGCTAAACGCACTGTCACTTTATTACCCACCACATAAACCGTAAAGCACTATTACACCAATCAGATAGTTACTACAATTAGCATGTTGCCATTTTCAAGGCTCTTCATTATAGGCCTTTCCCATCTAACCCACAAAAGGTGAGAATGAATCCATGTACATTTACAGCAGACAGTGTTGGCTTTGGGTCTGTGTTAAAGCTCTGATAAATTCATCTACACAAAGACTAACGTTTAAAAAATTTTTAATTTTAAATGGATTTTAATGGTTATAGGCTCACATTAAATTTGTCATGTTAATGATAATGATAAATCATCTCAACACCTTTTTAGTTTTTTGGAAATATACTTAGCTTATATGCTTTTTTCGGTTTCCTTTTTCAGCATTCGGTTGTACTACACCCTCTCGTGTCACTTCTGGTTCCAAAAAAACAAGATGGTGACGGTAAAATGCCGAACTTCAAAACCATAGTCCACGAACCAATAGGTGAGGACACGGTTATATAAAGTCTATGATAGGCATAAGCTTGGCTCTGTTTGTAGGTAACAAAGTCCACCTACTAACACCTCTAAAGATATATAATTAGCATGTTATATCTTGTTTGTTTAATCAATACAAAAACCAAAGTGTAAAAATGAGTCTTGCCATTACAACGAGGTTGCTCAGGTCGAGTAATAGTCTGAAATTGAACAAAACTGAATATTTTATAGTTTTTAAGTCCACTTTTTTTTTTTTACTTGCATTCTTTCCCAGGTTTTGTCTTTTTAGGTTACATTAATGTCTGTGCTTTCTGCTTTTAGTTTGTTTTTGATATACCCCTCATGTGCCACATTATCTCTCTTATTAGAAGTCCATTACTTAAACTATCTGACTGTGTCACAGGCAGGGAAGTAACCACAGACGGAGGGACTGTGAAACAGATTCAAATACCTCTCTTGCAAGAGAGATGACTCCATTTCTAGATGGACATGGAATCCCATACAATGATTTTTAATGTTAATACGTCTTCTTTATTTCTGTTTATTATTACTTTTTAATTATCATTTTTAATTAATACTCATTCATGTCACATTAGGAATGTTGCCTATACTTTACTGTTATTTGCATGTGTATTTTCATTGATGAAAACTGCCATACGTTATAATTTCACTGCAGTACTGAACTGCAGGGGAACATAAGCAAAACACTTACATGAGATATAGGAATCAACAGTACAATACCCGGCCAATAGGCTGCGTACTGTAGAGCTATGATGAATTACTTAGTTGGTGTCTGGTGGTTTGTGGTGTTGAGATATTTAAGTCTTCTCACTTTTTGCTATCGTAAATCATTACATACTGTATGCCTGTTTTCATAGGATTAACTGTGGAAACATAGGTAAGGGGAAAAAGTTATAAGGTGTTTGGAGCGATAGGTCATGGTCATGTCAGTTCATATTATCTACCTTTCATTGAGAAATGCTTTTCACAGGAGTAGCTTTCAGGAGGAGATCAAGCATAAAAGAATTGGTGGGCATATACGCCTGAAAATCAAATCTGGTTCTACTTATGAGAGGTTCCCACCCACTTCTTCTCTTGTTTCCGTGGTGGTGAATAGTCACATGCACCAACACACGTTAGAAATGTGGTCAAATAGTTTGGTGTGAGCGTGTGCGTGCATGTGTGTGTGTGCACATGCGTGTCTGTGTGTTTGTGTGTGTGCGTGCAGAGTGATGGTCTAGCATTGCAGTGCTTTGATTCTCTGTCCTGGAATGAGGGAGTGATGTCATTGTTCCTCTGGGGTTTCAGAGTTACTGGGATGAGGTCACGAGGGGTCAAGACAACCTTGGATTCATCGCTTCCCCCCTCTCCACCACCATCACTACCTTTCTTCTCCATACGTTTCTCATACAGAGGTCTCCCCTCACCCATCCCCTCACCTGGATTGGATTCAAAACTTGTACTGTTTAAAGTTCGACTTTAACCTGATCCCCCCTTCATTGTTTGATTCTGAGAGGCAAAAGGAGGGCTGCTTCAAGGCCAAATCCCGATTTGTCGACATCCCCTCACAAGGCCTTTAAGAATGCATTCATATGCTAAAGCTATCATATCCCCACAATTTCCATAAAAAACGAACTAAAGGGTAACATTTAGCTTTGCTGCATGCTTTTTAGTGCTGATCATGACAGGTGTATGTATGTCCACCTCCTGTGTTGAACTGTTGACCAGGAAGGACAGCCAGAGTAAAGCAATATTATATTTCCATCTGATGGTTTCCCAATACGCAGAACAACAATCTGTGAAGGAGGCAAAATTCTCTGCAAATGACATTAATGCAAACATCTGGTATATTTATGAATATGTGCATTAAAAGTGTGACTCATCTGGTATGTGCATTTAGTCTACGGATATACTGCAGGCAGTGCGATGCAGACTTTATCTATGACTATATCCTGTGATCCAGTCTAGAAATCTTCTCCAGTCTCCGTATAAACACACAAACACAGCTTTTCAAACAGAAACACTTCCCACAATAGACACATGGGTGCGTGCAGTCATTAACTCAGATGTCAAGAGGAAAGCACAATATCAATACCTGCTTTTCACAAAAATATGAATGTGCATGTTTGCATGACTTTATATGTCTGTGCATGCACGTGTGCTTGTGTACGGTTCTTGTTGGTGTTTTATGCTCACTCTCATGTGTGTATTTTGTCCTTTCATCAAAACGGGGGCGGGGGTAGACATGACTTCTGGGACAAGGGGAACAGCGGGTGAGTAACAGTGAGCTCATAGTGGTCATTATCCTTTGCTCCATCCTTAGACCTCCTACATTCCCCAAAAGCACCTGGTCCCCCCCCCCCACTCTCTCCCATTACCCCAGCGCAGGTCCTTGCAGTAGGGCAGGGCGGCCTCAGGGTTCGAGGGTCCCAGCTGTGTAAATGTTTTCAGTTGCTGTGTGACTGGAACTGGGTCCTTCTTTTTGATCAGACGCCAAGACAAGCCCGGCCTTGGTTGTTCTTGGCAGCTGCTGGGGACGAAAGAATGTCAGCATGACTTTAAAAATATGACGGTTTGTAATTTGGACCACAGAGTGAAAACTGAGCCGCTGGTACAGTTTGTGATCATCTAATTATGCCACCCCCTCCCTCCCCTTCCCTGAATCCCCCGCACAAAATCCTAACCCCCTCCCTTTATTCTTATCCAGGAATGAAGCCGTAAAGCTGCTTTGTCCCCTGTGAATTATTTTCGGGGTAGGCGTAATGGCTTTGTGCCCTGCTGCATTACTTTTCCCATGTTTCCCCTCATCCCTCCTTCATGCTTGCACAGTTCTGTGTCTAGTTCACGTGCTAACCTGAGGTGCAAGCAACTGATGTGTTTTAAATATGCAAGAGGCTCAAATCTAGTTGCAGTGTTTAAACACAACTCAGTATGAAGGAATTAGCGGGTTCAGTTCTGTAGCTGTAGTAGTACTTTAAGTCAACACCTGTTGGCAGGACACTTAACACAATGTGGCCTGGGTAGTTTGACTGTTCAGCAACTAGACAGTGATAAATAAATATTCTTTGTAAGAATAATGAGATTAAAATCCTGGTTAAGACTATCTTTTGTTGGGAGCCAATGAGCCCCAAAAGAAAACATTGGTGCTGCACAAACAAAGAATCATCTACACAGAGGCTCAGAGCAAATTACAATGGAATCTGTGTTCATGTGCACATACACGCAGTTGTCTGGCCTTCTGTAAATGTGCCAGGTTGCCTGTGACAGTATCAGAGGGGGGCATTTCTCCCACACAAGTTGATATGAAGTACTCCGCAAATCCCTAAGCTCAAAGCTCAAGCATAGATGTGTCAAATATTTAACAAATGAATGAGTTTTTAATCTGGGGCTCAGGGGAATGGAGCGTCATGATAAGGTTCTTTTTTTTGTTTTCCCTTCATTAGCATAATTTCTCTGGAGTACATGTGCAGATTCCGTCGGCTTTGTTTAGGATCCCCACTGAGATCTGAAATGGAGGCACAGAATCATACGAAAAACCTCAGAGATGTTACAGAAGTGCACCAGTAAAGGCGAGCGTTGCCAGCAACGCGGCTCCTATTGTGTCTCTGTCTGTTCATCCATTTGCCCGTAATTGGGTTAATTGAAAACTTAAACGCACGTTTTTTTTTTTTTCTCTCCTATTCCCTAATTAAACTGTTGTTTTGCCCCTTATCCAATAACAGCGTGCACACACTCTGTGCCAATCAGCTAGGAACCGCAACTTAAGCCATTAAGGGCTGGATGGAGGATTACAAATGTTGGACCACCTCTAATCAGAGGGCCATTGAAAATCCACCTAAGCGGGGAAGAAATGATACATTAGCTTTACACACACTTACAGACTTATTGCTGACGTTTGAATTCTTTTGAATCTAAAGTAAAATTGAAATGCATAATCACTAATGGTCTTGAAGATCAGACATATAGATGTCATCGTTTTGTGTGATGTAATGTGAGGATGAATGATTACTTGTCTGACAGAAATAAAGTGGAGTAGCCAGATCTGGATGAACCACCCAATTGGACCCGCAAAGGTCAAGATGACTTATAGTACGAACTGTGTGTTCCTCCAGTACGATCCCCCTTTTTCCTGTTTTATCGCAAGCTCCAACAACAACCAGTACAACTGCAGCTCAGGATATAGACTTTGTGCTCACAACAATTCTATTTAAAACTCCCATGTCAAATGCCTCTCATGGCTCTGAGGTTAAAAGAAGGAGAACGGCAGTGGGAGAGGAGGAGGAGGGAGAGCTAAGAGGGTGGCAGAGTGTGTGCTCACAGATACAGTCAACAAATTAAGTCAGACTTTATTTTGAGGGGCCGACTGCACTGGGCATGAGCTGGTGTCTAGTCTCGGTGTCAGCTAGAGGACCTTTATGCGAGTCCGCCGTCTATATCACGCCTTAATGAGGCAATGGAAAAGCGAACAGGCCAGCACATCAACAGAAAAACAGCACCCAGAAAATACCAACTTAATAAGGCAATACAAGCAAATGAATGATTTCTGGAATCATGTTTTAAACAAGTAGTCCTCCCTGAGCACGCAGAGATGGAAGGGGTGAGAGAAAATCTGCATATGGGAGTGTGTAAGCGTGTGCGTGTGTGTGTGTGTGTGTGTGTGTGTGTAAACAAATTCTTCTATAAACCTGGCAGAGCGGAGGCTGCCACAGACATCAGCTCCGCATTTGCATATTCATGGCTCAATTTGCACTTGGCTATGCAAATGTATGCAAACATCGTTTCAGAACATTTCAAAAATAGAAACCAGCATTCCAAACGACGTTGTGCCTCTTAATATGCAGCCACACAAGAAAAAGAAAAAAAATTAGTGGGGAAAATCGAACAGGCCGAGTTACGGCTGAATATCTGATTTAAAACTGAGAGCCTTCTGCAAACAACTTAAGGCAGGATAAGCCCGGTGCTAGTGTTGCTGTGGTGTAATGTAGATATGTAGTGTTTTGTATCTTTTTTTAAATTATTATCCCTTCCCTGTGTGTATTATGTTTTAAAGACCCATAATATATAAGTATATTAAGATGTTCTTGTGGTACAACCCATGTTTCCCTCCGGCTTATTTTGTGTGGTAATTAGACTTGGATAGGTTTTTGAAAAATGAGCGTAAAATTATTGTTTCCAGACTGCACAACTAAGACTACAGTAAGTATAATGCTGGTATAATTTAATTCACATTACTCTATGTATGAACTGAACGCTGCATATTTCATTATGAATCAATTTTCTATTATGGATTTCCTAATCTTGGCAGCCATGCCAGTTGATCTCTTCCAAAACCAAAGCAACTGGCCGTGTCTTCCTCTCTGTGCCCCTGCTCATCTACAACACAACATTGTCTCTACTGTGGCTCCCATTCAGGATGGGGAACGTTTTTCTAGACAGAAGATGAATGGAAGGGGAAGAGTTCAGCAAAATCTACTTTTGCTTAAATCCTATTCATCTGCTGGGCACAAGGCAGGGTAAGCTGTTCCCCTGGCACAGGGTCTGTCTGAGGGGCCGTGTGGGGCCCTCCGGAGCTTTATCTCTCCTCCCTGTGCTCCTCAGGATAAACGGCTCCACATGGAGCCCTAATCCCTCTCTTCACCCAGTCCATTTTCTTTTCCTTTACTTACATCCCTGCTTTTTTTTAATCTCCTCATTCTACCCCCTTTTCCTTTTCTCCTCCCCTCTCTCTCTCCCCCTGCCCCGCAAATGGCAATTGCTGGCCTGTAGGGACTATGCTCTTTCTTCTGTGTGAGACAAACAGTTCACCCAGGAGAGGCTTGTTAAACCCTCGCCACAGTTTTAGCCTGGTTCTGCTGTTTTGCAAATGTGTTAATTTTATGACACTAAAGCCAGCAGTAAAAGCAAAGCCCCGGCTAATTAGCCAGTGGTGTGAGGTGAGTGGCAAAGAGTGGGCATGCCACTGCTTGAGGTGCCTTAATCATTGTTTACGAGAGCGCTCAGCAGGGTTTTTGGCTCTTGCTTTCTTCTCTCCTCCTTCGTCTATAGTCCCCATTTAGCTTCTTCCCGCAATTCTAAGTTACTCACTTAGTGGCGTGCTATTCTTCGCAAAGAATAAAAAGATACGGTAGTTTGACACAGTGCTGTAAGCAGTGATATACTCTGTTATAGAATGATTTGTGCCAAAAAGAAGACTTGTTCTTTTTTGTATGCATTTCATTACAAGGGGAGCAAATGCAGCAGAAAATACCCTTTATCTAGCCGACACATCGTGACAAAGCATTGCATGTCTTCTTCTTCGTGAGGTTTATTTAAAGAGTGTCCCTTAATGGTCCGCTTCTCATAAGTGGCTACAAGCCTCATTTGGCTTTGTTGGGCTGGTACAATGAGGGAGCGGGGGTGTTGGGGTTACCATTGAGAGGTAAGTGCATTACCATTCATGGAGAGAGAGAAAAGGAGGTTGTGGAGCAGAAAGTGGCTGCTGCCTCTTTAAGATGGGTTTAAGTGATCAAAATTTCATGCAAGGCTGCAATTGGTGGTATAATGTTGCTCTTTAAGAGAGTTGCCTAATGATTGCCATGTGTGGACAGTGGGTTTTGGAAGGGGATTTTGTGGAGGCAGGGACTGGGGGCCTGCGACTAGGCCAGACTGTGAAGTAGACTGGTGAGGTCTGGGGGCTGGGGAGCTTGGAAAGCTGAGTGGAGAGGAGAGAGAAGTCTCACGGAGGGGCTCAGAAAAGGCCAGCCATATGAGATTACAACATACCTAAGAAATGTGCTCGTCGGGAAAGTTTGTGTATTTTGGGAAGTGCTCCAAATTTTCCACAGACAGCTTTTTATTTTTTGGGTTATCTCACTCTCCCCCGCCTCTCCCTCTCTTCGTAGTTTGGACTAATTGCGTGGCGTAGAGCCCGCTGAGTCAATATGAGAAACTCTGCTCCCTTTCCTTCCCCCCCCCCCCCCCCCCCCCCCCCCCCCCCCTTTCCCTCACCTCTCTTTCCAAACATTCTCTGATAGTATGTGTATTTTTGAATGCAAAGGATAACATGTCTGTATATTTTTAAAGTGCATGGGTTCAGGGTTCTTTTGTAGGTTTAATTTAAAAAGGATGACATTTTGTAGCGGAGAGAACCAATGTTTCCAGTTTGTGGCTGCCAGAAAATAAAGCAGAGTGGTAGCGAGATAGGCTCTTAGGGGACACGCTCCACTGGTGTCTCGAGATAATAAACACAAGACATTAAGATGTTTGATTAAACTTAAGGAAAGGTTCATCTTGTATTACTAAAGTAATTGTAGTATTTATTTACATTTAATGGTCATTATTCTTGCTGCCATTCTACTGCACACAGGCACATCAATCAGTTTAAAACGCAGAAGAAATACTGCTCATTCTTTTTTTATAAACTATTTACAGCAGATTGAAAGAAGTACAATTAAATTCCTCTATACAGTCATTTTACAAACTGAAACCCACCTGACCTGATACATATTTGGCTTCTGCAGGTTGGACAGCAGCAGCACTATACTAGCAGTGAGTACAGGCCATGCCTCCACCTGCTGTTCAGCTCTCGCTCTGTGTAGTCGCAGATCAGCAGCCGCTGTGTTTGCTGTGTTGAGCTCCAAAGGCCCGCCAAGGCTGACCCGCTTCCACAGACGTGGTCAGAGGGCTCGCTGCACCGCTTTGACTCCGGCGATAACTGCCTGGCTCGATAGACACCCTCTCTACCGGAGTATTCTGTTACATTCATGTAGTCAGAGTTATTATTGTGGTCTTTACTGAGAGGAAGTGCCTCTGTGTGAGAAGACGCTTAGTATACAGTCAGTGTCAGACAACAGTGTTTACTGGCTGTTTTGCTATTTCACTGCAATCGTGAAGCTGCCGCGTTGCTTATCCGGTAATGAAATTGTTCTACCCTCTCAAGACATGCAGTAACACAAAGCTGAAGCGTAAGCATACCAAATTATTTTAGTTTTTTTGTTGGTGTCAATCCTGTGAGTTGTTGTATTTTGAGGGTTTGTAGTATTTAGAATTATATTTTTTTTATTGATACAACGTAAAATGTTTTTCATCTAACAAAATCATTTCCGCGTTATAACGAGATATTTGTCATTATGCTATGATATATTAACCTTTCTTCTTATGTCACAAAACTTTCACATTATTTCACAAAAACTCTGTCAAAGTAAACATTTCTTCGTTCAAGCTGGTATGTTGTTATAACTTACATATGTGTCAATAAATGAGATAAGATCCATGATTGCCTGAAGAGACCAGAGCAATCATATAACATGATTAATAATCATATAACACGTTTGATCCAGACAAGTGGCAGCTGTAGATGTTATCTGATATAACTGAGAAGTTTCTAGTATAACTAGTAATAACATGAGAAATATTTTTGCTATAACATGAAATGGATCTTGTTAACATGGGAAAGGTTTTTCGTTATTACAAAAAACTGGACTTAAGTTGTATTGTTTAATATGATATTGATTGACAACTAAATCAGCATTATTGTATTATAACTCATCAACAGGATCGTGATTTACAGTTGTAATACGTAGTGTTTAGTGTTGACCAAGCATGTCTTTAAAGTATGCGGATAAAAATAAATGTAATATGTAATTTAATCGTTGATGGGATACACAATCCCAATATGGATAAGACGTTATATAGATACATACACGGAGGATGTCGCAGGAAAAGGTATTTATCTGAGCCTGACTCTGTTGCTGGCTGCCCTGCTCGCTGTTCCCTCTCTCACATAGATACTTATCAGCTTTTAAAGGCGGCAATTCACCCCTATCACCCATCAACAGCACCTTGCGACATACGCTGCCTCACCACTACAAATCCCATTACTTTTATCCTTAGCTAATACTGGGGTGCTGTTGCCTGCTGTCAGGGCCCACGGCACAAACAATTTGCTTTCTTCCTCCTTCCATTTCACAGAACTGCTCACGGTCAGAGTGAGGGGGTGAGGCTGGTTAGGGTGAGCTGCAGGCCCTGCTAAAATTGTCACACAAACTTTGAAATGGTTGTCAGAGTTAAAGTAGCTTGAGGGCCAAAGAGTTTGATTTCAGAGGGTGTGCCAACGTTATATGACCAGCCTAGTAGGAGTAATACCAAAACAAACTATAACCTGGTATAACTGATCATTTTACAAGTCCTTTTTGTTCTACTTTGAACCATACAATATATGTATAAGGAGCATTTGTTTGCTCTGCAGTTTGATCTTACTTTTTGCAACAGTACACACACACACGCACACACACACCAGCCCATCATCCCTGATGCGTCAGGGCTTGTTGTGTTCATTCTCGGATCGACTCCGCCTGCCTGACCCTACTGACCCGAGTGCATTCCTTTCTGAGGTGATTGGCAGCCCATGCAAATACTACACAACCCTGACTGGCAGTAAGAGCCACTCTGTGCCCTTCCCACAATGCCCCTGGCCCCTCCCCGTCAATAGACGCTGAGCTGGCGTCATTGTCCAGATACAGTGACCTTTTACCTCTCCAAAGTTAGCGCTTCCTGGGAACCACCCCAGAACTTTTCTCCAATCCGTATTGGAATGTGTGACATGTAGGCATGATCTCTCTGTTTACCTCCCCTCTCTCCTTGCTATCTCTGCATTTTTTTTCCTTCTTCCCTATCTCTGTCTGTATCCCTCTCCCCCTGGCAGTTCCAGCTACGAACACAACATAGCGGGGGAATGTTTTTTAAAGCCCACTAAACAATATTCTATTAGCATAAATTTGGTTCTGTCTCTGCCTTTCTGCAATGTCACAGTCAGATCTCTTTGCTTTAAGGATTGAAAGGCAAACAGCTTTAGGTGTTGTTTGTGGGTTGGCTTTCCTTCTTGGCGTGACAAGGCCTGAGGGCACCAAATGCATTACAGCTCTCTGTCAAATCTCAGAGGGCTGGGAGGACCCCAGCCAACCTGTGTTCTCTAATGTCACACACCAGCAGTAAGCCAAGTCAATAAAATGAACACCCAGTGATCAAAGAGGTGACAAGGATGCTCGTGACAGTGGGATGAAATTCCAAGTTACTCTACGGCGCAACACAACACGGTGATGCAAACCCTTTGCATACATAGCTTCCCCTGCAGCACTCAACGTGAGTGGTAGTAGAAGGGCTTGGAGGTATTTGGATCATTAATAGATCCCACCACTGAGCTGTTACGCAGTACTGTACACTGCCTGGGAATATTCCCTAATGATTTCCACAGACCTCAAGCCTGCTCCTTTCCCCCTCCCAGCCTAATCTGTTATTCCTTTTGTTCATTTCCCTTTTGTTCTTTCTCTTTATATTTTTTGCTTCTATTCTTTAATTACTGTTCCCACCCAGCGAGGGCCCTGTCTCTGTGGCCCCCCATGTCCCAAGAGAAGCAGGGAGACGCGACCATGTGGCTTTGCTGACAATGACATGAATGGCCACGGTGGCAGGGCCACCTCTCTGAGGACTAGGACATGGGGAGGAGGAGGAGGAGGAGGAGAAAAGATGGAGAGAATGAAAAGGGGTGGGAAAGATGAGCGCAGAGAGCCCTGGTTCAACCCTTATTTCTCTTTCTCTATTCTCCGTGGTTGGGAAGAAATTTCTCAGTTCCCTGGGTGGTTTTAGAGAGAAAGGTGGGATGAGGAGAGGGGAGGGGAGGTGGATTAAATCACAGAGAACAACAGGCAAACAAGACGCAAAACTTCAACAAATCCTGAATTTCTATTAGCGCTTTAGCCTTGGTGATGTAACAGCTTTGCCCAGGAGGCAAATAAAAGTTAATGACAGAGGATTATTTTGCCACCAGTCAAGCTCCATAGAGGACTTTGAATCACTACTTATGGTGGTCAAGAATTTATTCCCAGCAGGCCCTCCTGATCCATAAAAAGCAGTATGGCATCCATTGAATGGTGTCGCTGCGAGTTCTCCAATGAAGAGGGTAGTGGAGACGGCAATGATGATGATGATGGCGTTGATGGTAAAGATGAGGTTAGCGATGTTAATAACGCATAGTTAAACTATTCCAACCTTCGCTGTAACGCCATGAAGAATGTCATAAAAATGTACATCCTGCTGTGAGTAATCTCAGACACTGCAATGTATAAGTGTATAATAGTACACACACATCTAAAAATAAGTCTATATTCTCTCCAAGCTGACAACTTAATGCTGTCTCAGCCACGGCAACAAGATGAAATCAGATTGGCAGGATATCATGAAAAGCCAGACTGAAAGTGAGCTCATGCAAATCTGTAGAAAAGAATAATTCACATCTAAGCTTGAGACGGAAAGACACAGTTGTTACCCACTCACCCCCCCACCCACACACACAATCATCATCTCACCCCTACTCTCCAACCCACGCCTGCTACTCGCTGCCAACTAGTCCATGTTCATTCCACACACATCTCCACCAGATCATTTTTGGTTTAATAGAATCGCTTAAAACAATTAATTACTGTCGCCTTTTCTCCCCCCATACACCTCTCCTCTCGCCTCCCCCCCTCACTCAATCGCTCTCTCACTCATTCCCCTGGTTCGTAGCAGATAGAGGCTGTAATAAAAAGGTGTTTATTGGACGATTTTCTGGAGGCCCGTTGGTTATTAACATGTAAATTAAATCATCACAGCTGTTCCATTTTCAATCAGATGGAGTTTGAGGGAGGCGGGGCACAGACGAGGACCCCAGTGCACTGATTTTATTACGCACACCTTCATTAAGAGCCCTGCAGCCGCGATCGCCAACACCACAACAATCAACCTCCTGACATACGCACAAGCACACACAGAGAGGCAGGCGCTGACACACACACACACACACACACACACACACACAAACACACACACACACACACACACACACAAACACACACACACACGCACACACACACAAACACACACAAACACACACACACACACACACACACACACACATTCCACCGTTAAGGCAAAATGTTCTTCCAAGCATGTAAGCTACTCCCACATAAGCTCCGATTCCTTTAAGTGGTCACTTGTTTTTTAAAACCTGACTGCGACACTGAAAAACTCTAATATCTAATTTGGCAAGCTGCATTTGAAAATTATTTTGGATTTTATGTGTGATATTTCAGCTTCACCTTGTCCAGACAGTGATAATGTACATGTATTGGTGGTAGCCAAATGCTCACAGATCAATACCTTTTCCCTGATTGTTCCGCTGAGTGGCTATCGTGTCCCCTGAGATCTTGACCCCAAACATGAAAAAAGGCATGCTCTTAAAGACCGTGATGCCTCACTGATCGCTGTGGAAGAATCCTTGTCTGTTTGAGCAGAAAGCACCCAGACCTTTCCAAGGGTCTGGGTGACAAGTAGGAAAAAGGCGTAAAAGCGGCTGTAACTCAAATAAATTGTCAGAAAACGCAGCAGATGATGGACTTTATCAATGATCATTTTTCTAATGCTTATATATGTTTTAAAGGCCTTGGAGGCACCGGATCTCATAAACGAGCAGTGTTTAAAAGTGCAGGGCAACGAGACTTAAGCTGTGATGAGATATTGGTAAGCCTGTATAGAAAGGTTAATGTTACCCACAGAACATGCTAATGGTTTTGATTTGACAATGGCCTGTGGGGAGTGTGGTGGAAACCTCATGGAAGCTAACTCATTGACACATAAATTGTACATTTTCAACAATTTCATTATGATCTAGACCATTTTATCGTGACATATATCAATAGGGACGGAGTGGATTGTCTTATTTTTCTTTCTTTTCCCGTTACCTCACAGGCCTGAGAGGATATTGATCTTTGATCTCTTCAGAGGAAGAATCACATTATTGCCAATGGAGAATAAAGTGCCAGAGATATGTGAAAATTAAAGCACAGCAAGCGCTGGCATGCAGCAGTAAAGTGATGCATGTCAAAACATTAACAGCATTTATCTTCCCAATAAGTATAAATAGCTGATATACTACATGTGCATTGTAGTTATCAGCTAAATGAACAGAAAGGAAGTGATTACTTTAGACGTAAAGTGAATGTGCCACTCTTGAAACTTTGCACAACCAAGTATCTTGTGATTTTCCCTTCAGATAATGCAAAATGTATCAAATTTGCTACAAAAGGAAGTGCTAATACACTGTCTTTGAGGATAACACTTAAAACGTTGTGATTTGTTCTTTCTTAAAGCTTTTAGGGATATTTTTGCCTTTGAAGGAGGGATGTGGAAATGCTAAATCGGTGTAGGTTGTATACTAGAGAGAGGATTGTGCGGTTTGTCTCTGTATTTGGCACCGAGGAGTCAGACAGCAGCTTGTATGGGCAGTGGTGAGATAATGGATTGACCTCTAGTCTGCCCGCGCAGAGTGGCTGCATTATAGCAAAGCCAGTGTGAATAAAAGAAAAGATGGTTATTTTTAGCACCCGACTGAAATGCTGAAGGAATCTGTCACTGGGCTCAGAGTGCAGAGTTGTGAGGGAGATAAAATCATATAGTGAAAGACCGAAAAGAAAGAGGAAGGCAAAGGAAAGATTGGAGGAGCTGAAGGAATAAGAAAACAAGAATCAAGGGAATCTTTCGATATAAACATTTACCATTTCAGTGCAGCCAGTGATGCGGCCGCCTACATTTACTAAAAAACAAAACAATAGACACAATCATAAAAGGAGATACATAATTTACATAAATTATATATTAATCCAGAGTAATTAGCATATATATTTGAATTAGTATTTAAAAGCTTTAAGGCCTATTTTGATTATTCCACTACAACTCTGATCACTCTGAAAAGGGGATGTGAATTTGTATATTGAACATTAATACACTATGCTAACAGTGGCTAATACCGATATGCAGATTTACTTAATTACTAAATGGATTTTACTCTGCTTTGCCATGCTTTGCCACAGTGAGTCAAGTATGTTTGTTTTAGTTTATGTTCAAAGAGGCTTACAGGAACTCACATCCTCCAATTAATGCAAGAGGAATTAACTTGATTTTGGCCGGTTTCCAATTTAAAAAGAAAAAAAAAAAGCAATAAAAGCCCATCCTGCATTTCCTGCTCATCTTTATGATTATTGCCGTCCTGAGAATCGTCGCTATCATCGCCCTAATTTGCCTCATTAGTTACAGTAGTTAGGGTAACGATGATCCTCTTTTAATATCTCACCAACCTTTTTGTGTAATCCAGAGGAACTATACATGCCTGTGTCAAGCCCTTTTAGAAACAGAGAAATAATCTCCTACTCCGTTTAATATATCAAGCTAGCAAACAGTGCAGTTTATTGGCACTGCTGTTTCATGACTTAATCTCCCGTGGTAACGCAACTTGGCTACAGGTCATATTGGTTTATTGTTGTGGCACTAAATAATCAATAACATAGATGTTGGGATGCTATTGCGAAGCCAAATTTGGATTGAGCTACGGAAGATGTTTAAGATTTTTGCAGCACTCAAAATGACTATACAACACAACACAAGTTGCCGTCTGTGATTTAGGTTCCTACCAACAACCTGCGGTCAGTTTTAAGTGTGTGAAGATGATCTAACCACAAAGACACTCAACAAAATTCATTTACGGACACAGTTTTATACAGTACACTACTGCATGCTTTGCTTTTCCCCTTTGTTTTGTTCCAATGTTGTCAGCACCTGCCAAGGTAGTTAGCCTACAGCATTTGTGCATGTTTAAATGTGATAATGTCAAATGGCTATTTTTGGAGTTCCACCATCACTGTGTATCACGTGATACACAGTGAGGTTTAGGAAACGTATTCATCCCAGAGGTATGTCTCCCCACCAGCCAGCCAATCCCTACTACCCTTAACCCTAACAATCTAAAGATACACATCCCCCCCATGCAGGCCCCCATCTCTTGTGTCACATGCAACAGTGATTGTCTGTTATATTACATTGATCAAGGGGTGATAACTTGTAATAATTGGATGTTAAATTAAAGAGCTCTCTCCTAGTTCTTGCCATCTCAATTGTAATTGTCATTGGGTGGCAGTTATGATGATGTATGAGGGATTGTGTTTTGCGCAGTAGAGCATGACCCTGATGAGTAATGCTGCTTTTGGCTGCTTGGCATCTCTCCATTTTTCTGCCTTTGCCTTAATGTGTGCCAATGGACTTAAGAGTGGCATAGGGGGGAGGAAGGAGGGTAGGTGTGGCTTTGGGGTCTTGAGGGAGAGGATTAAAGTAAAATAACTTGCAAAATGCATGTTTTGCTCTCTCCGTCAGTGTGTATGTTTGTGTACAGCACGGTATGGCATCTGTCCTATCGCCCTTGTGAGTCTGTGCCTGACTCCATCGCTGTTTGGATTCACTGCTGCCTACTCGTCCCATGCCGAGCCTGCCGTGCTGTCACCTGACCTAGGAGTGACAAAGCAGAGTCCTTACCCCTTATTATGAGAACATGAGGTCAAAGGCACAGCCGCATATGACAGACACCTCCTCACTTCCCGACCCCTGTCACATCTCATCCATATGAACCACCCCCATAGGCTCCATGTTATAGACAAGGACACTATACTAGTCAAGTATATCATCCACAGAATTCATCCTCCAGGGGGACAGCCTTTACACAAGGTCCTTTGCAAAGAAAAAAAAGACTGTTTATAGTGTCTACAGTACACTTGCTAACCATCTTACCACTCAGGCTGTCCGATGAGTCATTGGTTTCCTCCTCAAGCTTTAAAAAACAATTCTGTTTGAAAGATAATGGTTTGGTCACAAGGGTGAAAAACTAATATTTATTATAAGAATTAACAGTGTTGTGGAGATGTGCAATGGATCATTAACAATTCCTGTAAAAGCTAGTGCATCTTTTCAACAGCTCACCAGTGTTTAACCTGTACTCCTTAAGCTGATGAGCAAGCAAACAAAAAAATTATTGCCGCGTCCCTTTAGCTGACAACAGAGAGTTACAATTCATAAAACTGTCACCTGCTCCAGCTCGAGCTCAATAAAAGCTTACAGAAAAGAAATGACCGACTTGTTGGAGCAAGGCCAGACTCTCACATTAAAGCTCATGCATGCAGGCTAGGCTGATACAAGACATCATTTAAAAAATGACTCAAACAGTCTGCAAGACAAATCTAGTACGCCCAGAGATAAATATACTCTGTGGCAGACAAGTAAACATGGTAACGCAAACATCCCGGACATCGTTGAACGCGTTCACAATCACTTTGTCTCATCCTAAATAAGCAAACAGAGGCAGAGGTTGATGGCAGATAGTGAGCCAGCAGTTCCTGCACCAGACAGTGGGTGCAGCCCAAGCATAGAAACTCACAGAACTACAATGCCTGGAGTAAATACACATGTACCTACAGTATAGACACACACACACACACACATTTTCACACATGCTCACACTTTCTAAGCTATCCTCTGAAGGCTAATACGGCAGCAAATTACCATATTCAACAGGCTCATCTCCCTGTCCTCATTAGCAGATAAACGATATGCCTATATTTAAAGCACTATCACACATTAGTGTCATCATGAAATGTGTGTGCATACCACACAAGTGCACACACTCTCTCACACACACACACTCGGCATCAGTGGTGGGCCGTCAGGGCCTTCAAGGCCTTCTCTGCTGGCCTTAACAGAATCACAAAGTTATAGCTATTTTATAATTTAATAATTTTTCTTAAATACACCATGTATTATAATTTATAAAAATATTTTTCCCATTATCTTATTTTCTCATTGCACAGCTACTGTCTTCCTCAGTTGCTCTGCTTCCAGTGCAGCTTGTTTTAAGTAGAGCTTTTATCCAATCAGATTTCACCTCTGTGTCTCTAGGTAAGAACAGAGGCCCCAGGCCTGCAGACACTCAAGTGAATCCCTTTGCAGTTTAAGTGAATGGGGACAATATTGCTGATTGTCATAGTCTTCAACCAATCAGATCTTTAGTTTGACATGTTGGGCGTATTCTTTGACGTGCCAGAGCCTGCTAGCTGGCCTACAAGTACGTCAGCATTAACACACAGCTCAGTTTCCAGGTGCAGCGCTGCAGTGAGGTGCAGCGTGTGCTGTGATTGGTCAGTGGGCGAGCACGTGACTATTGGAAAAAGAAACCTAAGCAGAGGCTTAGTCGGAGTAGTAAGAGTTAAAATTTAAAGATATGGAAGAAATTATGACATTTTTTACATTTTGCTTGGTGTCGATTCTTTTTAGCTTTGTTTTTTTAACACTCAATGGCTGAAGGAGGAGAAACGGATTTGTGAGTTGGGATTTAACCGTGGGATTAAACTCTTTGTCAACAAAGAAAGGAGGATGGAGTTTGTCTTTAAGTGAACAGCATTTGGTAAGTCAACTGTGTTTGTTTTTACATCTGCAGGCGGCTACTCGCACAGCAGTCCCAGCTGCAGTCAGAGCAGAGAGGAGACACACTCTCGGCGTATTCATATATCGGCACTCTGCAGTTAGTGTATTTATAGGTGATGAGCTTCATTTTTACACAAAACAAATAATAACCGTAGCTGTGTTTCAGCTGCAGGACAGCAGTGAAGGCCCAGGTATAAAATGCACGGCCCGCCACTGCTCGGCATATTGTACGCTAGTGAGTGTGTGCATCCTAACTCCACAGGATCATCTTCCATCTATCCTCTTCCTCTTGTGTGTCCCTGCGCTGTGCTTGCTGTCGGAGTGTGTGGGTGCATGTGTGTGTGGGTGTATGTGTGTGGAGCTCCCTGGTGATGTAGAGCTGACAGTAGGGGGGGAACACCAGCGCCGGCGATTAGCATGAGCTTCCATAGGGTGCCGCAGTGGCTTCTGGGAGATTCCATCTCAGGCATGGACCTGTCTCTTCATCGGAAAGTGACAACCCCCCGCGGCACGACGCGCTCAGCTAGACAACTCCGACAACCGGCTGCATACGAATCTCCAGAGCAGAGACATTCTCTTACCTACATCTCCTCTTCTTCCACCACATCGTCACCACAATCAACATAATCACAATCTTCTTCTGCGTCCTGACCATTAATTGCTGTATCTTCATTCCCTGTCTTGATTGCTTCTGTGGCAGATATTACAGCAGTAACATTATCATCAGTGTTAATGCTGCCGCTCGCCATACACTTGCTATCAGCCTGACAGTAAACACAATAAGTGATGTTCAGCCTCATTAGCTAGCTCATAGCAATTCACTAAATGGAATAAAAGCTAAGCTACCCTTCTCATGCGCTCCAAGATACTTACCTTATGATTCAGCAAATTTAGTGCTCGGGCTCATAAGCGGTTTATTTGATCAGTGATGACACCTACCCTGAGGATCTTAGCTGTCTTACTTGTCTTGGTCTGAATGCACTCAAGACTGACAGGTGCAGCTTGATGTAAAGCTTGTTCAGGGAGTGCGATAGATTTGACTGGTCTTATGTATTCAGGTTGGTTGATATAGAGACATTCATATCTGAATGCTCTGACCACGAAAGTACACAGGCTGTTGGCCCCCAAAGGTTCAAGCGCTGTGTCCATGGGGATAATCCAACTCTCCACAGATTCCTTCCATGTCACATAACTTATTAAATTGATACAAAAATGTATATTTGATTTGTACTCTTATAGCTTTTCATGCTTTTTGAACACAAGCAACCGTTTTATGGCTTTACTTTAATGGTTTTCCACACAACCAAGCTTTCACCCAACAGTGTGCATATTTCAGAATGTTAGATTTGGTTTGTTATTGTCAAAAAGCCTCATAAAGACACCAAAACCAACAGTGCATTAGCCTGTATCCCAATACGTTCTGATTTTTCCCGCCTGTGGTACTACTGAAGACATAAACCTTGAAAAACTAGTCATGAAACTTAAATTTTACAGTGTGCTGACGGAGCTAAAAGTGTTAACCTGACGGGGAATCCGAGGTTGGGTGGGATGCTTCCACAACGATGCCGTCTGTTGGGATTGTGGTTTAATTGCCTGTTAAGCCCACTGACACATTGTATGTGACAATGGTCTATACAAATACACTTGACTTGGTTTACTGCGTAATTTAACTGGCTGAGGTATCATAGATATGAAATCAATGCCAACTTTAAATGATTCAGATTGTTGAACATCCAGCGGTAGAAGAGCAGCATGCTTGCAAGGATTACAGGGATGACATAGTCATGTTAATCTCTCTTTGCATTCTATTCTATTTGATATGTGTGGTGAGGTTTTTCTCTCGTTTTCCGGGCTCTCCTCAGGGCCTTCTGCTCATCTGGGGCTCGGCCCTTTGATTATTTCTTTGTTTTTCATTATGCTTCTCCTCGCAGTCTTTTGCTTTCCTCCAGGTACGCTACCATGCTATGATCACCCGTGAAACGAGTGAAATGCACAGGGGCTCAAATGTCTGGAAGAATATACTATAATGTCTCTTTGGTAGGTGAAATGTGTTTGTTGCATTATTCATGCTGCTTCAGTAGTTTGCTTTGGTAATTCATTTCATGTTTCATACTTTGAGAGGATGACCAGCCTCCCCTGATGTTGAGACCTCCCGTAGTGCTTCGATAATCATCGATATTATCAAGAACTATATATTGTTCAACAAAAATGTATACAACAAAAACACCACGTATATGCAAATAGAGAAGCAGTGTGGTCTGCCACGTCGCAATACGTTTATTTCATTGTTAAATCTTTTGTTAAATGTTTAAATTCCATTTTGCACATGACATATTTAAGCATACATTTTCATTAAATAGTTGTGTAATTGATATTTCATTAGTGTGTTAATTGACCCATTACATTCAAAAACAAGAGCACTCTGCCTATAGGGACAAAAGTTTTAATTGTTGTCATTTCACCTATTTGTGATATAAAATGTGCTTCCGATAAACTTGTCGTGTTTGACTGAAGGGTTACTTCATGCTATGTTTCTGCCTCATTAATATTGATTCCCAGTGGGATAGATGTGTGTTCTCTGTCTGTAGTGCACATTTCAAACTCCAAACTGCTCACACACACACACACAGTGTTCTGACAGGCCCTCGGTTTTTTTAAATCATGAGTAAAAATGTGGGTGTTTAAAACATTTATGACTGATTAGCAGAGAACTTATCCCTTTTAAAGCCTTTCATGTATAAATCATGTGTATTTTGATTTGAAGGGGCCGCTTCTGCGTTATTGATGAGGCGCTCGACTCTTAATCAATTAGTAATTGGAGCACAGCTTTTAAATAATGCATTTATTAGGCCTTGTGGTGTGTTTAATGGCAGCCCCTTGCAGTGCAAATACGTCTGAAGTGCCCTAATGAGTCTTTTATGGGCCAGCCCAGGGAAAATGGCTCATCTCACTCTGTGACATTTTGCACAATATGCCTTGTTTACACTGAATTGTCGAGTCAGAAAACCAATGCATAGAAGTTTTTACAAATTATTATCGTGGTTATTATGCTCATCACCACACGCCCTATGGAAAGAGCTTGTATTCATATTTTTATTTTGTCTCATCAGCATGTTTTCTGTGTGTCTTCCAACTTGCCAATTAGTAACCTCATGTAATAATCAGCACTATTTATCGGCATAATGAAAACAGCGTCCAGTACAACAGCGTTCCGCTAAACTTTGACAGTTTTCTGTTGCTACAACATATTATTGTGGAGCATTCTCAAGTCTTTAAATGTTCCCTATACCGTGAGATAATTATCCTCCACATCACTGATAAACCACCTGTGTGGAAGAAGTGCACCACCTGCCTGAGGACAAACCCCTGGTGGAGGCCTGAGCTGTTTAGCCAAAGTCTATATAACCAGCCAGGTTATGCACACCATCCATCATCGTCAGCCTGACTGTGTTTGTGGTCTGTCAGCAGCGTGTGTATGTGTGCACATGCTTGGTGTTCATGTACGTGTGCTTGTGGGAGAGCTGAGTATTGTTGGAGAGCTGTTGCTCTCCTGGCAGGGGTGGGTTTTAATTGGAACACCCAGTGAGTGGAATGAGTGCTGGTGTCACAGTAAAAACTCTACAGACAGGCCCACACTGATTCACTCATATGGTGAGCAACTATCTCCTAAGGGGCTGCAGATTAAACAGGCATCCACAACTTTACATACCCATGCATCACATTCCCTGACTGACTATGCATGTGCGTGTTCCAGTGTCACATCTGTATTTATTTACCTATTTCTGCATGTTCTGTCTTTCCACCGTAAGGTTTTGTCAAATTTATTCTCACTGCCTATATTGATATGACAACTAGGCTGTTTAAACATTAGTGTATTGTTATTTTGACTTGAGATCACGATCAGCATGCAGAGGGGTGACAGTAGACACACTGGCTGCTGAGTGTATACTATATATATGTGAGTCCTGTGTCAATAATGCATGCATATGAACATCTACCATAACAAATCACTCGGCTGTTTCACCGTCATTTTTTTCCTGACTTTGCAAGCATGCGTGTGTGTGTATGTGTGTGAGTTGCTGGAATTCTTTGTTGCCACACAAATCATTTATCAAATTCAATCCATCCTGATCTGTCGCCATCCTTGCCCCTGTCCAAATACCTGGAGTGATAGTTTTCTTCTTCTTCCCATCTCCTCTCCTCTAATACTTTGAGCTGTGTACTTCTGTGTCATATTTATCCACCATTATTACAATTCCCTTGCAGTGAGTCTGTTACTTTATTCTGTTTTTCTTCTAGTGTTTCTGTCTCATTTGAATTCAACTCGCACCGCACCCTCCCCACTCTCTTCCACACAATTTATATACACATGCAACCCCGCACGCATTCAAAAACACACACACGCACACACAGTTATATACAAGCTCAGCCCTCCCCCACAAGAACAACCTAACACACACACACACACACACACACGCTCGATGTTTCAGCGGGAGTGGTGCCTGACAGGAACAAGTGACAGCTCCCTAATTACCTCCTCACTGTAGACGCTGACGCTGCCTGAGACGCACTGCTCATTTTCCTCTTTCTCCTTCCTCCCCCTTTCCTTCCCTCCCTCTCCTCTCTCCTCTCTCCCTCACTCACCCTTCTATTCCCTTTCTTCCTACCCACCTCCTCTCCTATCTCCCCTGTGGTGAATTATGCATGTCCAGGAACTCCCAATCTGCATTCACACTAGCCCTGCCGGAGCAACCACCTATATGTTCCCTTCGTCCGTCCACTCCTCTTTCCTCTTCCTACATATTTCCACTCACTTATCTTCTGTGCTGTGGAGAATGACACTCCTATCTGATAACATTGTCATATAAATGGAGAATGTTTCAAAAAAACTAGCAGCCCTCGATCAATAAACACTTTTGAACATTTTATGTGGCAATGTTGAAGGGGAAAAGCTAGAGGGCTTCGTGCTCAGAATTAGCCCTCCTCATTGCAGGCCACTGGGACCACTTTTCCCTAAGGTGTCCAAGTTTGAAGGAGAGAGCGGGCCCGGGGAAGCAGCCTGGGATCCCCTGAGAACGATAACATTCACTCTGGAGTCCCACCACAACAACAGCGGCTCCTGTTCCCCCACACCACACCTCTACCCCACCCTGGGTGTCAGCTCAAAGGCCCAGATTGCATTTCCAGTTGATGCCTGCTGGCCCCACAGGCATGTTTTGTTCTAATAGAAAATGGAACCCTCACATCCCCCCCTCGTCCAGCCTCACAGCGTGATTGTCCACTGGGAGCCAGTACACAAACACCAATGCTATCTAATCACGAGACAGAGAATAGGAAGGAAAAGCTAGGATAAGGAGTAAGGTGGGGAGACAGGAAGATATGGGAGGAGGGCTCTAAAAAGAGACAGCTGAAAAATAAAGACAGGAGGAGGGAGAAGCTGTGTTGACATCGAAAGAAAAAGAGACAGAGGGCAAGAGAAGTCAGAGGGAGAGAGTGTAGAAAAGGAGAGAAACTATCCTAAGAGAGAAGAGAGGCAAGATAGTACATAGTGGGAACAGAGAGAAAGCACACAAAGAGGGGTGAAGCAGAGGGGGTGTTGGTGGCATGTAGGCAGCTGATAGAGTGTCACTGACAGGCGTCACTCAGGGGAGAGAGTCGCCAGGGTGCTGGTTAGATGAGCCACTGCAAACAATGCAGCTCCTCCTCTGCACAGCGCCGCTCTACACAAGCTTTAGTCACCATATTGTTATAAAACACTGACGGGCTGAATTGCACTGCATGCTTCCCACTGAAAAGACCATAATTCATGCAACCAGCAAAACAATTTTTTTTAAGCTTTGTGGTCAAACAAAAACACAAAAGTCAAAAGTTCTCATAAACACAGAATTAGCGGTGCATGGGCTTATCAGGAAGTTTGGAGGCGTCACTTTATAAAACTAAACACTTCTCCTTCTCTGGGCCTGTTTAGGACCTGTTTCACCAGTTTGCTCTGATAGCAGCTGTTCTCAACTGCTTTTGTCAGCACTGAGATGATAAAGTACCGTGGCTGTATGGATTATCATGCAGCAACAAACAGCATTCGACAAAAATCGTATGATACTTAAAATCCTTTTCTCTTCGTAGATTTTATATCAGGTGGGGAACTTGAGGCTAATAGAAGTTCTTGTAGTTGAAAATGTGTTCTCCTGTAATTAAAACATGTGGCAGTACTGATTTACTGGTGAAGTGAAGTTTAAGAGCAATTTAGTAGATTTCAATAGCTTTTTTGGTGATCAAGAGGGATGACTGTTTTCCCTCTTTGAACGAGTATTTATTAACTCTGCCAAGTAGCACAACATTACGCTTAGTCAAACACCAGTGTTTGTGCTGGCTCCTATGAATGCTGTGAATCATAAAGGTTGCCTTGTAATTGCTAAGCTGCCAGTAGAGTCTTACTTTAACTTTTTTTTGTTTCAGTCAAACCAATTATTTAACAGCAAGAAGTTTATTTAAGCAGTTTATTTAACTTCTCCAAATTGCAGCAGCCTGCATTTGAAAAAGCAAAGCAGCATACCGTCCTCTCAACAACATAACTATTATGGAAAGACAAGGATTTCATTTTCTTTGCTGATATGTGTTTTTAATGAGAATATAAGAAAAGAAATGTAATGCAACCCTTCCTTACAAATAAAATGGAATTTAGAGAGTAGCATAATGTGTGTTAATATGTACAGCTTAATGCAAAACTTTTTTCTAAATCAAACAATTGTTTGTCCCAAATTAAAAATATTTATTCATTGAAAGTATCCTAATATGCTAAAAATACAAAAAGTACAGTTTATTGTGACAACTCACCAGTGATGAAGGAAGTATTTAGCTTCTTTACTTGAGTAAAAGCAGCAATACCACAATATAAAAGTACTGCATTGAAAAGGTCACCAAAGTATGTAAGCATTATTAGAAAAGATTGACTTTGACTAATGTAAGAGTGTTTATTAATGGATTATTTTTACTGATACATTCATGTGCAATTAGCATTCTTTTCTCGTAGACGGTTGGGGTTTAGCTATTAGAACTATTTTACTGTCGAGTATTTTAATATATGATAATGCATCAAATTTCATAAACTCATCATTTATATTTATAAAATCTTAATTTGTAGCATAACAGTAACTAAATCTGTCAAATAAGTGGAGTGAGAAAATAAACCACTCCCTCTGAATTTCCCTCTGAAATGTAATTAAGTAGAAGGTAGCATGAAATGCATGAAGGGACTTCAAATTTACTTGAGTAAATGTACTTGACAATATTTAATATTTATAAGTAACTGAGCATTTGCATTAAGTCACTCCCTCCCTTTTTGGTCAATGCAGACAGCTCTTGAAACCAATTAAACAAATACAGTGTAGTTTAGTCTAAGTACCTGAATGGCTAGAAGAGGAGCAGCCACTGCGAGACACCGGCTTCTCCATCTGTCTGCCTCCAGATAGGAGAGTTCATTTCAGAGTTTGTGCTTAAGGGCCATCGAGGTCCTGGAGAATGACTGCTCCTCTGCCAGCGAGAGGAGAAGGACAGCAGAGGGGAGGGTCAGGAAGAAGCAAGCCGAGTGGCTGTAATGGCTTTTCAGGGTAAATTAAGACGCAGGGAGCTGTTTGGGTCTGCCTCGTCGGAGTGGTGACCCTTATTCACACAGGTCGTCAATGCCTCCTCACCATCACACACTCGTCACAATAGTTTCTCCTCCCAATCAGCTTCAGAGCACCGTTTATCTGACTGCCACTGCCCATGATTTATTACCCCAGTCCCTGCCACTGGGGCTGAGTGTCATCAGGCCTCTGCCACTCTGCAAAGTCACTACAAGTAACCTGGACCTCTTTTTGGGCTCCAGCTGTCTGCAGCGGGCTAACCTGTAAAGCAACATATGAAGGTAATGGGTTGTCAGGATCCTTCATTGTCACTTTTCTTTGATTGCAACAGACTTGTACAGTAACATGCTGCCAGGGTTCGCTGTCTCCCAGCACACATGGCTCTAGTCTCTACAGCTTGTTTATAGACCGGGCTAGAGGCAGCTCCTGCTGAGGTATGTTTAGTCTATTTCTATTTGGAGACTCTCTCACTCCTTTCCCCATTTCTCTCTCCCTCTTTCTTGTGGCGGTTCTCGCAAACAGGTTGCGATCCTGTTGTCCATTAATTTTGCTGGCTGTGCATCATCATGAGTAATAACCATTTATACAAACACACTGATTGCGCCTGCTCCTAGATTCTCATGCATGTTTATCAATTAATTTCAATAATAAACACTCTTCAGCATCACTGCATATTTATTTACATACATTAAACATTGAATACAATGCTGCTTTAGTTTCAGTCGTCGATATGTAACAACACCAGGTTGATGAGTGAGACTAGATTATAAAATGATAGATGGTAGGGGGGGGGGGGGGGGGGGGAGTGTTTACCTAATTATGAACCTGACAGCGGAAACTCATCTGGATTGTCCATAGTTCATTCTTCTGATTGGAAATAAAATGAGGTTAGATCCAGGCCCACATTTTCCATTTTGCAAAAGTTGCAATCACTTGTGCTAATGTGCTGCCCTATTCATCTTCACAATTCAGCCTTTTATTGTGCTGGAACAAATTCAGCTGTGATGCCTGAAATGGCAGCATGAGAAAATTACAGTGTGGTGTGGGGGGGGGGGGGCGAGGACTTAAGCATGGGTGAAGAAACGTTACGCTGTTGCTAATTACTGCCTCATTAGCAGCAGTGCTTAGCCATGTGGACAATAGCAGCAGAACAGCTGATAAAAACACATGCAGAGGCTACAGTTGAAAGAACAGTTCTGTGCTTTATGTCTTCATTGGCGCACTATACCTTTTAGTGTGGTGTTGTGCAAGGCACTGGGGACGAAGTTGGTAATTAAAGCAGTAAGTATTTCTGATGACGGATATTTTGTTTTTTTGCCGTACTTGATTCTGCAGTAGTTGGATCAGTGCACTCTGGTGTTAAAAATGCCAAAACTGAACAGCAGCCTTTCACACACCTTCATCCCCACACCTACACCTTCTGCCTCCACCCTTTCCTCCCTCCCAACCCCCAGGCGTCCAGATGTTGCTGTCACCCCTGTTCTGCGGAGGCGCTGCAGTGTGGAACTGCCTGAAGTGATGACAATAAACACCTCCGCCATAACCTGGGCCTCTGCATTTGCATATTTGCCTGGTTTAATTTGAGGGGGAAGTATGCAAATGTATGCAAAATGAAATCCATCTCCTAATGACATGAGACGATTAAACAATTTTTATGCTTAAATATTCTGTTTAATGAAATCAAACGGGCCCACGCGCCGCAACAAATTTGCCTAGGCAGGGGCAAAATGAGAGGATATCATAAAAAAAGGAGAACTAGGAAGAGAGGGGATTGAGGGGAAGGGGAGGGGAAGGAGGAGGAAAATGCATGTGGTTGGTGTGCATGACAGCTTTTTAAAGTGTCCCTCACTAAAAAAAAAAAATCAGTAAGCTGCTGAATTCAAATAAGATTTCTAGAACAATTATAAAATCTGTCAGTTCCCCCTTTTTATACGCCCACGTTCTCCGTTGAAAGAACAGCGGGTGATGAGGTGCAAAATGTACTTTAAAAATGTTCTAAAATAATATATATATATATCTGTAATGATGTATTTTCAAGCTATTTCAAAAAAGCCCCGCTGTATTCTCGCAGATGGGGTTGAACTTGAAAGTGTTAAGTTGCTGTATAGAATGCTAATGCTCCATTTCAAGCCACTCTCTCTACCTCAGCTCAGGAATAACGTTACCTCTGTTAATACACAGCTTAACAAATAGTTAAATAAAATTATTTCCGTGTGCAAATCAGCGCCTAAAGACAAGATCACCCAGGAACAGAATACATAACGAAGAAGACAGCACTGTGATTAAAGTTGGAAACAGAGAGAGAGAAAGAGAGAAAGAGAGATAGAGAGAGAGAGTAATATGCGACTACTTAATTGTGGCTTTGCAGGGAGCCGGTGACTAATGGCCTTTCCACGGAGCTGTTCGAGCCATGAGCTGCACATTAATATAAAGGGGGTTATTATTATGTTTTAGCTTCAGACCTGATTAATCACATGGATTTACTTCCAGCTCAACACCTTATATAGGGAGCCATGTTGCTGTTAGGCAGCCATCAAGCTCATGATGTAGGTGCTTACACCTTCTTTGAAATGCAAATGCCGGACAAGATACACTGTATGGTTAAAGCAGGTTAGACTGTCAGATGGAAATTATTCCCACAGGTGGAGAACCCAAAGCTATAATCATGACTGTCCAACAGAAAATACGGATTTGACCTCTTATTTGCAGGATGTACAGTATTCAGTGATTATTGGAGCAGGAGGGGTAAATATGAGTGATGGTAGAAGTGTACAGGAGCGCGAGACTGGATGACAGCTGCAGACATACAGCATGAATAGGGCACTGATTGGGTAGGCTCAAAAAGCCTCAGCACAGCCAAAGAGTAGCGAAGGCCTCGGTCGGACCCCAAGGCTGGGAGGGATTTCTTCAGCCTGATGCTTTGTTGCCTTCTAATCCTGTTGGCTTATATATTATCCCTGCCTTCCCTCCGACAGCAGGCTAATAAAGAGGAAAGGAGCGGGAGCTCTCCTCATGGCACGCTTCTCTCTCCAAACAGCTAGAAGAGAGTGCTGTGTGTGTAAACTGTTGATTACTGCTAGTACAGATGTTAGGGTGGACACAGACTGAGAGAGAGAGAGAGAGAGAGAGAGAGAGAGAGAGAGAGAGAGAGAGAGAGAGAGTCAAACACACACACACATACAGTACACACACGTACACGGTTAACTGAAGTGTTGGTGGGGGAAAAAGAGGCGGAGAGAAGTTGAGCTTGTTGTAGCGCATCGATCGATTTCAGGCTCCTCCGACAAGATCCTCTGCTCTTACACATCAAAGCGCCACATGATGCAGTGGTGGGAGCAGGTTGGGGCTGCGGGGAGGGGGAGCTTAAGGTGCATGGGGGGGGGGGGGATGCATGCTCCATGACACCCTGCCAACAGCTAAAACGCCACCATGATGTCAGATGCACAGGGACATGACTGACCTGAGAACAAAGTCCGTCTCTGTGTGGGTCTGTCGGACTGTGTGTGATAGTATGTTTGCATAGGTGTGTGTGTGTGTGTGTGTGTGTGGTAAGCTTCTGCATGTGTGCCAAGTTTGCGGTCTGTGCATGTGTAGGGACTACCAGTGCAAGTTTGTTTATGCATGTGTTTGTGTACATGTGTGTGTGTGCGAATGTCTTTATACCCTGTACAGTACATCTGGATACACGTGTTAATATGGGGATTTGAGGTTGGGAGCAAGAGGAGCAGGAAGAGGTGGGGAACTGGATTATTAACCCTTAACATGGAGCTTGATGTGGTTTGCTAAAATTATGGCGTGGGGGGATTTATGTGATCCCCATAATCCCACAGGCCTTGATGCTCCAAATCCATTGTCATGCTTCACTTTTATAGAGGGAAATTTCCATGACTTCAACTCCCCACTTAGATTGCACTTTGCATAACCACAATCTCACACACATAGCTGCCACCCATTCAACATTCCTGTCTGAATACCCCGGCATCGCATTTCACAGGGCAGGTCTTTGATGTTATTACACTCCTTTATTTGCGGTTTATGTGCTCATGTCGGTAGGCTGATTATACATAATGCCCAGTGCACTAAATAGAGAAGTGACTGAATGAAAGGAAAAATGAAAATTCCTGGTAATGAGACTTTTGTCCCTTTTTTATATAAAAGTAGGCTTGTGAGAATATGTCAATAAAGTGCAGGGGCAATTTAGATTTTTTTTCGGTTGCTCATTTATTTGTTTCCAGAATTACTACATTGGAAAAAAGAAACACCGCCCATTTTAGACACAGACACTCCTGTTTATTATGATCAATATATAATATATATCAATAAGTTTGACTTTACCTTGACCTTACTTAGGAGTGCTAGCCAGGAGGTGCTCTGTGAAATATGGAGAAATGTAAAGATCAAATTGACAAAGGGGTGTGATTGAGAAATATTTTCCATTTGCCTCAGATATTTCATCATTTAATGGTTTCTCATCACATTTGCATGAACATATGCCTTCTGTCTTTGAAATGAATTTCTGTGAATGTGTCAGGAAGTTAATTAGCTCTGTGTCATTGTATGTGTGCATGTGAATTTGTAATTGCATGTGTGCGCGCATGAATGTGTTTTTGCACGTCTCTCCCCCCACCGCCCGCCACTGAGAGAAGACAGAGTCACAATCATATTTGTCGCAGCTGGTGGTAAATGTGACTTGCTAAGTCATTCTTATTGTTTTATTTTCTTCTGAGTGGGAGATGGTAAGCATCTCTCCACTCCTTGCCTCTCTTTCTCTGTGACACATTTCCCCTCGAATACTTTCTCCATCTCTTCACCTCTCTTTTCTTCTCTTAAAATCTCTTTCTCCTTCTTTCCCTCTGCCTTCTCTGCGGGATGGTCATTTAATCCATCTAACCAGCTGGAAAGATAAATATCCCTTAGTGGAGTGTGAGGCCCCTGCCTCTCCACTCACGCAGACCGGAGATGAGGGGAAGTCTCCCTCTCTGCAGAGCTCAGACGCCTGAATGGCTTAATAAAGTCTTCCACTCAACCAAACACTGACCTGAAGATGACTGCAAAGACTCCAGTGCCTCGTATAGGCTTTCTCCTTCTTTAGAAAAAGCTCAATCTTATTGTTTAGTCGACTCAATGTATGCGATGGTTAAGTCACATAAGGTGCTTATTGACACTAAAAGTATTTGCTTGTTGGTTCAGAGGTTTCATATTGAAGGAAAATCATATGGGACAATAATGGTATAAGTCAATTTAAGATTTTCCGTGATAAAATCGGGCCTGACATTTCTTCTTGAGAAATTCTATAAGGATACGAATAGTACATGTTCTTATATAGCCCCGTACATCAGCCCTATAGCATGTACATTTTCCAGGCTGCATTGGGCTGATTATCCCTTAAGGAGGAACGTGGATGAGTTCCTAAGGCTGACTCATGGTTTCTGTTTGGAGAGGTCCAATCCAGTGCAAGCTGGCCCGACTGGAACCTCTGTTTACACAGCCTCTCAGGCCAGACTGGGAGGCCCTATTTTCACACCCAGGTGCTTTCCAAAGAAAACCTCCTGCAGAGGCCCCTCGCCTAAGGTACTCAACACAGAAAACCATACATACTGCCTCATGTTCCCCCTGCCGTGATGCAGGCTTCAGCTGCACACTTATTATAGTAATACAGAAACTCAGTATAGGACATTATGGCTAACGCACTGCATGGTGTTTGTGTGCAACCTAAAAGTAATCTTTCCTTCTGCTCGCATGGCAAATAGTCTCTATTTCTTATCTTGGCATTACTAACTGCAGGGAATTTTGGTTCCACTGTGTGTGTTATTTGGTTGAGGGAGCTTGAAAAATTGGTATTCTAGAGACTGATAACTCTTCAGACAGCTTCACTGCTGGAATGAGTCAGCGTGACCCCCGTTGCCTGTTTAGGAGTGTCAGACCTTGGCCTTCAGAGAGATGTTCAGCACAGGGTCAACCTCAGAGGACGGAGATGCAGAGGCTGCACTGACTGATACCAGGAATATTGTGGTAGAAAAGCACTTTTGCAACCTTTTAAATATATATAACAGCAAACAAAACACAACCTTAAATTACTGCATGCTCTCTTGACAAAATGAAAACACAGAGATAAACACACAAAGGCAGCTGCACACATGCAGTTAAACAATCACACAAGCCAATGCTCCTGAAAATATCACTCCAAAGCTCTTTTTGAGAGTAAAAAAGGCTATGCATATATGTATATAATAATTACATTCCATATATCTTCCAAAATCCCATTTCCATCAGTGGTAATTCTGCTGCACAGGAGTAATGGTTGTATTATGCAGTTATGACAGGCCCAGCTCCCTCCCTATCCCCGCCCCATCATCCGGCATACAGCTCCCCCCCCCAGCTTCAGTCAGACTGCTGAACAATCAAAGTAAAGAGTAAAAATATGCAAAATGAGGGATTTTTCACTTTGAGTCTGTGTAATGACTGAAGCAACGGTGTGAATGGAGGCTGGCTAAAAGAAGGACCCCCCCTCCCTCGAACGACACAATCTAATGTAATGTGGAGACTACTTTTTAGTTTTAGATGAAAGTATTGCTGATATATTATTCTTTGTGTTCCCCCAGTAAAAACTACTGCTTCAGACATGGTGGAGTAGTACTCTGAGGTAACATGACCTATAAGACACTGATCATGTTCCCATGAACCCTAAAGCATGATAGCCCTTGGTGAGCGCACAAGGAGGAATGAATAAATGAGTGTATAAATGACTAGGCCAGTGATTGAGTGAAGAAATTATTGAGCTGGTAAATGAACAAATGTTTGAGTGAGCGAGCAACTGAACGGCTGGGACATTGAGTATGTGTCTGACTGAGTAACCGAGCCGGTCTGAGAGCCACACACACTAGAGGCAATCCAAACAAACAGCTCTAAGTGCTGCAGTGTTCGCTGAGGGACCTGGGAAAAGCCCCATCAGCCCAATGAATGAGAGCATTCTGCCCCCTCGGCAGCCTGTTATTAAAATCAATTAATGACAGGGAGGGAGGCCCCTGTAAAAGCTGACTTGTTGGGCTCTGGGGGTCTTTTGCGACACGTTGCCTTTCTGGATCACTTGTGCCATATGGAACCTCCCCTCGTGGCACATAACTCACTTTTATGAGGGCTTCATTGGCTAATGATGGAATAGTGCACGAGCACTGAGCGTGGAAGGGCTCCTGTCCCCATGACTGTCACTCTCTCTGCTGTCGCTGTCTCTGTCACTCTGATCTTTGCTGAGACACTACTGCTGGCTTCAGAGAGTACGTCTCTGACAAGAGGTGAAAGAGAAACTTTTTCACAGCACATTTACTGATTGTTTAGACAGAGTGACAGAAAACATCCAGGCTTGGCATGACAAAATAAACTGTGACTCAAACGGAATAATGTTATGCAGGTACAAAGCTTAAGAATCTGATGCGTCTTTTACCTGCCTGTCTTCATTGTTTAATATTCTTCTTTCTACACCTACAAATATAACACATGCTTTAACACAGAAATGTGTCATTCCAATAGACACACACTGATGCATGCAAACTATCTCAAACAAATGGTTTCTGAACGTTGGTCCAGCTTCAAGCCAGACAGGCTCAATTGAAGAGGAGATTGGCCGTTATAGAGGGGCACGGGGGCTCGGCTGGAGGATGGAGGCGCTCCATTTACCAGCGCTGAAGGAAACGTGCACTCATTTTAGCAAAGTCCCACAGGGCGAAGGAAAAGGAGACAAACGTGCTTGGATGTTTTATGTTTTCACTGGAGCCGTCTCTTTCCCCTGTCTGCGGGAAATTGCTCTGTTTTGCTATCTTGTCTGAAGCACAGATGTTTTTGCAGTTTTACCCTGCAATCAAAGGTGCACCCCCCCCCCCCCCCCCCCCCTGTTAGTTGACAGTCACATCTCGCGCGTAGCAAACATGCTCACTGGGCAATTTCTCAGGGATCACCAACAACGGGATGCCTTCTCCTCAGAGATGAGTTTAGCTGACCCATCAATTACTTTCTCGCTGGAAGACCATAACATGATAGTCATTATGATAATGACATGACATTGTGATAATGACATGATAAGGAAGTGTAAGATGAATCTGCCCCCCTGTGCAGTGAATGCTTATCATGTCAGCGGAGCAGGAACTACACCTGACAAGAGAAGTATTTAGTGCATTTAGTAAAAAAGTGCTTGGGTGTGTGTCAGGTGTATGGAGTGGTTATGAAAGTGTCTCATTCATGTGTCTCATGTCGTTGACATGCTTAAACACCTGATGACTGTGAATACAAGTTGTCAGTTTCAGTGCCAAGTTTTTGACAGTTATTTCATGGCTTTTTCTAACATGTATGCATACATGTTTTCTAGTCCTCTGCCTCCTATAGCCTGTATGCAACCCTTCCCTCTCTTCATTCAGCTCCTCAGCTCCAATACCTCAGGGCTGTTTGAGTGATGCCAGTGTTGATGTGTCAATGCTCAGCTGGGACGTAATGTTTCTTCCCCTTTTGCCCGACAGACACCTTCATCAGAGTGAAACCTCCCGTCTTAAGCCACCAGGAGGAGAGAGCAAAGGGAAACCCCCCCCCCTCCCCCCCCCCCCCCCCCCCCTTCTGCCAACAGGGCAGGCAGTAACTTCACCACCCAGTAATTCAACACCAGTAAAGCTGAGCAGTGTCACAGTAAAACATTTTCATGTAATGTCTCCGTCCCTTTTTTTGTGTGTAAATGTCTCTTTTCACTCCCCTATGTGAGGCTAAACCAGGGTAAAGTGGCCAAGATGTGTACGGCCCAAATAGGGAGTGATGGATAGAGGGGGGGGGGGAGCTGCAACTGCAGTCAATAGCTCTATCCATCTTCAGAGATCTCAGAGAGCTCTAACTTCCCTGGATGATCAATATGAGCACAACTTTAAGATTAACACTGGGTTTATTAATCCTTTTTCACTCTCGCCACCTTTGTGTCTACCTGGTGTGATTTAGGGTAAAAGTTAAAGAGAACTGTATCTGAGTGCCAATTCTGTTCCACAAGTTTGGAAGTGGGGGATTGCTGAGTTTGCTAAACCTCCTCGTCTCAGTACAGTCTGTGCAGCAGCTCTTATTGATAGATGTTGCCTAAATGTAAAGAGAACAAGAATCCTACTGCAGAGAGCGCAGGGAGGCTGAAAAGAATCTTGAAACCTTGCTGAGCTTTAAAAAAAAAGATCCAACTTTGACACCAGGAATTCCTGAAAGAGCTAAACATTAATTTAAAGACATGTATGAGCTGATCAAACCACAAAGAGGCATATTGTTACTCTCATTCTGATTTGTAGTCGATGTTACTTAGGATAAAAATGCTGCTGAATACTTCATCATCCAAATGCCAAAATACACCATGTTTCATTTCTTGTTAATTCCCTTCCCAAAGCCTCCTTCTATTCCCTCCACCCGTCCTAATCTGGCTGTAAAGGTCAGTTTAGCATAATGACATCATACAGACGAGCATGGGCAAACCCAGATTACTAAATCTGACTCTAATGTGGCTTTTCAGATGAAACAGCATTAAATGACATTAACACTGCTGCATTCACTGGCAGCTTTAACGGAGATTGCTCAGGACCGGCCCTTCTTTACCCTCTTTGTATTTTTAATGAGGTGACAGACAGGCAAGATTGGAATGGGATGGTCTTACAACATGCTGAGCTGGGATCAGATACAGTCCGTCTATTTGTGTAATATTCCATCATCGCTCTTATAGGGCTGGGGTTAACCTCTTCAGTGTGACTGACATTTTTAGAGCACAGGCACCACCGCTGGCAGAGCTCATGGGGACTTTTAGAAAGATATTACAGCCATCATTGGCACGATGAGATCACGTTTTTTAATGTTTCTTTGAGTTCAGCCCAGATTAGCATTTACTGCAGATGAACAAACTGGTTCATGATCATCGCTGCGGTTTTCTAAGCTTGTAAATTAGCAGGCCGTTTGCTCAAAATATTTACTAATTCAACATCTGTTTGGGTATTTATGACCTCAAGCACATGTTGCTGCTTGTACCTCGAAGACAAAGCGATAAAAAAGCAGAACTCTAAGAACATAACTATTAATCCTCCACTGCTGAAATCTTTATTTTGAATGAAATAAATGGAGGATGAGAGATGTGTGAAAGACAAAGAGCTTTGAACATAAGAAGTCGCCTGGGTCGGGTGGATCGTCTTTAACATTCATCTGTCTCTCGGCTGCTTCCAAAGAAAGATGTTTTTCTGCTCCATCTCTGTGGCAACAGCGACTTTCCCAGCAGAGGAAACATGAATACTGGAGGGAATGTCGACTGGAAAAGAAGAAGAATGACGACTCAGGGGTCATGAATTATACAAAGGGTGTTAGAAGCTTTGCTACACTTAACATCATTAAGGCCTGTATTAATTACGCTTATGAAGCATTGTAAATCACATCCGCAGCACTTTCTTCATTATGACTTAACACAGCCCTTTCATAAGTGACTCATGGCATGCTGGTTAGGAAACAATACACTAATCAACATAGAACAGCATGTGTACGTGGCACAATTACCTGGAAGATTTCAAGACTCATCTCAGATCGCTACATACACAAGTAGGTTCACTCAATAGCCCCATTTAAACAAAACCCCACCACACATACATATGAAAGCACACAAACACGTCAATATTAACTAATTACCTCCACCGATACCACCTTAGAAGATACAGAGGAGCAGTGAGGAGAAACCTGATGCTACCCATTTCTAAAGAGTGTCTCAGATGGCATTATGCAAACAAACAAAGGGTGGTGCTTCGTAAAGTTAGGTCACCATTAGTGTCCACCCCTGTCTCCTATAAATTACGGTTATAGACTACATATATTTTTTGCTAGATACATTTGACGGGAACATAAATGCTGCTAAGATTAAGTAAGGAAGGGCATTCGTCTTTTGGCTGCAAGTTGCAGAAAAGTGGTCGAGGTTGATCGTTGATCTTGGTGGTTACTTTAAGAAATAACCTAAATTTCGTTAAATGTTTTCTTTTCTCCTTCTGTGTGTGTTGTAATTCAGCTCGGCTGTGTATGTCTTTTAGTGCAAGTTAGTGCATGTGAGCGTGCCCCAATGACGAGCTCACAGCTGCCATTTTGAACTGTATCACTATTAACATCAGACATATGTAAAGACATTAATTTACTGTCCATGTTAAGCGTTTTAGTGTTGAAATTGTTTCATTTTAGTACAACTTTGCTTTTATGTTTGTATTTTCACCATGGAGGCAATGAACCCTTTCTGTTTTGTTGCATTGCAGCATCACCACAAACACATGGCGCTGATCAGGGTTACAACTAGATAATGATATCATCAGCACATGGTGGGGGCCCAAACCATCTCAACGCAATGTTACCACCCTGCCTTGTTCTGCTCAGACGTGATGCACATGTCTGATAGCCATCTGCCAAAAGAAGGACTATTTCCACAATTTTGGTTTATTGGTAGATGGCCTCTTTCAAACTATTTATGCCAAAAGTTGAACTATTGTTGAACAAACTATAACTCTATAAGGTTTCACTTGATACGATTTATGCTTTGTTGCTTTCACTGGAACAATCTGTTATTCTAATCATCTTATATATATTTTGCTGTGTAGCACAATGGGAAAAAAAGAAAAGTTTGACCACTGAGAATTTCAGCGGCCATGGTGGTTGGGGTCCCGGCCAGCAGTGGTGAATGTGGTGTTTAACTGTGGTGCCCAAAGGACACGGTCATGAGCAGTGTTTGCCCAAGCTCCATTTAGACATGCATTAACATGTGAGCCAGTTGAAATCTTCCCCCTGTGTGAAATAGTCCCTTGGCATGTGTCGATTAGCGCAATACATTGCAATGTTTGCAGTCAAGCCCAGAAAGCTTAACGGTGTGAAGAACACAGTAGATCAGGTTTAATTCAGTGGTGGACTTGTTTTGAGTGCACTCCTCTTTATCATTATGACTCAATCACTGCGGTCATCAAAAGTCCGATTCAGTCCTTTAAGAGCTAATACTTTGCTCCACTCAACCCTTAGTAAGACATCCAGAAAGTTCTAACAAAAAAATGTATAACTGAAGGAAAACATGATGTCACATGGGTGGTATACCACTTGTTTAAAGTGATAAATGAAGTCCATATTTTTTTTCAAGATTCTTGTTTTTGTGGTTTTTGGCAACAGCTTCAGTGATAAAAAATGTGTTGCTTTGGTGTTTAGTACTGCCTTCACCAGAAATCATCTTGCAACTATATTGTTATGCTTTAATGTCACTTGTGTGCCAGCAGCTCCAAACCCCAAATTACCAGGATTTTACTGTTCTACTGCAAAACGATTACAACTCGTGAAAATATCAAATTGTATTGCAGCTCAGAGTGGCCATGTCTATAGATTCAGGTATGTAAGTATATACTGTAAGTACAAAAGTTGGTATGAAATCTGTTTAGCTATATTACTGCATCACTCGTACAATGACAAATCATTTTACTGGAGTACTTTTCTTTGTACTTCGCTACATTTCAAGTCGCGCCCATTACAGAATACAAAAGAAATAATAAAAGGGGTCATCTTGCTGATGGTGCTCCACTAGTGTGCATACCTTGACATTTAGGTATATCTAGATTTATTTCGTAGTCTACAGTAGCGTCATCTATATCACCATAACACCCTTTTTAAATGTAATGCAGGACATTTAACTGACCTACTTCTTACTTTTATTCAAGTACATTTTTACATTAGTACTTTAGCTTGAGTCATTTTTTTTCATTCTTCTATAAATAGAGCAAACAGGGTCTGTTTTCTCTTTAAATTATACACAGCATATTTACATAATATCTCTGCAAGTAGTGTAATCTAAACAGTACAGATTGAGGGGCAGGTCAAGAGACAGAGTGGAGTAACAGAAACAGTAGAAGCAGTTATATTAGGCCCTGTCCACACGACTCCGTTTCTCCTTGGATGCAGATTTGTCAAATAGAAACGATCTCCGTCCACACGGGAGTTTCAGCATCATTCTCGAGTTGATCTGCGTCCACACGGCAGCCTTCGAAGGCGGACAGCACGTGACCATTAACGTACACTGGGCATAAGCATGACGGTGTAAACAGGAAGTGGATTGCTTGCTTAGTTTTAAAAAAAAGAAATACGACAGAGTAATAAAGTAGTCTTTAATAATGAAAGGTTGTATTTGATACTTAAGATCTTCCTCTAAAATCTCCCTCTATAAACTCAAACAGACAGTTCGTGGAAAGTTTTACGTAGTTACAGCGCTGCGGGTCTATCTCTCTCTCTCTCTCCAAATTTACTTTAACATCAACACTTACACATAAACATTTACTAGATTATGGGTCCATCAATGTGGTCAACACACGTCTCTCACTCGTTTCCTCCGTGTTGTTGATGTCTGTTCTCACTAGTAGCTCTGAACATCATGTCCGACTAGCTAGCTTCTAAGCTAATTTTAACATTACCGCCAATGGAGAAATGCTAACCGCGATTAACATTTAATACAACACAAATGTTATACTAAACACGCGAATAGAATATATCTACGTACATCTTTTCATGCTTCATAAAGACATACTTACAGACTAAGGTCTCTCAAGGCTACCAAACGGAAGAAGTAAAACGTTAGTGCAGCGTGTCTTCTCATTAGAATCTAAAAACAACGAGCTGCTCCATAGGGCTGATGCTGGTCATGCCGCTCGCTAATCACTCCAATAACAGCTGCTTCCTCCACAGAAATGCAGACTTTTACTGCACAACAGCTGCTAACTGCTGCTAGCTGTTGTGTTAGCAGCAACATCATGTAGCTGTTGTGCTAGCAGCAACGCTTGCAATTAGTTATCCATGTTGAAATGAATCGCTGGTAGCCCAGTTTGTTTTCTTCCGGGTACGGGTCACGTGATAGTGAGTGTGACGAATCAGGGACGGAGACGTCATGGTTGCCAAGAACCAATCCAGTAGCGAACACGGGTGTGGGCGTAATTTTTTCTAAGCACATCCGTATCCGACCGTCCACACGCAAACGCAACCCCGGAGTTCTCAAACACCTCCAACCTCGGCGGAGTTTTCAGATTCCTCCGTTTAGGGTGCTCCAAAACTCCGGCGTAGTGTGGCCGCTCAGTGTAAACGTAGCAAATACGGAGTAAAAACGGAGTAATGTGGACAGGGCCTTAATCTAAATGGTGCTTAAATCCAACACTTTGAAATGTTTCTCAATCAATTACAATTCAAAGGAGCTAAACAAGATTAAATCACAGTTAAAGTGTAGGATAAAGAAGATTTACTCAGGTAATTCAGTGCCTGATAGGTTTGAATCAAATGTTTATTTTCAGATCCTCAAGAGTATAATTAATCTAAATATGAGCCTAAATTATGAACCCAAACCACTAATTGGTCTTTGTTGTTCAATCTTGGTTTGCTGTCTGTATTTACACTATGGCATCAGGATTTCTTATCTCGCTGAAGCCACTGAGGCATCAACAGGACCGCACCACAGCTGCAAAGCTAATTAATGTGATTTATGCTTGTTCGGTTGCTTGCTAGCTTGCACATTTTTGAGGAGAGCAAAGTCATCTGCAAGTCATTGTCTTCGAAGAAAAATTGCACTTTTCAGTAAGCCTAACACTGGCTTACTCCTTTGCCCGGTGGTCCACAAGCACACAAAGCTCTCTTATTCTGCTTCGCACACTTATGTAAGCTCTGCATAAGCCTCTGCAATAAGCCTGAGGGTTTTTGAAGAGTTACCACTTTTAATGCAAAACAATAAGCTCCAGACTTTGTGAAATTCCATTTTTGGCAAACTGGTTTCTATCTTGGGCGATGTTGATATTGGTGTTTGAATAACTTCACGACGGAGGAACAGTGTAGAAACCACTTCACGGTCTGTCTGTAATAAAAAGGTGCATATACCACTTAATAAAAACAGTTGACTCCAGTGGCAGTGGTGATGCAAGGTCTTACGATAACTAACACCACCTTGATGCAAAGACATGCAGTATCCCCCAAGAACAGTTTAAAGGTTATTTAATTGTGCTCAGAACAGTTATTCACTAGGTGGTGACTGTCAATATTTGCGGGGGCCCACAGCTGGTCAGGAGCCCTTGAAAATGCCAGTGATTTGGGGATATTTATTGTTTTAGAGCTGTTGTTAAACTGTTGACAGGAGGCTTAGAATTTCTTGCAGTGGTCATGGTTATTTGTATTAACCAGCAGCAAATGTAAGGCAAAATGCTTAAGTGAACACAGTTGGTTCTTCTCTACTCCCAACCTTTATCGCTGTCACCCTCCGGACCGCTATGTGCAGTGGGTGAGGTCGGGCTATTTAAGGCAATCGCGCTGCCATTTGGCTTGGGGGTCCACATGTGCGCCGGAGGTCCTCATTTTGATTCTAAATCGCCTTGACACCAAAACAAACAAACTCTCCGCACTGCAGCAAACAGGCCTGAAAAATTATGGGCACAGGGAGGGATATGCAATTACAGCAACTAATTTGCGGTCACCAAAGCTAGCCCCAGGTACCCTCAGCCACCCTAGATTTTAAATATTGGGGAGCAAATTCTGTGTGTGTGCGCATATGTGTGTATTTGGATGGGGTCTGAGAAGGGGCTGTGGGAAAACCTTCCCCTCACAGCTGTAGGAAGGTCAGGCAGCACCAGGCCGATTAGCTTTGCTCATCACGTACAATTAGGGTTAGCGCTGTGCAAGGAGGCATCTGTTGCTAATTGAAGCAGAATAGATATCATGGAGGTCCATGGTTTCAAAATGCAAAAAAAAACAGGCTCATCTTGAAGTAAATAGACTTTGGCTTGTGTGAAATTGGAGCTGTGAACCACCTGCATATCACACCGGATAATGCTCTCAATCTGTGGCTTTGTGTGTAACTGTTAGTTAGTAGGGTATTACACCAACAATAATTGGTCAGGTAATTCTAAAATGAGTGATGAATTGGTTTTAAAGCATTATCAGTACACAAATCCACATCTAGACACATAGAGGCAGACAAAGAGACTGGAGTCATTAAGGAAAGAAGGGGGATGGGATGGAGAGACAGGAGACTGAGCGCGAGCGCATCAGAGTAGAGCCAAAACCGTCCTGTGATGGCAATCTGATGCGACTGAACCGCATCCCCACTGGCCAGCTGACATCAGCCAGCGCCTCTCTGACCAAACCTCCCGGCCCCTTCATGCCAAGGCCAGATGCAAACAAAGACAACCAACGCAAGCACACATAGACACACATCCAAACAGATTTTGTGTTTATGACGACTCCATGAAAACACAGAAACTGCAAGATTAACTGCAGGTTCGTGTCAAAAGACACAAAAGAAAAAAATTTGACACTAGCAACAACATTCTATTGCTGCTTAAACCTATAGACACATTTCTGTTACTGGATTATTTTATTGCAGAGTAAACGCAGCAAACAAAGGTTCAGTAATTCATAATTGCATTCTCCATATTCTGATCTTTGGAGGAAATACAGCTGTACCCAAGAGTTGTGACCATATCTGTCATTGATTTAGCTACTTCTTTAAACAATACATCACGACAGCTCATTTACAAATAACAGTCTACATCTAGAGGATGTGTAACACGTGTAATCAGCTAATGTTGGGCCTTTCTGGCCATGATGCTCTTACTGAATTACATTGTTCCATCTAATTTATTTGTATGTAAACATATAAAACACTATAAATAATCAAGAGAGATGCGACGCATGTGATAAAGACTACTTTTTACATGGTAAAAAAAAATAACGTTTCAAACATTAAATTTCTCCCATCAACTTTTTTGTTTTTTACATGTCAGCTGCCCCTTGTCATAACGGAGGACGCAGAAAAATAGAGTGACATTAAGTTCAAGCGAATCGCACAGATGAGGACTTCTGATAGGGGCATTTTATTTCATAGCTATCGGCCTGTAAGTGTTGGAGTTAGTGACGGTGGAAAATGTGAGCAAGAGCAGCTCAATGTAATATCTGAGTGCTGTGCTGTGTGATGATTTGATATGCTCCTTCTAGTGCCCGACACACACCTTTCACACATACATGCACACACACATGCTGAGATATCCCTATGGAGCGACGGAGCATAACAGGGTTTATCCTCTTTGACCTTCACAGTTTGAGTCGGCAGTAGGGCTTCGCTGGTTGAGGTGTTCTCGCTGTTATCAGAGTTGTGGCTCAATGGCTCTTTCTCTGAGTATAATACGTGCAGTGCACCACTGACTCTCTAAGTGGACTTTCAGTCTGCACGCTGTGGTATGTCGTCATGACCCCGGAGCCCACGTAGTTTTAAAAAGTTGTACCTCGATTGATTATGTATGGACTTATTCCCTGAATATGTGCATTTATAGTTGGATTATGGGAGGTAAACTGGATCTGGATGTATCCCACAATCTGCGCAGGCACACTCATGATGTTTTGTGAACTGCATGTTGATAAAACACATTTCTATTTGTTCAGGCTTTGTAGAGGCTATTCTTGGTTTGTCTTGTTAATAAATGTACTGAATTTAAAAAAAGAAATAGGTGCAATGTGTAGTACCTAGCCAGCTGCTGGAAATAGGGGATAGAATTTCAGCTCTACTACTGGTACCATACAATCAAAATGTATAACTGGTGTGGTGTGGGCCTGTAGTTTACTTTAGCCATCGTTGTGTTCACTTTGCCACGTTCTGGTGGCTTTATGGTCTGTGTACGCTTTGATAGTTTGTTCATTGGATTAAATCCAAATTGCCAGAAATGAGAAAGTCGACCCACACCTTCTACTCGTCCTACCCGCGTTCAGGAGTCCACCCCATCAGAACAGGATGTAGTCGACACCCGGCAGCTTGAAACGGACGCTTAGTCAGTGGATGCAGAAACTCGATTCAGCAGGCACAAACCCAGGGTGCCGGGAGTCAGAGCGGGCTGGTTGAGTGCTAGGTCTAACCTGACGGCAGCAACAGAAAGTTTACTGGTCCGGCAAGTAGTAGGGGCAGTATGCTGGGGGTCAGATCAACTGGTGTAAGTCTCCTTGAGCTGTGGCACCCTCTACACCCGGCAAAGCAGCCTTCTGATGGCGTGGAGGACGAGGCATATGAATGTATTATTGACAAGCCCTACTTCTTTGTTCTCTGAACTAAGGGCACACTGGCTAATCTCGTATTCTGCTGCAGCAAACTGTATTATTTTTGAGATGGCCATATTATGGCTGCATGCTCAAGAACCTCTCATGGTTGCGGTGATCTCACTTTTTCAAAAATCCTGATATTGCCTGTTTTAAACTGCCCTTGACTGCCTGCTTATTTCTCAATTATCTTAACCGGCCCCCGGTTGCTTTTGTTGCTCAAGGTAAGATGCTAATAAGGTTAGCTAGCTTACGACCTTAGCATAAAAAAGACCTTTGAATATGAATTATTATTATTTATGTGATCAAGTGTATGGATCAAGCCCACAATATGCAAGTAATTTAAACAAACAAATAGAAAAGCAGAACAATTCTATTTTGTTTTATATTAGATAATAATACCTATAGGGAGTCATAACTAAACGTTCACTGAGCTTAAAAAAAGCTCTGGTCGTTGAAGGCAAACCGCTGACGTCACATTTAATGCATACATGAGTAACTATTGTAAAGGGGAACTTTTATGGATTATCTGAAAACAGTTGTATTATGTCTTCTCTGGAGGCGACCTCTCTAAAGTCTAAGAAAATAACCCTGATGATGCACTCAAGTATAATAGAAGATGCTATTGGGTTGCATTATGGGAATTGTAGGATATAGCAGTTTGGAAGCTCTCCCACATTAGAAACTAAAAGTCAGGATATGTTTTTTTATGTTTTTTTTCTTTGCTAGTCCCCAAACTTTATTGAAGTGTAATACTAAATAACTGGAATGCCCCTTTGATAAAAAGAAATGAATGAAAATGATTACAAGAAGCTACAGCATAGCATTGCTATTTAGCACCAGCATTATCCACTAAGATTGTGCCATGCCATTAAAAAACCTGGGTCGATGAAGGTCTGTGTTTTGGTGGTGCGCTCCTGCAGGGCATTGCAATAGTTTGGGTTCTTTGCATAAAAGAAGTTTGGAAACTTCTGAATAGTGCCCTCTTAGATGTCCTTTGAGACAAATCATCCACTAATGAACATTTTGCAAGTTACTGAATCACCATGATGAATATCTGCTTGTGACCTCTGTTTCTTTATATTGTTGAAGAATGCTCAGACATGTAGTTGGGTGACACATTGATTTGATTTGTAGCAGAAAGAACTTTTGGGCATGCAAAATAATTCCCCATAATAGCTGTGAGCCTGTATGGAGAAATGGATTTTATTTAGGGCTTGTTAATCAGTGAGACCCGTCAGTGAGTCTGCCTGGTCTGCCTATTGTAGCTCTTAAATCCAGCCTTGTAATAACCCTCTCTAATTAGGACTGAGACACACTAACAAGGGACACCGCCATCATCATCACTCAGCCACCTCATCATCATCACCATTCTCATTATCAGGCCTGAGATCAAATTCCAGCTTGGCTCCGGGACAGTGGGACTTCAGTACACCTGATGTATTGTGCGTCATTAGATTGTTGTTATTACTGTGCCATGGGGAGTCAAACTGGATGGAGATTCACTCCTGTAATATTCTATATGGCCTACTAGGGAGGACCCACTTGACATTCTCTCCCTAATGACAACAATCTATTGAGGCAAAGGGCTGACACATTAATTTGTTTACTCTCCCTCTTTCTCTCTCACGCACACGTATAAACAACGCACAAAAGCAACTGTGTGCTGCTGCAATACTGGAGTCTATTTCAAGACAACACAAATGTTTGCATCCTTGTCTTCTGTAATCCACAAAGCTCATAGTATTGATCTCTACCAGATAAAATCAACCTCAGTATCTTGTTTAATTTGTCTCAATTAACACCGTAGGATGCTTGTATCTATTTGAATGGCTAAGGAAATAAAACCCATAAGTGTTGCCACAGGCTGGTAACCAGGCCTGTCCATACAGCCTCAGCCCGCCCAACACCTTGCTCAGGCATGGCGCTGCAGGGCAGCTACTGCTAAAAAGGCAGCTGACTGATGATCGATGACTTCATCCAGTCTGCCTGATTCCTCCACTTGTGCTGAGAGAACAATTAATGTAACAGGCCCACAGAGAAACGTCTTGATTAGGATGCGAGAGCAAGGAGCCACGGGGAGCCACTTATAGGGAGGCGCTTTCCATGCAGAAATCTTTACCAGACCGTACATACACCACACGCTCACTGACGTATACGTGATGCCGTAAGCACATAGCCATGATTCTCAATCCATTTCACAGCTCCATTTGCATGCACACACAACTCCACTCTGTTGCCAGCAGGAGGACCAGACCATCCAGCACAACTAGTGTATCCCAATGTTGACTCTCCAGTTGGAGAGGACTGTTGCAGGGATTTACCACCGTAGGCGGTGCAGAGATTGGTCGTGTATGAGTCAATCAAGCTTTATCTCTCCCCAAGGTACCAACACAAATCTCTTCAATAAATAACCTGTTCTTAATTCGGATTTCTTAATGCAACTCCTGCAGAGAATATTAATCAGTTTGACTGAGGCCCCCAGATAGCTGTTTGCCATGGAGTTTGTGCCCTCTCCAAGTGTATGTTCGCTATGACTGCTTTAAAGAACTGATTGCATTATTTTATTTTATTTTAGAGAAGGGTTCAATAACCAGCTCTGGCATGTACATACTCTCACATTTTCACACGTACAGCAACACACACACACACAAACACTCATAGCACGTCTTTCCAAGCCCTCCCAACATCTGCTTGTTCTTCCTCTGATTAAAAAAATCCTTTGCGTTTCATTATCGCTGATTTGCATAGTAATAGCGTGCATATTAAGCAGCTACTTCAGAGGGTGGGCGGTCTAATGAATGCCGCAGTCTCCTCTGTTTTAACTCAATTTTTCCTCATCCATATTCAGTCGTGTGCCCCCTCCCAGCTCCCCCACGACCCCCCTGCCCTCGGGGACAGCAATTCTGTTTCCGCTGAAATGCTTCCTCCAGCCTCTCCCCAAATCCCAGAACCCTCTCCATTAATCCAATTAATTAGAGCCATTGATATGCAGCCCGCTTAGACCAAGCAGCTGTTTGCCTGCCAATTGCCTTGCTATGAGGATGGGGGGGGGGTGCAGGTTATGGGGAGTCCTATCACCCAATGAACATACAGCAAGACTTCGCACTCAGCATTGAGAAAGTCGCCACCTGCAATGATCCCGCCAAGTCACCGCCGTCCTTAAAACCTTGGCGGAGCATCTCATGGTTGAGTTAACCACTGATAAGTGAAACTCATAAAGCTTGTTCCGTCACATCTTTAAAAGCTGGAGACTAGGTAACCTTTTGCACCTTCACACATTCATCAGACCATGAATAGTTTGCCACTATTGACTCACAGAGTGTGGATGGAAAACTAGCTAGTATAAACATGAGTAAAGAAAGGTGTATACAAATTGTGTTGTAATATGGCCTTTGGAATAGAACAGCGGTAACTAACGTTTATATTGTATACATCACTTGTATTGTTTATTACCCTTGAGCATAAGTTCCTTCCTGGGGAAATAAAATTGAAGGCAATATAGATGCGCATCGGAAGTACATATGCCCTTTCATTCAATCACCCATTACATATTCCTCTGGTTCCACAAAAAGGAGCTAAATATACGTCAATGGATGATAATTCTTCCAATAAAATACCCAAAATAGAAAATCTGGAGAGAGATGTCCCTTGGTGTCCTGAGTAAGAGGTGTGCCTCTGAATTACCATACAGAAATGAATAGCAGCGACAGTGTCTAATGTTTTGTGACACAGCACGAATATGCACACCCTTGCCCAATCCAGAGTTGAAGCCACTCATCGGAGATATTAAATTAAGAAGTGCTGGAGTAGAAGGGTAATTCACTTTTCTGCTTCACTGGCTATCATTGCCGAGCAAAGGAACGCTGGTGGTAAACTACCCCTATCTCGCCTTCGGTCCTTCTCTCTCTTCTGACTCGCCTCTCTCTCTCTCTCTCTCTCTCTCTTTTTCCATCCCTCCTTTTCAAATAGTTGTCTGTTCCTTTCTGTCACATGTACATATTTTAAATACATAATCCTAATGAGCAACAACAGTACTTCACAACAAAGTGTGTTTTCCCAAAATAACACATTCACTGTTTCTTTCAAAGATCATAACACTGATTTGTTTGGAAGGAACTTTCTCTATATAGACGCTTGCATTTTAATATTTCATAAATATGTGTTAAATGGTTTCTTGGACATATTTTGTGATGAAGTATTATGTTTTCTAAATCTGCCTCAACTACTGAGCCTGTCTCCCACCCCGAGTTAACAAACATGTTTATTTATGGCTAGACAACCCTATCAGACAATAATGTATACTATTTGACAGCTCCATATAATCCAGGATTACATTCAATAACAATGCTTTTATTTTTTTTTTACATTAAATGCCAGAATTTTGAAATGATCCCTTTGTACAGCATGGGCACAACCACTACACGGCTAAGGTTAGGGATAGTACCTTTTGGTATGGTATGGTTGACTTGGTTGAGGTTAAGGAAAGATTGTGGTTATGGACAGTAAAAAGTGGAACACTAATTGTTGGTCTGTGACTGGATGTGAACAGCACATGGATGCATTGAAGTCATACACGCTACACGCCGACCCACCAAGACAAACACTCCACCTTCCCCTTGGCACTAAAGTTTGGCATTGGATGTAAATCATAATGTGCTAGATTTTCCAGTGTGGTTGTAATTCCTAGAGGAGAAGTGGGAAATTGGAAATGGAAAACACATCATTACTGAACTCTGTTTATTTGACCTTCCAAGACAGACAAAGTAGGTAACGCCCATGGTGAGGCGTTTGTTTTTGTGGATATTCTCAAGCTCCAGAACATTTTAGATTGCACATTTTATTGATATACACAAGTAATGTTAGTCCTATGTAGAGCATGTGGCTATGCTGAAAATCAAACTATCCCTTTGGTGAATTAGCACATGAAATATTGCAATGCAACTTGATTGTGAGCGCCTATGCCCGATAGCTCTATATGAAGAAGGTTGTGTGTCTCTTCTATGATGGATAATTCCTCGTAGGATTGTTGAATGGCGAGTCTAGAAAAAAAAAAGAAGCTCTTCCTGATGGGCTGATAGCAAAGCCTGATGGTAGCATTGATATTTCAAAAATCAATATTTTCTTCTCTGGCTTTGTTTAGCCAGCATTTCAGCCATTGCCAACTTCTAAAGAGTCCTCAAATTGTGGTCAACGATTCAACGATAATCAGTTCAGAGGAGAAGAGAAACCAGAAAAGAATTCATCTAATTATTCTATTCAATAGATGACAACTAATCGATTAGTTGTTGCAGCTCTACTTGAGATTCTTTAAGATTCAGAAAATGTAGATCATGTGAGATGTTAAAAAGAAGTGAATAATTTCAACGTCCAATAGTCTGAACACTGTGGCACTCACTGCATGGTCCTACATGTAAAACTCCACCCAAACACAGGCTAGAAAAAAGTATTTGCTGGTTTGTATAGCAAGCCAGATGTGTGAACAGCCTGTTCTCCCACAAGATTTAAACTTCTCCTCTTGAGTTCATGTATCACTCTGTTAGTGTGGTAGTAAAGCAGGGCTGAAACCAAAGACAAATCAGGACCAGCTTTGAAACAGAACGCATAACACAGTGGAGGTGAAATCAGATGAGAGAAAGCACAATTTGTTTACCCTTCATGAAGTGTTGATGTTGGAGGTCCTTGTTTCAGGAATATACAAATCAGTCTGTTTAAGATACTTTGGTACCTCACTTTAGGGACTGACAAGAAAACGTTGGCTTGAGCATGAACACGTCTGGGAGTGTGCAACAGGGCATTGCTTTGTTTCACTTCACAGATTCAATCTATTGTATTTTCCACCCTTTCAGCTGCTTTTCTCTTTGCACCCACACACACACAAAGAGAATGACAATTTAGCATTGATTACTGTACAATTAAGGTAATGGTTATATTGAATAATATGACCTGCATTGCATATTCATGGCAATGATGATTAACATATTCTCAATTTATCGGTAATGGTATGACCTCCAGCAGGATGGAGACATTTCCTGTAGAGTAAATAATGAGCATAAAGCGAGGTGGGAATGGAAGAAATAAGTTTAGTCCTCCATTCACTCCCTGTATGAAGCTGTGTTTTGAGCTTCGTGATGATATTTTTCTTGTGCTAAAAGCTGCAACAGGACCAGAAACAGAGCTGGAGATTTGACACAACCCAGACTGGACTAATTCAGAACCTCTCAGGACTCACTGCAAAGAGATTGAGAGAAGGGGGAGAGAGAGATAGGAGGTGTCTATTTATCTAGGTGAGGGAGTGCCGCTCTGCATCCCCTCCCACCCCTTCCTTGTGTCTTCTGAGGCAGAGAGCTGTGACTGAAACACATCACTGCACCTCACTCGGGATGAGCTCCAAATAAATGGCGGGGGTGGGGGGGGGGGGTCGGGGCACAGACAGAGAGTTGGGGAGAGAGGCGAAGTGAAGCTGAAGTGAAGAGCTCCTTTAAAAAGGGTTGTCAAAATAATGAAAACAAATGGCCACGGAGTCTCCTGAGATGGAGAGGAGAACTTCATTTGTGAGGTGTCTTCGCCGGGATTCTGCTGCGCCACAGCAACTCCTCGGTTTAGAGACTGAGGGGACCGCGCACGGCCGAGAGAAGCTGAGGAGAAGAAAAATGAGAGCACTCATTGTAATAATTGTTCAGGGTCAATTATTCCCGCGCTGGAGCAAATCATGCTGATATGTGTTAGCATGCGGCTGGAAAGGGAGCTGCTGAAGGTAGCACTATGGATATATTCCCAGTGATGCCTGTGCAAAAAGTAACAGAGAGTATTGATTTAATCCAGCCATTCTAATCGAATACAGTGTTTTGCAAAGTCAAAGATGTGAAATGAATTTAAGAAAAGACGCTTTACTGGCTGTCAAATTGGTCTATTTAAAAATTGTTATCCAGACAGTGAGACCAGAAAACACTTTTTCACTGAATATGAATATAATTTGAGTTTATTAAAATAAGTGATAAAGACATGAGCAGAAATGTTCTCTCAATACAGCTAAAAAAAAGTACAATAATATTTCAAGTAGTATTTTTTCCTGCTTCCCGTCTACTTGGCTGATTCCAGGTCTAGTATTCTGAAGCCAAGCCAATTGGTATTTTGTTTTTCAGTGAGACACAACATACACCACTTTCCTGCACTTCTGTCCCCTCAATTCCTCTCTTTATCTCTCTTTCATCCTCCCTCCCTCTCTTTCTCTGGCACCGAACATCTTCTTTCGCTTATCACTGCCTTCCTTCTTCATCCTCCCTCCTTCCCCGACTTTGACTCCATCTTTCAAGTGTGGCAGGAGTAGCAGCAGCAGCAGCATCTTCTTCCCTCCCCATCCTCATCCTCTTCACAACGCTGCCCGCCGTCTGCATTCCTGTCACGTGCCCACCAAAGGTTATATGGCCCACTTTCTTATCAGCTGCATTGTGGGATATCTCGGCTCTCAGGCCTGTCTTCTGGAGAGCTTTCTGTACCCCCCTCCTCCCTCTGTTGACTGCTGGGAGGACAACCTTTGTCGACCTTGTTTTTTTTTTTGTTTTTTTTTGTGCCTTTAACAGAATAAAAATGAAAGAGAGAACGAATATAACGCAGAGAGCGGGAGGAAAAGAAAGGGGGAGAAGGTAAAAAAAAAAAAGCTCATGTCCCCTGAGAGAATGTGTGATGAGATTGGTCCAGAGTTAGCCTTGTAAGAAAAGCGCCGTTGGCCTCCTCTCTCTCCAAGTACAGTAGACATTGAATCAATATCGCCCACCCACCCCCTCCAGAAGCACTCTGCCCCTGCGCGTGCCGTCCACCTGTCTGCCCGTCTGGGGGGTTTGGGTGAGCTGGTGGTGTGGGTAGAAGGAGGTGTATGGATGTTTGACAGAGCCGTCATGTACAAATTCATTTTGGATCCAGCCAGACTTTTGCTCTAATAGGCGCACGTGCTCAAGGTCATGCTGAGACAGAAGTGCAGATAGATTTTTTTCTGTAGAACTGAGAGCAAAACAAACAGAACAACAGAAATGTTTTGAATCTCTCTTACTGTAAGACACTGTTGAGGAAGTTTGTTTTCTATGAATATGATGTAACCCCGCAATGCATTCATGTATTACATTCCTGCATTTTCTGTATTGTAACATTCCTCAAGAGGAAAACATAACATACCTGCAATTACCTGCAGTCTGCATTCTGTAAAAAAATGGGTCCCTAAAGACCTTCGCGATTTAAAACTCCAGCCTAGGACCATAGACTTGCTCAACTGTATTTTGTGTTGTTAACGATGTGCTGCTCTATATAACATAAATATGGTAATAAAAAATAAATCTTATCTCATATCGTTTATTGAATATGTCTGTTTTATGGCAGCCGTTAACTAATGGTATTTCCCATAAGCCATTGACCGTCGCAGGCTGAGCGCCATGGCTCCACAGAAGAGTCCACGGACGAGCTACCTCACACACGTCTGTGAGAACAGCAGGACAGCGAGAAGCAAACAGTAGCTTTTTAGACAGCAGAGATTACAACTAAGTAGTTGGAAAAAATATTCTAAAAGATAGATTTGGTGGAAATGGATAAAACCTACAATGATGTAAGTACCATGCTAGTACATTTGCATTGGAGCTGTAGTTCTTTCTCTGCTCACAAAAATTGTTGTTTGACTTTGGTAGAAATTACAAAGTTTTTAACTTCTAATAGCAAGTGCTACACTGGATGCTGATTGTCTTACAATATGGAAAGTAGACCCGAGGAACACGCTGCAGTTTTACAGGAAGATCGATGAAAGAAATGCTGAATGAGAGATTGCATTGAGTTCGAGAAGCATAGTGGAACAGAGTAGCCATGACTTTCAAGAGAAAAACAATGATTTTCAATAAATTTGACTCTTTGACAGGAGAGATTTGCTAAAAACAAATAGTTTGAGGAATTGAGGCTTGAAGGCTCAACTGAATACAATGAAGGTCATTGGAGGAGGTGTAGTGTGGTCTTGAGGCTCTAAAGACCTGAGGTTAAGATATCCTAAAAGTGAATTATTTAAACGTTTGAGAGATATATTATGATCGCTATTGCCACAAAGAACTCTCCAGGAGCCCATTTAAAAAAGACAGGCAAACAAACAAAAAACTAAACTTGTATATATTGTTGCATACTTGGACACATGGGACATCCAGGCGTGCATACGTTTTTTAACAACCGTCTTTATTTCTCTAAAAGCGCAGAGAAAATACGCACGTCAGCGCTACGTTACTGCATACTGCAGGCTGTTCCGGTCTACTCAATGAAGCAAGCGTAGCGCTCTCCTCGCTTCCTACCCAAAGGACCCCTTAGCTGGCTGAAGTGCCTGTATGAGCTTTACTTATTGTAAAAAATACAAACCTAAAAACATTGCAGATGAACATATTCCAGGTGAATAAACAAAACAATTAACAAACAATACAAATAATAAATAAATGTGAGAATACATGAATACATGAGAATATGGGGGGGGGGGTCCATGTCCAGTTCCTATTATTTTGTCCAACATTAATGTGGGCCCCACACTATGACACACAATCTTCTTTTTGTGATTGTTGGGAGCAACTGGGCTCTCGCAGAGATAACAGACCGTTCCCTCCCACTCCATAATCTATTTCTAGTGCTGAGAAGCAATACAGTGGCCTTAATAGTCTCTTACTTAACTGCCATACAATATTTCCTGGTGCTTTGAAACAACGTCAAACATTGCATAACAGAGGAATAATGAAAGCTCAGGTACGGATAACAGCAGCAGGTATCAAACAGAATTATCCCTCCATGGTGGGTCTGCTGCGGGAACAGAACCGACGTGCAGGCTGCAGCTGTGGAGGTGAATTGTACTAAATCCATGTGACATGTCTGAGGCGCGAATTCTACATTACACTTAAATAGTTATTTTTATTGTAAGTCCCTTAAAACTAGCTCAATGATTGCTGTCATTTTTGTCATGACAACTGATCAAAACAAACACTCACATTTTAACACTATTACGCTAATTAATTTCATTGTTTGACAAACCTCAAAAACTCAGGGTCATTTGTCTCATGAAATGCTCAATGGGTAAACACTGTCATTTACATTTTAAACAAATCGTGATGGATGGCGCTCCACAGCCAGTGTCCCACGATAACGACAGCATTTGAAATTTGGAAGGAACCCTCCGATCCCCAATCACCTTGGTGCTGGTCAGGACACTTGTCAAATAAGTTCATTGCAACTTCAGCGGCTTTGGAAATAAAACATGAGGGTGCTTGTGCGCACTGCCTTGAATAAACATCTCCTCGAGTTTTAGAAAAAAAAATGTCACAACAAATAAACATGTCATGTCTCAACTTGAAGAAATGTTTAAGAAGTGTTTATGTGGCCCGAACCCAGACACAATGTTTTTCACTGTATTTACGGCATTACCATCGTCTATTATGGAAGAAGCCACACATGTTCCCATCGTAGCCCCGTTCTGACGGACCCACCTGTGTCTAACTAGCGTGGAGCTGAGACTTCAATCTCTAGATTGGATTTGCCCTGCTCTCTCCCCTTTTTCTTAACTGGGTTATCCATTCAGTTACAGGCAGGAGGAGAGCAGGGTTAAGAGGGGCGATGGGGGAGCACTTAGCAAGTGAAGGCCATGGTGGCAGTGCTGGAGTGTTATTTAATGAAGTAGAGGATCAGGATGCAAGGCGTTGAACACATGGGGTGGTGTAGGTGGTGCTGCAGGAGTTGAGGGCGTGTGTTTGTGTGCGTTTGTGGGTGGGGGTGTTGGCGGCGGAGGTGACAGCAGGTTGTGTTGTATGTTCCACAGGGTGAGGGAAGGAGGGGAGGAGGTAGATGTTGCAGTGAGCCTGGGGGGGCTAATAAGATCACTTTTTATTGGCCCACAACTCCGGAGGAGTGTTTGTTTGTCTGCGTGCATGATGGAGGGGATAAAAAGTTAATGCATAGGCACTGTGGAGCAGAAGACTGGGCTGGTCACTGCTGCCCCCTGGAGGGCATGCTCCATCTATGTGTGTGTGTGTGTGTGTGTGTGTGTGTGTGTGTGTGTGTAGGTGTGTGTGTGCGCGTGTATATTGTTGCTCTTGTTTCCATGTGTCCTGACAGACAAATCTTACAACATAAGCTGTGGACATCTACAATATTATTTCCTACAATCATAATACACACACACACACACACACACACACACACACACACACACACACACACACACAATAACAGCATTTGACGGTGTAGTTCAGAATCAGTCCTAGTGCACGCTTTCATTTGGCATAGCCTTCCTGTATTTAGTCTTTGATTGAGCATTAACTCAAGGAAGCAATCTGCTTTCATGTCTCCACCTCATACTGTGATTTAATGCTACTGGTGTTTTATTTACATTATCGATCATTAGTGGCTAACTTTTTAATTCTACTGACCGCACGGCCAATGGCACTCATCTTTGAATGAGTTTGTTACGTGTTTTTTGTGCTGAGTGTGTGTGAAAGAGAAAGAGAGAACATTTGAAAGAGTTATTTATTTTTTGACAGAGAGAGCTCCTCGTCACCTCAAAGTTCTGCTTCTGTGTGCAGGAGGAGATGGAGTGAGGTATCAGGGTTGGGTAGTAAAAAAAAAAGGTGGATCAGGAGGGGGGTGTAAATTCAACATGGGGGGAGCTGGGTGAGGAGAATATCAATCGGGCATGCGGCGTAGAGGCAGCCTGCCACGGTCCGCTCCAGGAGAAAGATTAGAGAGGGGATCAGTGTCATCAGTAGCAGGAGAGTAATGGTGCGGGCCAGGTTCAAGGCTGGAGCCAAGAACGTATCGGCATTGTACCCCACCCCATCCCATCAACCCCACGCAGACACCCCCTACATGAAATAGAGGTTAACCGCCAATCCAGACTTTTCCCCCATCTTTTACTGAGTGTGAAAACTACCGCTGGGAGTCTCAGGACAATTTTTATATAGGATTAGAAAACAAAAATCAATATTTAATTATCTTTGAGCTTTTTGTGTCACTGCATCTTTAGGTCAGTAAGTGTTCAGGAGTCAGGGTTGCCCAGGCACTGTAATTGAAGGAGTCGTTAAAGAGCCGGTATCTTTCTTTTTCTTTTTTCTTTTTTTTTTTTTAGAGTAGCTTTCATTGCACAAGGTTAAAGTTTCATTAATGTGCTCTAGCCTTGTTGTATATAGATGTATGAAATTAATTAAGGTTTTAAAATGATGGAGTTATTGTTTGTTGAATGGGTAGTTTTACATTGTCTCATTTAACCAAAACCTGGTATTGACACAGTAATATACATGAATGCAGCTTCGTGCTTTGACTTACATATTTTACTCTCACTCCAAGGGGAAGGTTGACCGCCAAACTATCATCGCTGGCCCTTTACACAGCTGCATGTATCCCTACACAGACTGCGTCCGCCCCAGTAGATAAAACACTGGCTGTTTACGTGGCTCTCAGACGCTGTATTGGATTAAGGTGGCTCTTAAGCTTTTTTTTTTTCCTGTGGCAGTGGCCGATGAGCCAGTGGAGTGGATGTGACGGCCGCTTAAGCGGTGACAAGCAGAAGGTCAGTGTCGCTGATGAAGGAGTGAGGCCAGCTGGCCCTCTGATGTAGCCATCCTTTAAAGCACCAAGAGAATCTATCCCGTTTAAGGCAGACACCCAGACAGACATGGCCGGCAAAGACTGTAAGGAAGAGAGAGAGGGAGGAAGGAGAAGAAGAGACAAAAGGAAGTGGGCAAGGTAAAAGGAGTGGCAGAGACAGAGAGCTTAAATGTCCCTATTCTGATCAGTACCTCTGTAGCAGGCAAAATGTTCCCCAGTCCCCTGGGCCATTTATTAAAGTGATGAAGAGCAGAGTGGCCCACTATGAATCAGACTCCCCTGTCTGCTATGTGCTGCATAGGGATACTCATGGCCACATACTCTCCTCTCATTGATTGCAGTGATGCTTTTGTAGCTTACCAGAGGAACTAGGACTGTGGTGGGAGAATCTGAGTGCCAGGTGAAAGGAAAGTAGACGGGAGGGGGCTTTCTCTGTGGATACACATTAGCCTATAGTTGTGCATATTAGATTAGGTTAAATCAGATTAGATGAAACTTTAATGATCCCTGTGGGGATATTGGGTCATTACACTGGCAGGAAATAAGATCAAAAAAAGCACATAGTAAAATAAACGTTTGCAAAATGATTTAAACTATTGAAAATAGAAAAGCAAATGACTAAAAAGGAGGCTAAAGATACAATGTATTCATTAACAGTTTCATAACTTTAGATGAGTGTGCATCTAGCTGTTCATCTAGTGTGACTAAAGTAAAAACAATTACTACTTACAGGGAAATTCTAACCTCTTTGCATTATTCCAGCCTTCTTAACCCACTCTGCATACTGTGTGTGTGTGTGTGTGTGTGTGTGTGTGTGTGTGTGTGTGTGTGTGTGTATATGCAAGGCTATGCTGCACTGTGCTGAGCCAAGCAACACCATCCATATGCTTCATGTCCCTTTATGAGAATGAGGGAAGTCCCATACTCTGATTATCCTAAATATAGCCAGTTGTAATCATAGGCCAGTGGACAGTAGAAGGGCTGTGTGGGGATAGAGCCTGAAACAGTATCACTGCATTATAAGTGGGAAACTCATCTCCATGTTTGGATTAGAGAGAGTGAGCAACGAGAGAAATGAACAATTCTCACTTTCATTTTTCTTCATGGCTGTGTAGTTTAGTGAATGGAGGACCTCTAATTATGAGGATTCTCCTCACAGATGTGTATGGCTGCGAAAGGATCAGCAATTGTGAAAGATACATGAAGATACAGGTGCAGATACATGGCAACACCCAGCACAGATCAGCACTGCTCCAAAGCCTTTCCAGAGAACTTCCGAAGGTGTTATCGTCGAACATATGAGTGAGCTGTCAGGATATTTCCTCCGCCTAACCCCCTCTCTGTCTTTCACCTCCCTCCTCCTCCACCACCACCTCTCCCTCTCTCTCTCTCTCTGACACGTCCCCTCAACGTAATACACACCAGCAAGCGATCGATACATACTCAGCCGAGAGCCAGGAGGAATTGTGGCAGTGTAGGCACCACACATTACAGGGTGGCCAAGGCCAATAAGCTGTGGAGGGGAGAAGGAAAAGGACAAAATGGGAGCTACGGCTGAATAACAGCCTCTACGCACTCCTGATGAGTGGAAAGTCTTCTTTTGTTTTGCCGTGCATTAAAGACTTTATTTTTCACTAGCGTGACGTTTATTCAAATTTGCATAGAGGCATGTCATTTTGATCGCACCGACATCAATTCAGGGGCAATCTGATCCTTTTTAAAACACTCTCTTGCCAACCACATTATTATGCTTATTAATGTAGCGAATGTGATGAAATGCGCAGAGCGCCACAGCAAGAGATGCGCCACTATGTTTCCATAGCAACATTATCACATTTCCATCGTACGCTCAAATGACAGACGCAACCTGTTCTTATTAAGCCCTTTAAGATGTATAAATACTGTCTGTTTGCATGTGAGTGAGAGTGTTGGTATGTCAGTGCACACCCCCACGAGACTGCATGTGTCTTAACGTCGCATTTTTCTGCCAAGTGACAAAATTTAAGTTGGATTGTAAGAAGGGAACACTTAACGTGTAGAGCGTATAATTATTTTGGGTGGGATTTATTGTAAAAATGCTGCAGAAAATCGCTGTAAATTTTGGTTTATTTCATAATTTGTTTTTCTATTTTTTTTGTGCCAGTATACAATTCCCTTGAAACAGTGTTGAACTGGCTTATTGCACTAAGAAGGGGGTTTGACCAACTAAGTAATGCCAAATTGTTTACAAATGAAATAGCATGAAGACAAATGCACACGCTGTGAAAGGCTAGAATGCCGAGGTGCAGTTACTTATTATTCCAAAAACGTTTTTGTCAAACTGGTAGTATTTTCATATGCACACATGGGTAAGGAAGCATGAATCAATACAAGTGGAGATGTTGCCCTTTATTAGGATTGGATAAACTATTGGATAAAATACTTTCTAAATCTGTTATGCAACAAACTGTCAATATCAATTTTCCAGTATTTCACAAGGGAGATAGTGTGAGGAGATAAGACCACATAAGTGATAACAGTTTGTTTTACTCTGAATGAATGCACATGTTTGCGTCCTAAAGCTTGAAACATCACAACCAGACATATATATGCAAAATACCATCCACCATAGAAAAGTGCATAACACTTTGCATTCAAATAAGTGCCATTTTATGCACAACCTTTAAGCTGTAAATACCTGAAATGATGAAGTAGTCTCACAATAATGCTTCCATCTTATACTTAATGCATGCATTATATTACATTTATGATCTCTACAAAGCTGCACCAGAGCCCACCAGAAACATATTAATGCAAAAATTCAGCTACAGCAATATAAACCAGAAACGGCGGTGAAAAGGTATTCAAAGAACAAAAATATGTTTACGCAGGTGATTCAAATTAATTGATATCGTGAAATAAACAAACATATTTTTTTATCCTGAGAGCAAGCATGTTGCTGGTTTATTCAGACTATTCAACAGCTGTTTTCTAATCATAAATTTAAAACAAGAACGCTGTATGCTGTGTTAGTTTATGTTTGTTCCGTGTCTGATTGTTGGTTAAAGCACTTCACCGTTTAAGCCTCCTGCTGGTTGAAAGATCCCCTGAAGTTACTGAAAGTAAAAAGACCTCCAGCATCATCAGTCCTTCTGATTACAATCAGTGGCACCCAGACGACAGCATTTGGAAAGAATTAGATGCAAAACACCTGTCATTTCACCTCAGGAATTCAGAAACAAAACAACAAAAACATAACTTTGTAAGAGTTTGAGACAGTAATGGAAAATCATTTTTATTTCCCATATTTTTCCTTCATAACCGCATTTCCCCTCTTTGCATTCAGAGGGAAAGACAGAGGTGCTGGGCGATCAGAATCTTTATATTGTAATGCTTTAGTCATTTTGAACCCACACGGACACACTGTCAAGTACCGGCATTGAATATGTGGCATCAACAGTGAGGCTATATTCACTTTATAATGTTCTAATCACAACCACACATGCCCCAATGACCCAAATGTCTTGTAAAAGGTTGAGTGTGATTCATCAGAGGAGTCCAGTCACTTGTCCAGGCTGTACTGCAGCATTCAGAGCGAGCAGCGCTGCCCACACCCAGTCTGAGCCTTGGGCAGACCACCATGATCTCAGCTTTTCTGTGAATGTTTCAAGTCCCAGAGACTGTTAGCTATCAAAGTCTTGACCACATCCATGCAGCCTTGGGAAACGAGTGGAGCACCCATGCACACACATCCCGAGTAATGTTTGCGCAACAGGATAGGAAGCAAGTGTCAAAGACTCTCCCTTACAGGCTGAAGATACGTTAAAAATTGCTTCTATTCACTTTGTCTATTGCTTTTCTGTTTATCTCTTCTCTCTCTTCTGTACTCTTGTACCTCAGTTCACTGCTGGTGTCTGTGTCGGGGCTAAACGTGCTTTTATGCGTCCAATTTATCTGCCCCACCTTCTCCTCCTCTCCACCCATTCGTCTCTGCCTTCATCTCTCTCTCTCTCTCTCTCTCTCTCTCTCTCTCTCTCTCTCTCTCTCTCTCATCTGTCCTCGCCCCTTCTTTCCTCATAGATTGACTCTTTCCAATTACATGAGCGGTTTCTTCAATCACACTGTAACAAATTACCTGACAAATTAAAAAAAACACCAGTGATATTTCTGGGCTTTAGCACAGGCCATTCTTACCCTTAATGAAATTTGCAAAGACATGCATCAGGATTCTGTTGTCAGCCACACATAGCTCTTTAAATCTTCCCGTTTCCCCCTGCTGTTTTAATATACTTTATACAGATACTTACTTCCAAATGAAATACACGTCTCGGTAGCTGGTGCTTTGCTGTTTTCTCTTTTTTTTTATTTAGCCATCAGATTTGTTCAACTTTTGAATTTGTTGTATTCGGGTGGATTAAAGGGAAATATTTGTGCGTGCCTATTTGCTAGATATAAAGGACAGTCTGTAGATTGCACCACTAACATGTAAAGTTGAGTGATTAAAGACTTATATAATCAGAGGCAGGTTCAGTGTTCCTTAATGTTAACATTAATACCAACGTGTCTATTTGAATATTCTTCAGTGCAGCTACCGAGCATATCTCTTAAGTTTTTCCTGGCCTTGAATTGAACGTTAAAACATTTGAAAAATTCATGAATAATATTTTTCTACTGTCCCAGGATTAATCACAGAATAAATTTACTCGTGAAAGGATTTTCCAGTCTTTGAGAGGTGAGATTAAATGATTCAGCGTGCAGACAAATATATGTACCTGTGAACATCCATATTTCAACTGTAACTGCATGCTCATTTTTCATATTGTGTATTCACTTTAACATCCCACTCTAAATTGAGTTATAGAGGTAATGTTTCCCGTTGCACACACTTTTCACACCTGTGTGTGTGTGTGTGTGTGTGTGTGTGTGTGTGTGTGTGTGTGTGCACACGCACTGCAGGTGGGTGGATAGACTTGTGCTTTACTGTCTATGCTGATTTGAGTACCTCTGCTTGACATTCAAAGGCGCTTTGCAGGAAGTAGCGTGACATACTGTAGCTACATGGATACAATATCGATACCAAGCATGCGGATGTAAATAGATTTTGAGTGTATGTAATGTTGGACATGATGTGTTATACTGTGATTTACAAGGCCTCACAGCTACTTAAAGTCAGTACTGCAGACTGAAGGCATCAACTGCATGTACTGTATCCTGATTACAGGGAGTATTATCGAGTTGTTATGACTTTTTATGTCATGTTTTGTGCTGCCCCCCCCCCCCCCCCCCCCCCCCCAGCATTGCACTAATGGCCTATTGAACTTGCTAATTCACGTTCAGCTGAGTGTGCGGAAGCCCTCCTTGTTGTGGAAGGTCTTATCATTATGAACAGCTTACGATGTACACAGTCTGAATACCAGTTAAAAGTTTGCAGGGATCCATTTTCCCGTCAACAGAAACATTCCGTCCAGAGGAGGGATTCCTTGTGCTGGATGGGGCTCAGGACGCAGAAAGCAGATGCTGGTGTTGGAGCAGAGCCAACATGTGCAGGATACCAGGGACCCGGATGGTGCGCATGAACAGAGAGAGAGAAATGTTTGCTTTTTAGATGCGAGTTTCAAATAGGGGGGAGAGCTATAAAAGTCTCGACGTCAAGGCTACAGGCAGCAGCACTGCTCATTGTTGGAAACATCTTTATGCTATAGTTACACTTCCTCCTCTTCTAAAACTTCTTTGACTATGCTCCGGTACTTAACTATGATAAACAGTTTACAGTACGTGCTACTATACTGTATGTAAGCTGTTTCTGAAAAAAAAATGTAAGACTTTATGCTAAGCTATAGTGGTTCTTTTTTTTATAAAATGAACATAGTTTCTGGTAAAGCATATTTAGTGTCAAACATATTTAGTGTCAAACTATTCCTTTCATTCTGAACGACTGTGTATATACCATTCAGAGAAAGCTGAATTTGCCATTGTTAGATTATTTGTGTCTCTTGGCCTATTTGCCTCATTTTCTAAACATGCGTGTGCCGTCTCCGTAATCCAAAACTGCATACCGCTATAACAAATTTAAACTTGAATCCATAAAGATTCTACCCTTTCTCTTGCAGAATTTGATCGGGTAAAAATTAACACAGTGCTGAAATTGAATCAGCTTCCTGACCTCTGTGAGCCTTCCATGAACCTCCCTGCAAGCTTTTCAGGGATATAAATCTCTGGGAAATAGTCGTCCTGCCGAGCACCTGCGGGATGACTAGACTGCTTACCTCGGCCAGAGTCTTTTAACAACGACTGTGACGACTTCTCAAGGTTGACTTTCTGTTGCCAGGTCAAACAAAAACACACTTAATGCAATCCCCAACAACACTTGGCGTGTCGGATGGTCACTGTGGTATTGGTCAAGGCTACAGTCAAATTGCTGTATGATGGGGAATAACAGCAAATACTGCAGCTGTATCCGATCTAGATGTTTATCTTGGTCCCATTTTGTGCCTTAACTCTTCTAGCTCTTATTTGTTGTTTGCTAGCTGCAAGGCCTCTTCGTTGTATTGACTTAACCTTTAATTAGCAAGGATGCATGGATGGTTTAATGACTTTGGAGCCTCAGGTCATGGCCACTATAGGGAACATAACAGTCTTTACCACGTGTGGTATCCTTCTACTTATAATAAAGATGACATTTCAGACAAAGGTATAAGAAACAGTCCATAATAGTCCTTTCCTCCTATAAATATAAGCTTGTATGTGTACGTTCGCACGTGTGTGTGTGTGTGTGTGTGTGTGTAAGCGTGTGTCCACCTGCATGTGTGTTTACGACGGCAGAGAGTGAGTCCTCACCTCCAGTCTTCAGTAGGATACTATAAAAGTCAAAAACCAAATCAGACCCACAGGAGTATTCTCACTCAAAATTTCCCAGCCAGGAGAAAGCAGTAAAATGTTATGTGTTCTCTGGGAGCACTTTGAACTGAAGAACCTCGTCTCAACATGATGCTTGAGCTCCACTCCGGCCGTCAACATGCAATGTATCTGGGGAAGTGAAAGTATTTGTCACTTCCTGTCTTATCAGACATAGATGAGAACAAAAGTTGAATGTGGAATTTGTTTGTTAGTCTGTTTGTGTGTGTTTTTCCAAAAACATGCGCTGTAAGTGTGCTTTTATTTCCCCAGATTGCACTACTCATTTACATTACAGAGTTAGTTCTTTAGAGCTACATTTTTACAATCAGATAATTCAAATTGATTAGAAAGAAATTTACTTGATTCATTTAAAGTAAATGTTTTCCAAACCAGAAGATATTATTGTAATTATGCAACCTTACAGGCATACACCCATGCAGCAGAAGAGAAAACGAAGAGGAACAAATGAAAGGAAACTCAAAACAATTAAAATGCTAATTGTTTTGTATGGTAGCAGCATGTGGAGAGGGGAGTCTGGAGGCCTTCCTTGAGAGCCTCTTCCAACATGGTCTACTATCGCATCTTCTGTGTGAGTGCAAGTGTGCGATTTTGTGTAAAGGAGTAAAGAAAAAGCCTTTTTTTATTTTTGAGAGATTTTTCAGCTCACATCATACACTGCTGTAGAGGTTTAGACTTTAGATGAACTGTCGCTTAGAGGGCACACACATGGATCACCATGGATGGAGTTTTGATTGACAGCTCATCAGAACAACAGGCTGTGATGTGAGGGACGCCTAACCTCCCGCACTAAAACATTCTAAACACACAGCCTCGCGAGTGCTGAGTAAACAGAAAATGTAAACGCCGGTTATTTAACAAGCCTCCACCTCTCCATCCTCACGTCCCCTCGTCTCCTCCCACCTCCTGCCCTCGTCCTGCACCCCTGCCCCAGCATCCCCGCCTCTTTACACATTAAGTATGCATTGATTCAGCCTTCCCCTGTGTTATAAATACAGCATCGATCCGCCCAGCGATCAATAGACTCATTCACATGCATAGAGCCACTTTGATAACTCTCCTACTCTGAGCCACTCGCAATAGCATCATTCTCTCTCCCTCTCTCTTTCTCTCTCCATCTCAATAGCTTGACTTATTCCACCACATCGTTCGTTATTTTTTTCCTATAAATATATATATATGTTTAAAGACGCTTACAATCAGATGTACAAATCCCTTATATGACAGACAGCACACTCCGATCCATAATTTATCTCAATCACAATTACTGTGCACAGGCATGAATGCATGGCCGATACCCTTCATTCTTGGTCACTGTTAATATTGATGCAGAGAGTAACTGAAAGCATATTAGTTAGAATACATCTTGAGTCAGATGGTCTCTTTCCGCATTAATTCACACACGCCGATGAACAAGCTGCACGCTATCTAAAGCAGAGACATTCCTTCCTAACATTAACCAAATTAAAAGTAAAGAATCAAAATGTTTAATATGTGACTGAGAGATCGAGAGCAGAACCATGTGCAACACTATTTCTATGAGTATTTGCTTTTCTCAACAGACATCTGGATAGAAATGTAATTTCTGGAAACAGCAACTAGAAAAGACTGGCCAGCTATAAAGGAAAGCAATTCACAAGTTACAACGACATTTGTAATCAAAAAAGATGGAAACAAACTCCGACAGTTTTAATCAGGCTGCACGTGGTCTGCTTTAGATAACATCCAGGTGGTTTATTGCCTCTATATGTGAATAAAACCATGCGGAAACTCTCCCCATCGCTCCAGCTGCTTAACATGACTGAGGTACTAAAAAGCAGGATTTAGAAAACTGCTTTTTCACAATTACTTTCATTTTTATTTACTATCTTTCACATCCCTATATCCTCCCACACTTTCCCCCTCTGAAGGACGTGAAGGTTGTTGATGATCATTACAGGGGTCTGTCCCTGTTGTGCACTTAAGTAGCTCCTCATTGCTTTTATGGCGACTCACTAAAACCTGTCTTGTAAAAGGCAGTCCAGGAAAAGGTAAGGAAAGGTGGGACACATTCATAAAGGACAGAAAGGGGGAAAAAAAATAAAAATCAATGCCCATTTCTTCACCAGCTATGAATTTTATTGACGCAACCCCAAACCAGCACTTGGTCACAAATTTGCCAGTTTTAGTTTAGAATGCTGAAGAAGTATCGTATCCAATTTGTCTATTTGCACTTTTGTCCTCTTAGTGCTAACATTTAGAATAAATGGGAAAAGTCAACATGAAACAGGCCTCTCTGGAAGATGCGACCGCACATTCAAAATGACTCCTCTTAATGTCAAAACCTCACTTTACATTAGTCGGGATGTAGAACAAGCAGACAGATAATGTCATTTTGTCACTGTGCTTTACAGCTACTCCATTTTGACGCGGAGAGGTTTGCCTGGCAGTGTGTCTCATCTTAAAGATCAGCCTTAATTGTGCCAATGTGCAGCGGGACCCCGTCGTCCTCAGCGGGATTCTAATTGGCTTAAACTTAACTTAACCTTTCTGCAGCTTCATCGTACATGCAGGCAAAACAACATTATAAATGGATCTTTTGTAAAGCAACACAATATTAGAAACTGTCGCACACCTGTTAAGCACACTGGATTGAGAGAGGCATGTTGCATGAGTGTGTATTCTGGGTAAGGAAATGAAATCAAGGGTTTGGGTCACGCAGACCTCAGAAATGCATTAAGAATGAATGTATCCACCTCTGTCAAGATATTTCATACTTTCACCAAAAGAAAAAGAAAAAAACGCCACAATCATTACTCTCCATCAGCATGCTCACATTTCTGTGAATTTTTACTTCTCAGGTTAAAGAGTGCTCTTCTTTCATTCTTCAAAGACATGCAAATGTTCTCTATCTCTCTGTCTTTTATCTTCATTCCAATAAACTAGGCTTATTAAATGCATTAGGGAGAATCAAAGTTGAGGTGTGCTTTGATTGCATTCAAAGAGGGTGGTGATGGGAGCTCGGAAAGGGAAAAGACGGGAACCTCTCTCAATGTCCCTGTGCCCATTACTGTACACTACTTCATTTAGCACCAATTAGATTTTCAGTTCCCTTTCTGCTGCTAATGTCCAGGCTTGCAGGTTCCATGCTAAATTAAGCACTAGATCTTCATTGCGGCCTGCAAACCAATTGATTTTGCCCCTTAATCAATTTATTTCATTAGTTATACATTCCTCTTTTTCCCTCTCGCCTCCATCTCAGCCGTCTCGTCTCAGGAGCCAGCATGAGGAGAGTGACCTATCCTGGAGTGTGACACGGACGAGAGTGATTTGAATGATAACCAAATAGCTAGCGCGGCCTCGGCGGTGTTTAAAGATCATATGTAAATCAAATGTCGGGGGGAGAAATTGCATGGCGGGGTTCTGTCAGAAAACAATTTAGTGATCGTTAAAAGGAATGCCTCGCCGTCGTGCAAACCTCCGCAAATTAAATCAGTGCAGCCACCGGTCTCTGCCCTCTTTCTCTTCCATCAAGCCCCCTCTCCCTCTCCTCCCACTCTCATCTTTCTCCTCTCACACACGGACGTAAAGATACTCACAGAGGAAGACAGAAAGTGAGAGCCTAAACCTTAAAGATTTTCTGGATAAGGAAGATAAGGATGTTTTTTTATCACTCTGCTCCTACACTGTGCAGTTTTGGAATTACGAAAGGAAAAACTGCAAGTGCTAAGCCGCAGTGTAAATAACACAAAGGGGACACAGCGTGGCACATGCATGATGACAGGCGTGATAATGCAACATGAGATGCAGGGAGATTGAAACGGACCGCACCCAGGATGATCTCACCGTTTATCCTAATGAGATGAGTTACTATAGCAGCGCGGGACAGCTTTGCTACAGAAGACATCACTACAGCAGTAGTTATGGAGAAAAATACTCTAAAAATGAGCCCCCCAAGAGAGCCAGTCATGCTTGACTCCTATCCCTAAAGCTTGCGTGTGTCAATCACAGTCCCTGGGGAGAGGCTGCATGTTTCATAAGACTAAGGAAATAAAAACATGTTGTGGAAAATCTACATTTGGTAGATGGAGGCGACATCACTCGCGTCAACATGTTTGCAGAGTTGTGCACCGGTACAGGCTATACTGATGTGGTTTGCAGTTGAAAAGCAGAATGTATTTTCTGTTTCTCAGCCTTTCTTTTAAGCAGGAGTGTGCAGGCAGAGATGTGGGTGGGCTGGCATGTATGCATGCACACATGTACATTTGCTGTGTTGTCTGCAGGGTGTGCCTTCATACACAGTGTCACTATGAACACATACTGTGAAAAAGAAAAGAACCACCCCATGTGTCGTCTGAGGGGCTTAAAACAGCACCTCTGCTGAGGATAACACGCAAGCGCTTCCACATGCAATTCACACACACACACACACACACAGCCATGTAGAGATTTTGCAGTACACACTCATTGTGTGTCTGCTTGTCAAATGGCACCTGATATCCGCCAGTGTCTGGGAATCAAATTAAGTGAGCGACTGCTGCTGAGGCCTCCTTCCTTTTTTTCTCATCCGCCATCCCTGGGCATAATTAATTTTATCATCAGCGTCATTATTATTGTTAAATTGTTTTTCATATTTCTTCATTTCCCCCCCCCCCCCCCCCCCCCCCTTGCCTGCCCAGAATACCAAGTGTATGCTAATGTCTTTTGGAGATTGCCAGCACACACAGAGATGGAGAGAGGAATGAGAATGAGAGAGTCTGAGATGAGGAGAGGGAGGGAGACGGAGGTGAGACAGAGAGAAGGAGGGGGGTGGGAAGAGGAACAGGAGAGCAATGAGGTTGGGAGGCAGGTGGAGGGGAGGAAGGGTGTCTGGGGTGGAAGAGGGAGGGGGGTGTTCAGGTGGGGAGGGGGGGAGCTGTTGTGAGGGGCGCATTACGTATTCCGCTGGCGTATTTGGAACCCAATTAATCAAGCAGAGGAGAGGAGAGATGCAGAAAGGATGAGATCGCCCTTCACGTTGATGAGGCCTGGCCGGGGCAAACGCTCAACCACCTGAGCTCCTAACAGCCATGCCGACACAGGAATTATGGCAATATCTTCCCTCCTTTTTCTCTCTCTCTCAAACATGCACTGTCTATCTCTCTCTCTCTTCCCTTCTCTTTTCCCTTCTCCCTTTTTTTGTGCTAATGCACCATAGAGTCTCACCTTCTCTACTTCTTCTACCAAATTTACCTTGCGCATTTTTCACCCTGAGGAGTAAAAGTCCAAGAGTTATTTTTTTTCTTTGATCTGTTAAATACAACGTTAAACGTTTTTCACATAATTAAAGTCTGGGCCAAAGGATATCCTAATGCCGCAAAGTAGAGAAAGTATAAGAGAGATGGCAAGATTAAGGTAACTCTCGTTTGTTTTTCTCTCTGGAAAAGACGTTTACAATACTTTAAAGAGTTATCTTCAGTGCCACCTTCACTGACTTCTTCAACAGCGCAGCTCTCCCTCCCCTCCACACATTTGGGGTCAAGCCTGTGGCGGCCAGCCACCACCGGCGATCGTTGGGAAATTGACCGTCTCATAGAGGAAGAGAGACCGAGAGAAAAACTCCAGTCCCTCGTTGACTTAATTTGATTCCCTTCCCTAGAATGCAAGCCAATAGATCCCGTATCTACATAGTGCTCTGCACAGGGTCTATAAATATTGACCCTCCATTTCCTGTGTGTGGCGTTAATGAAGCATTTAGTATACCCCCGGCATTATGGAGGACCTATGTAAAGCCACCTCTCCCTCCGTCAATGCCATCCAGTCCTGCACACACACTCGCACACAAAGACACAAACACAATAGACGGACTAAAGTTGCCAAGAAAGCAGACTTCCAAAAGGCAGGTGAAAAAGGTCACTTTAATTGCTCTTGTAAAAGGTAAAACAGAAAGATCTACTCATCAGTTTCAACTCAACAGCATGCATTTGCAATTAAATACATCCTCCTCCTTACAAAAAACATTTAGAGGTCTATAACTCATATTACTTTTATGATTAATTTTTTTAACGAGTCTTCAATCGTTGTGGTCGTGCAGTTATGTAAAAAGGTGGTAAAAGACTGTTGGTGTAAAACAAAAGTAAGCAGCAGATTTGACCCCCTACAGAAGTTTCTTTTGACCAAAGGTGCACTGCACTGCACTGAGCCTGAGCCAGCCTTTATTTTATCACACATTGAGTTTGAAGGACAGTTTCCCAAAATGTCCTCTTGGAGTTTTCTCTCTATCACATCGCTTCCTGCATCTCTCTGCTGCACCTCCCTTCTGTCACCCCCACTTCTCACCTGTCACACCCTCACCTCACAACCAAACACCCTCCATCCTTTTTTGGGGGAAAAAATGAAATAATTTTGTTGTGGGGTCCCCGGGCGGTTTTGTAATTTCATGCCTGTGTATGATAATTTTATGCTGTCCTGCGTCGCGTAACTCAGGGCTGCCAAATGCTGACAGGTGATAAATACGATCTTTTCCGCCCCGTGTGCAACAGACCTGAAAAAAAAAAAGACAGACAAGGAGGGGGTCTGGGGTATGGGAGCTGAGGAGTTGTGGGGGAGGGGGGGGGGTCCTATTGCAGGAGACATGGCTGAGGCCTTGGTTGAAGCAGTGCGCACAGCGGTGTCGCCACTGTTGGAGCAATTTCACGGCTTGCCCACCCCACCTTCCCTCACCCACACATTTTCATTCACTTACAACCTGCCTCCCCACATCTCCCTTATCTCTCCTTCCCTATCTCTCTCTCTCTCTCTCCTCCCTCCCCTCCATCTTTTTCAATCTCTCCTTCGATCTTTCCCCTCCCTCCATCCTCCTCTGCCCAGGAGAAACTGAGAGGACAAGAACCTTCAGGTAGCCTTGAACAGTAGGGATAGTGATCAGTGCATTTTTGCTATACTGGAATCAGAGGAAATAAACAAGCGAACAGTTTGTGGAGGGGCAGTTTTCCACCCCACGTCAAGGAGACATTTATGTGGTGAAGGGGCAGAAGAACAGGGAGAAGAGGGAGAAGAGGGAGGACAAGGAAGTCACCCAAGTGTGGAGGACTGATGGTTTTCTGAGTGACATAATTATTCGCCTCCTTGCATCGTGCAGTTAGAATGATGATATCCCAGGGTAACACAAAGTCCAGTCTGTGCACACATGTCACATGTACGCAGAGTACACTGTGACCTTCACATTATACCTGCATGTCATGTGCATTATAGGTTATGGCAAACACATCCTAAAGCTAGTTATGCCATAGTGGCTCTCTCCACAGCAAAAAGTCCTGTTTAAAATTCACCTTTTTGACATGAATACATTAATTCTGCCAATGTTTTTTTGTTAAGTGCAGGTACAGGATCTTGATGGCATTTTAACTCGCAGTAATAGGAAAATTGAATGTGATCATCCCTCACTGCATATCTGTGGATTCTGCACCATGTCCAAGAAATTCACTCAATCAATCTGGAGATGTGGGTGAGGGGCGGGGTGTCTGCACCACCGAGGTTCCAAGTCATTAAGCAGCTAGAAATTAATTGACTTCACGGTGCTTATATGGCTGAGCGTGGGTTTAACCCAGGCACAGCAGCCTCTATTAGTATTGTACTGCATGTTCCTATAGAGCTGCAAAATTGGAGCGACACAATGTGAGTCAAGTCAGCAAAAAATGTGTCCTGATGTCCCTTATCGTATGATTAATAAGGCGATCATATAGTGATAAATTGCCTCAATGATACATTGTAAACGAAAGGTTAATAATGAACATGCACGCATATGAACTGAGCTCATTATGCTGCATATAGGTATATGTCAATAAATTCCAATACAACCTACAGTGAGGTGTGTAGTTCATAAGACACTTTCCCCTGTCGACGTGCCCATGAATTGACCAGAGGCGTGTGGCAGCACACACACACACACACACACACACACACACACACACACTCACACATTCAGTTGAGGACCGTCCTCGAGGCTCTCTTTGACCTCTATGTTCGATCTCTCTCTCAGAATCCAATCAGGCTGAAGTCTCCAGAGGGAAAACAGACCAGAGGAGAAGGAGGAAGTGAAGTTAGGAGCATAGAGCCAGAAACCAACAGGAGTTTAACACATAGTGTATATGTCCATGCATGCCATTGGAGCTGATGTGCTCAGGGGCAGCGGGTGCTCAACATAGTGTGCTTGATGTTGCAGTGTACAGCTAGGATCAAGACAGCTCACTGGAAAGAGATGTGGAGTGATTTTTTGTGTGTGTGTGTGTGTGTGTGTGTGTGTGTGTGCTGTTTTTAAATCTGAACTGATTTGTTTGCTCCATGCCACCATGTAAATGTGAAGTAAAACTCAAAAAAGTAAACAAATTTGACAGACTTCAAAGTAGTTTCTTTTCCCCACATCTGAATTTTACAATACTCTGCTGAAAAATAATATTTTTAGACTTGAGACTCTGAGACTACTTGTGTCATTATTACAGCCACGATCAACCCGGACTGACATCCAACAGGCAGAGGAGTCTAGATGGATATTTTTGTAGATAAATAGAATTATTACAGAAACATCTATATGATATGCAGCATATGATAAAAAAAAGTCCACATAGGGATGAATCAGATATATTTATATATTTTGTATGAGAAATATATTCCTTTATGCTGTGACTTTGACCTGCAGTGTCAGAATGTGGTTTCAACAGACCCGGCATGCTGGACAAATCAGTAAAACTGTGTCAAGGAAAAATCCCAGTGAGCTTAATAAAACAGTATGATTAAAATTCAAGCAAGGGTGGTAGTTATTCCACACACAAATGGCTGTCTGCTTAATATACAGCAGTATGCAGGCCCCAGGTCTCTTTGTCCCAGGCCTCAGTGCTTGTAAAAAGCAAGGCCTTTTTACATTTTCACCAGGTCTGAGAAAACAAGCTGCTCTCACATTCATGCTCCACCAGAGGAGAGTTTTAGATGGAGGGTCGCTTCACCTCTACACTCCACAAGCTCCAGTCCACAGCACCTGAAAGCCTCTTTTATTTTCTTTCTTTTCCCTGTCTGTCTCTCTTGCAGGGCACTCTTTCGCCGCTCTTTTCTGCTGTTTTTCTGTCCCAGCGGCAGGTTTCACCTTCAGAAATCAGCAGATTGTCAAACAGGTCTGAATGTCAAGGAGAGCAGCAGTCCCTTGCTCCAGATATCTTTTTCTTTTTCTTTCTTTTTCTTTCAATAAATAATAATCATAACTGCTAAGAGTGTCTCCAACTCCACACTTGACTGTCAGTTATAAAGTGTAGATAGTCTGAAAGGCATCGGACTGGGAGATTTCTCTCCAACAGGTTGATAGGTCTGTACTGGCTGTGTGTGCGTGTGTGTGCGTGTGTGTGTGCGTGTGTGTGCGTGTGCGTGCGTGTGCGTGTGTGTGTGTGTGCTCTGTCAGTTCCAGCACAAGGGAACTCCTAAACGGATCGGGTCACTGCTGATCACATGGCAGAGATAATGGTCCAAACAACCTTGACGAGAGTGGAAGAGGTCTCTCTATTTAATTAGAAACTTTAATATTTCATTCTCTGCTATGCCTCATTAGAGCCCTTCCATCACACCCTCCCAGGCCCATACTCACTACCACACAGCTTCTCTGTCTCAGAGGTTTCTCATTGGCCAGAGCACTGAAAATCAAGGTAAAAAAGAGAAGAAAGAAATACAGTTTTTTGATCACAGTTTGTTAGCTTAAATAAAAGGGTGCGCCCATTCTTGTTTAGTAGATTCAAAAAGTAGAGGTGGTGGGATGGCAGACTCTCGACGGACCGCTATAATCTGCAAAGCGAAGGTCATGATGTAACAGATGGATACGGCCGAAGGCAGCAGTAGGCTACTTTTAGGTTGCTTTGCTAAGTTATCTACTTGTACTGTAGAAGACGGTAAACAGTGAGGTAAGGCCATCGCAATAACCTTAATATTGAAACACCGCGTTATTGACAGGCCAACCGCAGGGGATGGCAAACAACCGCCACAACCGCTATGTTCAGGTTTTGTTTTATTTTTGTCATTTTTGCAAAGTGAGTGCCACATAGTTACACTATGCTACCAACGAAAAATGTTCCACTTTGGGTAAAACACTCACTTTAGACCCAGCTGTACAGTCACAATACCACAAAGACCAACCGTCACATGTGCTACAAGTGCTGACCAACAACAACAACAATGGAAGAGTGAATACACATACGTAGAGCAGTGGGTCCGTCCTCTCTTTCCACATGTTTCAGCCTTCCCTTTCTCAAGAGCTATCTTGTGCTAACATTTTTTACTTCTGAATATTACGTATCATAGCGAGCAGCACACATCCAAAGTGCCTCAGCTGAAAAAAACGCTGCGCCTCATTGCCCTTCTGTGCTCTGAATTTAACAATCAAAAAGTATTGAATTAGTTTAAAAGGTGTCATCTTTGTCATTTACAAAACCACAACATACCTAATAATAGCCTAACAATAAAGCTTATTTATATAGCACTGAAATCAGGATAAATGCAAAAAAAACAAGCCAATAATACCGCATATCGCGCTGTTGAGCCAAACATTATCACCGCAGGTACTCCTTCCCCGCGACAGTACTACAGTGAGGAAGGAACTCTCTGTGAAGAATACGTAAAACTCAATACAGAAGAAGCAAAAACGCTCGTGGTCTCCCGTGGTCAGACAGGTAAAAACAATCTTTGGCAGTAGTTAAATATTGGAGGCTTAAACGCTCAACTGTTCACTGCTGGTTGGTCACTTCACACAGCAACCACTCAGGTATTCTTCCCAGCTCACAGTTTCATAACCATCTCCGCCATGGGACCAATAAGACCTCATCTATTCTTTCTACTTTTTTATCTTTTGTCTGGTATCCCGGAGGGGGGCGGGGGGCTCAAGCCTGGTTGGGAGAGGGAAGGCTTTGCCCAATCACTCTCTGTCGTCCCAGAGGCCCAACTGGCCCTAATAATGGGAGGCAGGAATGTGATGACAGGACACTTTAAGGGTGATTCTGTTCAAGGGCACGTCACTCTGTCACTGACAACACTTTAATCCTGATCAAGGCGGACACTGCTGGACACTGCTCGCTCTCTCTCCTTCTGATTTCTCACAGTATATACTGCAGGCCTATAGAAAAACACACAATGAATTTCAACAGATATTGGTTGATAATGAACTGAAGGTGACACAACTATAATTGTTAGAAATTAGCATTGTATTATAGATATAAAAACAGAGAATTTATGCAAATTAGTATTTTTATTGTGTGTCTGTCTGTATGTGTGTGTGTGTGTGTGTGTGTGTGTGTGTGTGTGTGTGTGTGTGTTGATGTGCATGTGTGTGGTACAGGCGTAGAGGGGGGCATAAAATATGAAGGATAATTACCAGGAAGAGGTTGGGACGCAGATGAAAGGCCTCGTATTGATTCTTGAAAGGACCTGACAGCTCGGCTGAATGTTTTATTTCCTCCGCATTGTTTATTTTGCATATAAAGGATTCAATTTTCTTGTGAATTTTGATTGCAGTAGAGACGGCAGACCCTCTGCTTGCCGGGGGGGGACAAGAGCCGTGTTAACTGTTTCGAGACAGAAAAGGGATCTGGGATGTATGTGTGACCTCTGCAGCGGGCCCTCTACCTGTCAAATCCCCACCAACCTGAGTGAAATGACAGACATGCAGAGGTGTATGGTAATGGCCCGAAAACAAAGAAAGACACACTGCATTCATAAATATTCCCTGCTAAGAAGCTACCGAGCTCCGTGCTTTTACATATCATGAGAGAGCACAGAATCCTGAGACACTTAGACACACGTATGCACACATTTAGGTTATGAAAAGTCAAGCGTGAAAGCATGGATCCGGATCTGGTGAGCCCGCCGTGAGCGCTGGAATGCATCGGCGTGTATTGTCCCAGCCCAATGTAAACAGCCAGCGCACGTGTGTGCATGCGTCCCTCCTCTAAAGCTGCTTTCCATTTCCCTGTGGTGCCCATTTCGCCTCATTCAGACCTTTGTTCCGCCAGCACAGATGCAATCCTACCACAGGATTTCATACTGTACACAAACACAGCATCCGGATCCCCCGCCTGCAGCCCGCCCCTCGCAGAGTCCAGCTGTCCTCACCATCATGTTGTAAAGATAGCAGTCTGAGCTTATGGTACATGTTACTCTCATACATCTCATACATCTCATACATCTTATACAAGACATTATATCAATTTGCGACTTCTGTCTAAGCAATCCTAGCAAAAGAAAGAGAAAAGCACCTTTTTTCAACCTAAAATGTGCCACCACAATAACTTTGCTGCCACCTCATTACAAAGTAGGTGAAGGGAAATTAATTTGAAAATGCATATTTTAAAAACCAAACGCCATGTGTCCTTCCAGAAACAATGTCCCTGTTAATCCGGATAATCCACAGACCTTGTTGTTAGCGCTTTTCATTTTAGATAAAATAGTGAAAACACTTAACACCCCGGGCGGTTATGCAACAACAACAGCAGTAGTAGTAATTTCTATCATTAACTTGAATGCATAATGCAAAGTTCCAACTTCATGTTAAAACAGTTGCAAGTCTTGTTGTTGATGTTTATTGTAGTCTGCTTACTTACCGGAGATGTGAGCTTGGCTGAATTAGCAAGAGTTATCTAAAGAGATTAAAATAGCTCTTGCCTTGCTGCTTGGTTGTCGGCCAGTCTAAAACATTACTTGATCAGGGTACATTAATATTGTATTTAAGAGCAGGGACATCACAATATTACACAATAAGTTATGATGTTATCTATATCTAATATTCCTTGCTCTCTAATCATTTCCAGATTTAATTTACAGGCACTTGTGCCATAATAAATATGCAATACAGTATTGATTTTTTAAGGAAATTCTCCTTTTGCTTGTGCAGCAGGGCCAAATGTCTTGATAAATCACAGCCCTTTGACTCTGGAGCAGGCTTCAGAGAGTAGATGCTCGCCAATGCTGGAGCACATATGTGGTTTCTCTCTGAATACACCAAGCCATGGTGGTGCCCCATCATCTATTTATCAGTGGATGCATCTGCAGTACTTGCTGTTCTCAGTGGAACAGACCTTCAACCTCACACTGTGGCCGTTACTAAACAAAACTTTGTTATGCAGCACTAGAAGATTTAAGGAATTTTCCACCAACTTCTTGTGGTATTATACACAGCTGGGTGAGATACAGATGCAGCAGACTAGCTCTAGATGAAGTGTAGCACTCGGGATAACCTAGCCAGACATCTGCTTTGCATAATAAGATGTTCTTGATTTTTTTTCTTTATCTTTATCTTCAACCACAAAACATTTCATAATAATATTCACATTTTTTCAGTATGTTCATAAAACGTTGATACTCTCAGAAATGTTTTATTTTCACTCCATTCCTGTTGAATGAAGCAATAGAAAACACTTCCAACAGCTTCCAGAAAAAAACAACTCACATAACAGCGCGCTGAAGGACAACAGAGTAACTCTGTTCTGCATACAGAGATCTAGTTCAGGTAAGTGAAACACATGAACATGTATGACATATCCGCTACATTTACTGCCTGATCCCCGCCTGAAAGATACATGTATCATGTTGATACACATTTTTTGAGTTACATGTACTTTTTCCACGTTCCTACTTCTTACTTCCTCATTTCGCTACAACCTCTGACATAGTTTAATTTCTAACACACACTTAACCAACACTTCCACCATCGAAAATGTCACTCCTCATCCCACCGTCACCTCCATTTCAAACCATCACCCCAATCAATGCCATTTTGCTCCCGGGCTGAAAAGCAATTGAAACAATTTTCTTGCTGAGAATTATTGTCCTTAATTGCAATGAAGGGCACGTTTCCCCGTCATTCCTTGGGATTTCTTTTTCTCTCTCTCTCAGTAGAAATGTAGGCATTGCCACTGAGCGTGGGCTCTCTGAAAGAGGTCATAATTACATCCTTCAGTATGCTCGCCGTCGGCAAGGATTTTACGCCTCATAATTATTAAATGGCAGATTCACTCTGTGTGTATGTGTGAGTGTGTTTGAATTTGTTCTCCAATAAAACATTGAGAAGAGACTATCTGTGCATTCTGTGCACACACTCGCAAAAAGTTCTCCCTGGTGAGAAAAGTTCAAAGAAACTCTGCAGCACTGTTCAGTTGTTTCCATCTCACTAATGTATCACCAATCACACTCAGCGTTATTGGCTTTCACTGAAGTAAACAACGCATGCAAACGCATCAAACTCATTTATATGTTTCAAGGGGCACAGCAAATTGATTTCAAGTATATAATATTGCTACTGAAGAAGAGAATATAATCCCAAATAGACCAATTATTTTGTAATTGTCATTGAGACATTAGTAATTGATATTGAAGATGGTAGGCAATGTGCCATCCTGACAAGATAAGCTCCAGTCTGCTCAACTTTCCTCTTTCAGCATCATTTCCATATCATAATTATATTGTCTCATTCACAGCTGAGATAACATCCCACACTCTACATTCCTAATCTTCCCCCATCTCTCTCCTCTATCCTTCGACTTCCTCTATTATAAACTTTACACCAGAAATAAAAACACTAAATTAAAAAGTCATATCTTGTATTTTCTTGTCTTCTATTTTTTTTTTTTTATTGCAAAAATGATGCCAAAATAACTATCATAATTCCTGTTGCAGTTAAACAAGAAAACATACTGATCACTCGTCTCAGCTAATTGTATTATTCAAACATTACTTTACAGTGAAAATTAGCTGTTTAGTTTCAATGCAATGTAATGCTTTCATTTGTTGAAAAAAAAGGAATTAAAAGACATTATGAGTTGTTTATATATTCAGTATTTTACCAGAGATGAGTCATTTAGATTCTTATAGCATGCTAGATTCAATCTCCACATCCCTCCCTTCCCTGCACCTCTCCTTTGATGAAGTAATGCTGGAGATGATAATTGATTGGCACTCATCACAGATCCAGCTCAGCCCACTCCTCACTTCACTCTATTCACTCCTCCAGGAATTCATTATGCAAAGAGACCAGTTAGGTGCAATGGAATATTTTTACTTTATTATAAGCCACAGGAGAGTAAACAATTAGACTGCACCATTATAACCCCACTCCTGCTAATTGTTTTATTCCACATACTCTATCGTATCTGACATAAATATCTATACATAATGATAATTTCCATACACACAACTCATTACTCTTTTTCCATTCATTTATTGTGCAGTGTCCACTGGACATGACGTGTCCCCCACTGAGAGCCATTAGAAGTAATTAGAAGACAACTCTGTAGCGTTGTTGTTGGGGTCAGGTAGAGTTTGTATGCTGGTGAGAAGCAACAACATCTGCAGCCAAAGAATCAGTGAGTTTATTAGTGAACTTAGTAAAACGGGTGAACATGGCAGTTCACGATACACTTTTCTTTTCTTCTAAACCGGGGATGGTGGCTGCCTGGAAAAGTTTTATAAAAAGACCAAACATCTGGTTTCATTTGTCAAATATTGTTCAAATGCCAGCACATTGTAAACATTAACACTTTTTTTTCTTTTTATCATGGAATAAAATGCTCTTGCAGTCACGCTTAAAAGAATGTTTTTTAAATGATGTGTTTTTGTGAACACGCTTTGTATAAGGTTCAAAAATGTTTTTGTGACCAACTTTTTCTTTCATTCTCCGAATCTAGTTTTGTGAGGGTACATAAACGTAACACAAAACAATTTGAACGCATTCATGCAAAGATCATACACCTTTTAATTTACAATCTATTTAAAACACAGAGAGGATGTGCCAACATCGCTGTTTTGGGGCTTATATAACATATAAAATACATGCATTTTCAAACTTTATTGTCAGTTTTTTTCCATTTTAAAGTAAAAAAAGAAGTTAGTTGTAATTTGGTACAATTTCAAATCTTTTTTAGTAACTTTTCTCTCAACAGCAGGTTTGTAGTAAGCATTGCCTTTATGCTAAGTTACTACTTAGACATTGTTTTTTATATTGTGATACCCTTATATTCACACCCTCTTTACTAATGCATGCTCCGTGCAGACACATGTTTTTGCATTTGCACAACCCTTATTTATTTAAAAAGGTCTCATTGAGAAAGATCTCTTTTTAAGGAGAGACCTACAACTAAAGCATGGGGGGGGGACAAGAGCAAAGTGTATGCTTTTAAAGTAATGAAGCAACAGTGAAATACAGTACAAAACACAACTTAGACAACACATTTAACAAAACCATAATTGCCTTTACCTATGTTGAATTTCAGCTTCAACTACGTCTACTGTGAACTCTGTGAATTTGAAGGTTGTCTATGAAGACAGGTCACTGTGTCCCGACTACCCTGTAATAATGAGCGACATGAGCGTAGACATGAGCGTACCCACAAACAGGCAACAATTTCCATGTTGACTCAATTGAAAATAATAAAATATGTGTGACTCCTATGTCTCTGGGGAAAACCAAACATCTCCTGCAACAAATCAAAACTTTCCCTCTTCTGCGCAGCGGGCGTCGACAAACGCCCTCTTTAGTCTTGCTCTATTTCTTCACAAACATGCATTTTCTGGTGCAAAGGAGAAATCAAGACTTTTCAGTTGTCTCGCTGGAAACAGACACCTGAGTTGGAAAGTGGGAGAGAAGTTGAGCTGTTAGATCTCAGTAGCATACGCTCCCCTGGGGAAAGCCACTGCTCAGGGTACTCATCCTACACTACTGTGGAGCTAGCTTAAAATACTGTTGTCACATAGCGATCACAGGCTTCCACTGATGGTACACAAATAGTCCCCTTGCGAAGCTCTTAAAAGCCCATTAGACGTCACCAGGCGCGTTGTGAAGATGCCAGTGCTAAGTGCTCCCGATGCCAAAGGGAAAGCATGAAGACAGACCTGATGCAGAACAATTCCTGTTTTCACCTGTTTTCCACGTTCCATCGGAAAATGTTTGTTGACTTTTCAGCTCATTTTATGCGGTAAATATCTAAGAGAGTGGCAGCGAATATCAGATCGGGGTGACATTTCTTCATCTTCATAGTGTGACACAGATGTTTAGCTGGTGAAAGCCGAATTCTCAAGAGTGTTTCCCTCTTAGCTTGTCTGGTAACACCTCACAGTGTAACACTGCAGAGTTAAATATGATCCTGCACAGATAGAGGTCAATCATGACCACTGACTCCAGGGAGGAAGCTGCTGGGGAAGTTCTGCATCAGAGGACGCAACTATTCACATGCTCTTGTTGCGTTCTTTTAAGCAGTATGTGAAAGCTAAATAGTGCCATCAGGTGGCAAACCCAGAAGATAATAAAATGATGTTGTAAAGTAATGATAATAATGATGAGCTGCATTCATAAGGAGACTTTATTAGAAGAAAAAAGCTCAGTAGTTAAGTATTTGTACAATTTATAAATATGTAGTTTAGCCAAAAAACTAATTCAATATTTCATTTTAAAACAGGTGTGTCTAATTAACATAAGTTTCAAACATTCTCACCTCGTGCAGCAGAGTGCTGCAACCTCCTCTGAGCCGTTATAGCAACTTTTGAAATAGAGATTCACTGATTCTGACAAAAGAGCAGCTTACAAGGTGCCATGTTAGAGAAGAAGCAATAAGAGGCAGAGGTGAAAATGTGAGAAACTGGAGAACGATGCAGAAGAGAGGGGGGGGGGGGGGGGGGGGGGGGGGGAGTAAACAGCCTGTGTGCGCTCCGCGCTCAGAGAGGTAGGTGAGGATAAATGGAGAGAACACTGTTTGAGTGTGAGAATGCATTGACAGCCTCGGGAGCTGCAGTGATCACTCCTCCAAACGGTTGCTGTGGGGATTGTGGCTCCTGGAAGTGGAAAAACTAACAGGTTCTAAAGAGGCACGAGCCCAGAGGGAGGGAAATAGTGCTTACAGAAAAGGATCGGCCCAGCCAGTGCCTCTAATTGCACTTCATTATCTCATATTGATTTAATTAGCAGCTGCATTGACTTGTGTGCTCAGGGTTATGGTATGCCTTCAAAAGAAAAGCGGCCCAAAGATGCATACACTCCGCTGTATAGGAGCTAACTTCATGAAGTTCGTCATATGACAACACTTAGCTGTGTCACTATAATTACCCTCATGCAATCTTGCATTTGCAGACACACATGAATATGTGTTTCTACCACAGGCCATAGAGCAGTTCTTGAAGAACAGGAGGTCAAAGAGTTGAAACACAGACTGCACAGACCTGGAGTCCAGCTTCCTGTTTTCTCACTCAGTAAATTGGTGTGCCATAGACGTTATTTAAATAGAAAATATCTGAAAGGATGCTTCTTGTTTTCCATGCCGCTGCAGTTGTAGACGTCATGAAGCCGCTAAATGTAATTATAGGACCCGTTTTTACAAACACATCCGAAGTGTATAACTGTCAAATGAGGATGGCAGCACATGAGCAAACATGTGAAAGTGTGCATTAGCAAAAATACTCTCCAACGTCAGAAGGTGAATACATTAGAATAATTGTCTCAATGGGTTCTGTTGTCCTGCTCTCCCATTACAGTGACTTCCCTGCTGACCATACTGACTGCAGTGTTTACATCAGAGCTTGAAAAATAAGCAAAGGCACAAAAGAGCACTATTAACACAGTGAGTCGGTTATGCGGAGGCACAAAGTGGATGGAAGAGTTCTGAGAGGATGACCCTCAAGTTGGGTTTTGAAGGTGGAAGAATTGCACATTTATAACCTAGATAGAAAAACAACAGGTGTGTGTGGTGGCAAGCGACGGGAATAGGGAGGACAAGGTGTAAGTGTCTGAAGATGGGATGGAATTGACAGCTGAGTCAGCAAATTTCAATTAATGGTGGATTCCTTTGAAGTTAAGTTAGTACGCTCCGAAAGGTCTTTGCACACCAAGTGATTTGGGAGACGAATTAAGCTTGATTCAGCTTATCAGATGCCTTTTCAGATGATGGCGTTTGCATTCATGGTGGCTTTGAGTGGAAATGCAGAGGAGCCCGAATTTATTTCCTATCCACAGACTTTCTTGATTGTCACAGCCTTTTAAAAAGTCTTCTCCCTGCCTCTTTGACTCGGCCTCTTTGAAGCCTCCTATATACTGGTGGAATGAATGAATAGTTCAAATCAGTAACAATGTTTAAAAGGGGTTAGCTTGACTTCACCTTGCCGCTCTTCATCCTGCAGACATGCATGTCTTTTGACAGCCCTGTCCTCTATTAATTTGTCCACCAAAACTGCAGCCCCTCCTGTAGTCTTCTACCCCTCACCTCTCTAACGTACCTTGCTGCAGCGAAAAAAGATATATTGTTACCCATTTTTAACCTTATTCTTATCTACCTTTAGTTGACTCATTTCAGAAATTGTACAAGAATTCTTGCTGCACAGATGACTATTTGCAAGGGGAAAGGGAGTGTGTATTAAAGTAATTTCCAAAGAGTCACAGGTTCACAGTTAGTATGTATAGGAATGGAGACGGCAAATAAAATACAGCACTGGTTAGCAGAGAGTGCGGCATGGAATGGAAAGCCCCACCAACAGTCTGCAAGCACTTAGAGTGAAGGCAGCCCGGGGTCAATATCTAAAGCCAAAGACTTAGACACACAGACAATTTCAACCACTTGAAATTGTTAAACAAATAACAGTTGTTTAGAGATAATTGGAGAAAGTATGATTCCCTTCTTTTCTTTGCCGTCTTTCTCCCCGAGTCTTTACGTTTGCTCCCCTTTCTCCACTTTTCTCCGCTTGGCATGACTTCTCCTGGAGTGTGTTCTTGTCTTCGTTCTCTCTGTGCTGGCTTGGCACACTGAGGCAGTGATAGATGGATGGACTTGGCAGGCACACATAGCCAGCCTGGTAATGTGAAAGAATCTGGTGCCAATACAGAGATGGTACAGATGGACATGACATGTTGCTGTTTTCTGTTTTTGTCTAATATTTCTATATTCTGTCCACGTCTGTCTTCTCACGTGTGTTTAAACACATACCCGGGTGGTTCCCGCAGAGGTCTGTGCTCATATAGGCCGAGAATTGGCCATTTGGGTATATGTTCAAAGGACAAATCATCAACGGCTAATTAACAATTATTAACTGTTCTACTATGAAAGAAGACAAATTATCATAAATGACTGCCTAATTAAAATGTGATTGCTGGCTCAATAGTTATAAATCATTAATTTTTAACACTCTTATCACATGCGGACGGAACCAATTCAACAAAAGGTCTATTAGACAAAAATGAATTCACTGGTTTCTTTCAACACACACACACACCACTTTCTGCTCCTCTCTCCCGCTGCTGTCATTAGCCATAATTACTCTATGTAACACATTGGCTTTATTCATAGATATTAAAGAACAATTAAACCACAGCCTAATTGCATTAAGTGAAGTCTTGTGTAGTGGCTGCCCAATCTTAAACTGTGCAATTAGTGCGTGGAGATGTACGTGTATACCTAATGACCAGGTTTGTGTAGTATGTGAAACTAAAGTGCAGCAGTCGTACTCAGATCTTTTAAAGAAACAGTACCAAAAATGTAAAAGTACTCCATTACAAGTAAATGAAGTCCTAATTACAAGTCCTGCATTTAAAATCCTACTTCATATACAGAGATATCATTAGCTAAATAAATACTATTTTTTGATTAAAAACATCCTGCAAAAGCCATTCCTTGTATTTACAATCACTGATTACCTCTCTATGTAGTCGTTTTCATTGTTAGTGGTGGAGCCTGCCATTCCCTTAATGGATTCAGATTGCCACAACATGCAATCCAAAGCAAATCCTAATTTTACTCACTGACAACAGATTTACTGTTCACTGGTCACTCTCCTAAAGCCGTGTCAGAGCGACAGCTATCTAAGGCCCTGTCCACACCACCTTCGTTTTACAAAATATCTCCATCCTCACTAGAACGCAAACAACGATTCCATTATCACCGTTAGGCTACGTCAACGATACCAGAGAAGAAGATTCTGAGCATGCTCAGTGAGATTATTGTCTTTTGGCAGGGTTAACAGATAGTTAACAATAGTAAAGTAATAGCTAATTATTTCTTTATTTATACATACTTGATAGATGGTGCCATGACGAAAACTAAATTTAACTCATGTGGGACGGATGATGAGGTGGAGCTGCTGCTATTATATGAATATTCAGACCTCTCAGTGGCCTTTGGGGAACAGCATCCCGCCAAGGAAAACTAACGGTGGGGAAAGAGATTTGTCACGCAAAAGACATGATAAACATGCCAATAGTACCTAGCTCAGCACCATCTGCACAAAGTACCATGGGGCAGTTGACACGAGATGCCGCAGTGGACACGGCAGAGTGATGTCGCTGGTGTTCAAGCTCTGTGAGCGGTCGCGAAGGAACGCCAGGGTTTACTTCAGGTCCGTTTGACTGATCTTCCAATTTTTGTTAAAGTGAAATTATTTTAAGATGTCATTGTTTTCCAAACATTCCATTTTACATGAGTTTTAAAAAATCTACACCTTAACAGGCGTTTTAAAGAATAGCCGTTTTAGTGACCTAAAACTGTGTGGACCAGAGTCCAAAACGTAGACGAAAATAAAACAATATCTGTACACGTGTAGACAGGGCCGTGCAAATCCTTGGACTTTTCTCTAATCTTTGCTGTTTTGTTAAACATTAAAGAGTTCAACCTCTTTGGGAACAAATGGTTATTTAAATGAAAGTTTAGAGTAGAGATGTCTCTTCGGTGAAACTGCTAACAACTCAAGGACATATTAAACGTGACCGGGGGCCCCAACTAGATGCTTTTTTTAATGTATTTTTTTTATAAAACTATAATATGTTAAGTAACTTGTAACTAAAGCAATCAAATTACTTTGTATGTCTTGCTGCTGTAACATACAAATTTCCCCCTGGGGATGAATAAAGTATATATCTATCTATCTATCTAGCAAATATATTTCAGTTGTGTCCACATCCTCAGACAACTAATCTCCCTCCTTAAGTCCAACATCTCCTGCACATAGGTGTTGTGTATTTGTTATCCCAGGGCTCCTGTTTGTAGGATTTTTCTGTCAATTTACCTTTGCTTCGATCCCTCCTCCTCTCCGTAACAAGCTCTGGGCCTAGCGAGGTAAGCAGAGGGGAGGTTACGGGGGAGAGAGGTGTATTGTTTAGAGCTGCTTCTGACTGACATCCAGGTAAATGGGTAAATGTGCACTCTCATCCATATTCCAGCAACCCAGGCAGAGGCATTTGGCCAGAGCATGGTTGGGGCCAGGATATGAAATATTAAAGTGAGAGGTGGAGTACGCAGAGGACCTCTGGACAGTTAAACAGCTCTTTGTGTAGATGCGTCTTCACCTCCTGTGTTCCCACCTGGTATCCACCTCTGTGAGAGGCTGGGATTTCAGCATAGGCTGCATTGTGTATCTCAGCCAAGGTCAGCGCACAGTTCACCAAGTTAGCATCAAACTGTGTTGTATGATCCGCTCTTACCATCCTAGAGCACCGCCAATGATGGACCATGTTCACAGCTCGCAAACAAATCAATAACGTTGTGGATTGCATGACTGGAGAAGAGACAGTGAGCTGGGGAAGATGTAAAAAAAATGTGAAGGATGGAGCTCTCTCCAGTTTTTTTTTTTTTCAGCTTCACTTGGCAGGATAAAACCCAGCCTGCTGTTTGACTGGTTGTGCGCCAAGTCGGGACTCAGATATATCAGATTTCAATTAACCAGTTCATGAGGGCCATCCACAGAGGTGACATGGCCCTCACACCCTCCATCCCTTGCTTAGTTGCAGCCCCGGGGAGTAGGTAATGAGATGGCTTTCTATCGGGCTCTCCATCTCCTTTCTTTTCAGGAGGATGCCTAGCACTCAGGGCCAAGGGGGGCTGTTGACACCTAGGGCAGGTGCTTGGCCCATTTGGTTCTGGCCTGCAGCTTCCAAACATGTTTTGCTTGCAGTGGCCACACAGTTTGCCCCTCTGGACCGCTCTAGGGGGGTAGATAACGAATAGTCTGAAAGCAGGTGTGTGTGTGTGTGTGTGTGTGTGTGTGTGTGTGTCTGTTTGTGTATGCATGTGTGTGGGTATGTGTACAAATGTATTCGTGTGAATTATAAATAGGAAAGAATTATAAAAACGTTTTCAGCATTCCATATACAGTACAGGCATAACCACTTTCATAGGCTTCTTTGAATATAATGTTTTTTAAAGCATTCAGTTAATTCTCACTGTAGAACTTCAGGTGGATAACAGAAGATTCCTGCGGTCACATCTGTCACTGGAAAAGACAAGAGGCCTCCAAACGTGTAGTTCACTGCTCAATCACTTGAGCCTAATTTGTATGCTGATTCAATCACAGAAAAGGAAAACAAAGCAAGGTGCAGAAAAAATGACAGCCAATCACTCAGAGAACAAGGGAAGGACGCGCCGGCAATTCTTACAGCACACACCAGCAAAGTCACATGCTCAGTGTTGGCTGAGATGTGAGATGCTGGTGGATGATGGGCATGTTGAGGCGTCCTTCGTGGTAGTCCAGTGGGATGGGAGGGGTTGAGGCTGACGCTTGTGGTCAGGGAATTTCCAGGCCAAGGCTTATGAACCTGTGAAAATGAGGGTTACGGTGAGAAAGAGAGACAAAGCACTATTTCTCATGTGTTCACATTTTATTTTTGTGCAAATATGATATGTTGATGCATTTTGAGTTTAGAATTCGGCCTTAAACTAGTGAAGAAAAAGACTTGCTCCAGTATTTCCACGCTATGCGAACAACATTCATAACCTGAGTGGGGCCGAGAGTTGGGAGGATTCAACAGTTCATCCGTCACCAAGAGGAATGGCGTTGTCATCACCAACTGTGGTGTGGAATCACAGGCAGTCGCTCTACGATGCACTTCTTTATGGAGGCACTTTTTACATTCTGCTGAGTAGCCCTGGAAAAATAAAAGCTAAATCTTAGCTGTCGCCGTAACGCTTTGCTGCACTATAACACTGTCCGGTGTTTGGGCACTAGGCATGTAGCAAACAGAAACACAGAAATACCACATATTCATTGACGCTGAATGCATCATACAAGAAAAATGGACGGGCTGCTTGTGTCTTTATATTTTTTGTTGCTGGCGCATGTGTGTGTGTATGTGCTCGTTTTTTGTGAGGTGGACAATAATGGGGATGAGAAGGTCTCAGCGTGGCTGCACAGCCGTTTCAGAAAATCAAATGGCTGAACAGTCAGTAATGAGGCAGACAACAGAGACTCAGCCAGACCCAGAAGATTTGAAGGGCAGACGGAGGAGAGAGAGGAGGGGAGGAGGGAGGTTTGAAGGGATGACAAAGGGGGGAGAAAATTATTGAATTAGTCAGACAGTAATAGTAGAAAAAGATGAGTATAATGTGAACATGCACTGGGGGAGGGAGGAGGGGGGTTACGACCCTAAATATGAAATCATGCAAAACAATAGTAGAACTAACAGCAGAGAGAAAAGATGCACAGGTTTGAATTGGCGTGTGAAGATTTGCGTTTGCATTATTTATCAGAGGGAAAGGTGTATGATAATAGGAAAAAAAAGCATCTACACAGTCCAATCTTCATTTATCAAAATCTGAGCAGAGGAGAAGAGAGGACAGGACAGGACAGGACAGGACAGGACAGGACAAGAGAGGACAGGAGAGGACAGGAGAGGACAGGAGAGGACAGGAGGATTTGTGGCTCATTAACATGCTGTTGATCCTCTAAGTGCCACAACTCGCCCACTATTTTTCCAGCGTCACAAACACACTGTCACGCTTGCAAAGCCACTTAAGTTATGACTGACAAAGTAGCGTTGGATATTATCTAATATACCAGCAGTTGTGGTCAGATGGGCAATGTAATTGTTGGAACATGGTTACTTTCAGCAAATAGACAAAAAGCAAGACAGTAAGGGCTGAATCACATAAGACTACAAAACTGTAGAGGCGTAAATAGTGGAAAATATCAAAAATATGAAAGAGCACTACATTAGGAAATAGAACGTGCATATATGTGTACCAATATTATATGTCAAAATAAATTGGTAATACTGTAGAAGGTTGTAATACAAAAGTATCTGAAGGTTATTACACTCATACATGGTATGTTGTTCACTGCTGGTAACACGACTCTAATGGAACAATATAAACATATTCCTTTAAAGGGAAACTGCTAGAGCATCTGTCAACCTGGGTGTTATCCTCATATTTCTGTCCATTATGGCAATAGTGATAATTATATATTACCCAACACCTCTGTTTTAGAGATTTGGGAAAAGTGAACTCCAGCAAGAACGACATCGATCTGCTTAAGGAGCGTAAGCATAATTCATTTTAGCTGAAATTCACTCACATGCTTTTGCTTGAGTCCATCCAAATGTAAACACAGAAAGTAGTCCCCTCGACTCTCCTGTAAAAAGCAGTGAACATTTTACTTGACTTATTAAAGGTGCAAGATTCGAGATTAGGAGCATTTTGATCACCTCCCAACGGCTCTGAACATGGTGACACCTGAGCCGGCGCTAACAGTACACACCACGGAAAACATGCTGACAGAGCTAACAGTGTTTACCTGGCGGGTGGGTGTTTAAGCTTCCTCCACAACGCTATCTGTCGAGACGGCGTCATCAACTGTAACCGCAGCATGAGAGCAGTGCAGAGCGGCGGCCGGGGGAAAGAGAGAGACTTCATTCTCTGAGCAGACATTGTTCCCTTATATATATATAAAGCAAATAGTTGTTTGATGCTACATCAATGCTCTGGAACTCATGTATGTCTCCTTTAATAGTAAGATTTACTGAAATATCAAAATTGAAATAGGTCACTTTGAAGAACAGCCCCTTTTGGAATTTTATATTATTTATGCATTTACATGTAAACCCTACATTCATGTAATGGCAGGGGGAACAGGCCAAACCTGTTTGTATTGCTATACTACTAATTTACAACAGATATTGTTTGAATGAAGCATAATACCATATTTTAATGAACGCTAAGTCACATAAATGTATTTGAAAAATGTTCCCTGTCCTATCCACTCTTGCAATATCCGCTCATAGTAACTACGTTTTTTTAGTTAATTTTAGGCACTCACACCACTTGGTTAAAGTTAGGGAAAGAGTATATTGAAGAAGTCAACACGGACTAGAAGCATGAGACAGGATGAGATTCCTAAAAACTTTCGCTACTTTAGTTTCTGTTCACATCTGCATCTTAGAGGACTTGTAACACGTCAGTGAGGGGACAAACACCTGAAGACCACTGTATCATACAACGTGCGTGAGCACAGAGATGCAGGTGGAGGTATTGTGATGCTTCCTGTCTTCCATCTCCTCAGGAGCCCGGCTCTCTGGTATTCCTGGAAGGAGGTGATGCAGTGTCGGATTGTCGCTTCCTCTGATCTGCAGTCACCCAGCGGATTCCCAGGGAGCGTGTCACCCAGGGTGGGGCGAGAGGGGGCTCAAATGCTCTACTCGTTACTCTAAACGCCGCCTAATTAATAATGTATCAGAGAAGATGCGCTGAGACACAGCAGGGCTCCTCTGCTTGTCAGAAGCACTGACACACACACACACACACACACACACACACACACATACACACATACATATTTGGGACTGATCAAGCCTCCCCCTTTCCATCTTCTACAGAAGCCCCCACCCAATGTGCTCCTCTCAATATTCAGATATGGAAGCAGGAGAGAGGGGAGGAGGAAATAGACACCAGGCTCTGAATACATGTGTACAGTCCATTGTTGATGAAGCCTCCATCTTGCTGAAGCCCTGTACATACATATATGTACGCAGTTACTGCATACGCTCACGGAGAAAAACAGGAACTGAGCACAACTTGATTCTTTTGGGCTTTGTTTCCGCCACATGAATTTTCATAAGTGAAATTTTATGGTAAACTGAGCCGTTGTAGGGAATGGTGGCAGCGGTGATGGGGGTTAGTTTCTCGAGACTCCTCTGACACACACTCAAACATGCATCCACCCACACACATAGCCACCCTGATGTGGCGTGGTCCCTGGAGAGGGATGGCAGGTGACACTGTGCTGGTGTTGAGGTAATGGCTCATCCTGTCCGGTTGAGTCTCTCTGTTCTGTACCACACAAACACTTGACGTCTTAAAATACAACCACACACATTTATTATTAACTTCTTTTTATTGTATGTTTTTTTTTTTTTTTTTTTTTTCGTCATACAAAATCTGTCAAGCCTGCTGTCGTCTGGTGTCATTGATGATGACAGTTTGGGATTTAATGGTGTTACTTGTCAATAAAGTCTTTTGAATAAAAACAAAGCTAAGTATTGGTTCCTATGGAGGAACATAATCAGTGTAACCATCCAGTGTTGCAGAGCCAAAATCTATTTATAGGTTATCAATATCACAATATCACCGCACTGTTGTATTCATATATATGTTCTGAGACAAATAAATATCCACATCTGCTCTCTGCCTCCTCCTCCCCTTTTTCTCTCTCTACCTCACATTTGATTTATTTGCTTCTTTGTTTGTGTTTGTCATATGGAGAGATGTAAATTTAGCCACCCCAAGGGAGAGCATCCTCACTAGTGACACAAAAAAAGACTGGAGAAAAAAAATCTGAATAACATAAGCCACAAAAAGTGAGAGGGGTGGGAGGAAAAAGTAAAAAATGGATTGTGGTTTGAGAGATAGGGGGGGGGGGGGGGGGGGGGGGGGGAACAGAGAACAAGAGACAGAGGTTTGAGATGCGCAGGACTCTGTAAACAGTCGACGCGGGGGCTGGAAAATTAACGCTGCATAAATTGTGCGAAACATGTCCTATTTTCTCTCCCTTTTTTCCTCTGCACCCTCTTTTAAAAGGGTTCAGGATGCAGGGCTGTCAGATGAATGCCAGACAGGCATTTTTCCACTTTGTTTGATCCCGGCTCCTTTTAAAAACACTTCCGAATGATAGAGGGGAGGCAAAAAGCAGGTCGCAGTGTGCGTGAGGTGCCGGTGGTGAGCAAGGAGGTACAGGAGAGACGAGCAGACAGGAGGCACATGTAGACAGACTTTCACAGTTATCACGCCCTCATTGACACTGCCTTTATAGTCCCTGCAACCTCTCGCTGGGAGAGCGGCGGGGATTTTGTGTCTGATAACTGTGTCAGCACCTCAGCACATCTGATCTGTGCACACTGGCACTGTGGTGCTATGGACAGGTACATATAGTGTGTATAGCATAGGTCAGCTTTTACGCTGAAGGGACAGTACAGGTGGACAAAAACAGGAGAAATAAACAAACTCTAAATGGAAATGAATTGTGTGTCAGGGCAGGTATGCAGGTTGTATCCACTCAAAGAGGAATCCAGGTATGATTGATACAAGAAATGGTGTATGGAGATTTCTGAGTGTATTAAAATAACACACCGGTTTTCCTTCTGCCCTCTTGCATTAAACAATTATATTTTTAAGGCCATTGTGTCCAAAACAACAATCCTAACTTCTCTCCTCTAGCTGCTGTTATCGACTTCACCCTTTGTGTCAAACTAGATCTGCCTCTTCTTGCTTCACCAGATAATGAATTCCAAACAGAGCGAAGACAAAAAAAAAAACAGGGCATCTCTCATTGCTCTCTCTCTCTTTCTCTCCCCATCACAACAACACCATTTCCATTTATAATTTTGATTGTTAATTTGCATGAGAAAAATTAGTTGGGTGACATGCGTGATGTCCCCCGCCCCCCCCTTTCTTCTTTTCTGCTTAATCTTCCCACTAATTATAAGCAGCAATGCCACACTATTTACATAAATAATTGTTCTTCCTTCTGTTCACTCATATTTTCCTCCTTTCTTTCTTTGTCAGAGTTGTTTTGGCATTTGTCGTCCGCAGGGGCAATTCTCCTCTGAGAACATTTTCACTTCTCTCCTGACTGAAATATCTTGGATCTTGAGTGTTTTCGCCTGATGTTTGTTGTGGTGTTTTGCTGTCCTTTGTTCAATAAATAGATTCATCCTACATTTTCACTTCCCCTCAAAACTTCTAAACTCTCATAAATAAATATGTCAGTTGTGAACATTTTTTTTTTTTTACTATTTTTACTTCAAGACAGACCACTTTTCCACTTCTGTGACTTTATAGAGAAAGTTATGGTATAATGGATCAAACCTAGACCTCAAATGTAAGCCGGAGTCGAGATATTTGTGTTTGTTTATTGTCACCATTTTGTTACGGCTCATATACTGCTCCTTTGAGCGTATCAGCGGCAGGGTTTCAGTCATAGGGAGCGGTATAATAATGTCTTTTGTGTATCACAGGTGGAGCTGGAAACTGCCCCCTGCTGCTCAGGGAGCTTTCACAGTTCATTTAGAACAGATCAACCAAACAATCAGGCCTGTAATGCTCGACGCATTTCACATGTAATGCACCCTGCCACACAGAAAACCTGGTAATTGATATCGATGTAAAAATTGTTCTCAGCAATTTCATTAATTGTGACTTTTTTCTCTGAGTTATTTAAATAAGTTGTGACCCTTAATTAATCCTCAGAAAGAGAAACATGTTCAACATGCTTTTGTCTTGACTGAAATTCCTAATCGGGATATTTCCCATTAAATATACAAAAGAGTAAAATTTCCCAAAAGTGCACTCTGTGTGGGGCCTTTCATCACTCGGCGTATAGAGAAATGTAAAAATAATATATGAATGAGAAGAAAATCAAGAAATGTTCACAAGAGTTTATCAAACCGAATTGTAATCGGGAACATATCACCCAGTGCAACAAAGAAGCGTATATAGATTTATATATATTTATAGTTTTTGGACAATTATGGCGTTCGGTGGCAGAGGGACTGTATCAGACTCTGACTACACAGCGGGTACTTGGTAGTCGGATTGTTAGTTTTGGTATTTTTCTTATTTGTTTGCAACTAGAAAAATGTAATTCTTTTTTAATCTTTTAAGTGTAATTACTGACAATCACTACACACTCAGGCTGATGTATTGTATAAGTCCTCCTGCCTTTAATTGTTCTCCCCCCCCCCAACACAGTCCTGCTGAGCCCTGATGTGGAGGCCCAGTTTATTCTCGGTAACAAGGAGGGTGAGAAGTCATTGTGAATAAGGGGAGAGGGCTGCGTGTGGGGTACACACTTTTAATTGAGGGGAGGAAAATGTGCATCAGTAGTGTTGTGAGGGGCGGAGGGCGATCTTCAGAGGCCAATTAATTTGGAATACAAAGCAGCGGTGCAATCTGCTCAGGTCTCTGTCCGGGTGCGTGGCTCGCTCACACCGGCCATGTCTCTTAGGCATCCAAGATCAAATTAATTTAAACACTCCCCCCCCCCCCCCCCCCCCCCACATCCTCCTTCCAACTCCCTGAATCCTACCACCACTCCCCCACACTTGTTCACTGTCTCTACCCTTTTCATCGCAACTCTGAACTCTCGATAGATAAATCTCTCTCTGCAGCGCAAATTCATACTATTATCCCACACAAAATCACACAGACACCTTTTCTCTCTTTCTCAAAAAGCAATTCCCACAGAGAGGAGTCTTTCAACTCAGTCAAAAATAGCAAGAATTTGCTCCTCCGACTGCTGTATGTGTGCCCAGCAAAGAGACACACTGAAATGGCTAAAGCTCAGACACCCATTCTTGGATCCAACAGGCACAAAGGGAATGAGAGCATTTGTGTGTTCAACAGTGCAATCTTTTTATGCAGCACTAAAAGTTGTATTTTACAGTCGCTCAGCAGCAGAGAACGCTAAAGGTTGACATGACAGGCCAAGATGAACTTTTATATAAAAAAGTCTGGATTTAGTCTAACAATTTCAAAATGCATTGTCTTGGTGAGTGTTTTCATTTCGTATCGCTCCAAATTTACTTATGGATTTTCCATGATGGCACTTGTAGCAACAAGCCTTACTAGTATCTGAAACAGACCATCTCTAACTCATGATTAATGCTGTGCACTCGTGAGGATGAAGGCCTGAATACGAATGGAAACGAAAAGGAAAATCGTGATATATGTTGGTGCTGATGAAGGCCTGAGTAAAAGCAAAGAGATAAGGAAGGCTTACAAAGAGAAGAAACCTAATTGTAGAGGAGAGAGAGGGTTTGCAGCTTGAGCTCCTCTGTGAGATGGTTAATTTATAAGACCGGCGGTTGGGGAATCGTGACAGGCCCAGTAATGGTAAGGAATAGTTTGAAAGATTCCTTTGTTTCTCAGGTCAGGCATCCTTTCACGTCACTCAATTCCCTTTTCTATCTTCTTTTCCTCAATCTCTTTTTTGTCTCTCTTCCTTATTGGACACTCTTGTTCCCTCACAGATGTAATCAATCTTATTAATGGAATGAATGAAATATATAACTTGGCTCAGCCAGAGGACAGCATCATGGGCTCGGTCAAGTTGTGTCCTATTTACACTAAATCCAGGAAGGTCTTTTAAATCAGGAAACCAGGGTAGGATAAGAAACACCAAGTTGGCGATTTAGAAAATTATACACATTGTGATTCTGTTCAATTTAATGTTGTAGTTCCTATTTAACCTCCATTTTCATTGATGGTGAAATCTGGAAAACAAATCCTCTGTCTCCTGTTGAAGTCAGCCGATCTCACTTGGTCTCTCCCTCTCTCTCTCTCTGTGTGTCTCGCTCGTCCTCTCTCGCCCTCCCTATTTCTTTCACCTCTCTCTATGTGCACCTCATTGCCAATGCAGGGAGCATAGCTGCAGCCATAGACCTCTGCGTGGAAACACCCAGCAGACAAGAAAAATGACGGCCAGTGCAATCTCATTTTCTGAAGGGCTGCAAGTCAGGCAGGAAATGGCTATTATTCCATCGACACTGTCGGTATTAAGTTATTTCCTTCTCTAAATACGAGAATGTTCATGAATATCTATTGAGTTCCAGGTGCGAGCGCTGGAGGTTTTGTCGCCGCACACTTGGATGATTGCAGCCCTATATTTTGCCCGGTGCACCCTCACTTCTGAGATTGAAGTGAAAGACAATGGTAGCGGAAATTGGCTAATAAATCCAGAGGAGGCAAAGGGCTGTTTGAGCAATACTGCCAGCTCATGCATGCTTTTTAAGAAGAGCAAAACCTCCTGGCTTTCCTCAACCTTATGCTTTTCTAAAAGGAGGTGACCGGGCTGAATGGCTAAATCTCCCTCGCCAGGCTCAGGCGATGTTCCTAACAGCTTTGCTTGTATAGGAAGACAATGTTGTACTGTGGTGAAAGGGGTGCCACACCATATCTATATGTACACAGCATATATGTTTCACAGGAATGAGACTATACATTTCTGCAGATCGATACGCCAGAGATGGTGAGACAGAGAGCGCAGTATTGAAAGAGAAGAAGCTCAAGACAGAACTAAGAGGCATTTTCATTTGTTTGGCATGTGCTTCTCTCAGTCTGCTGTTGGCTGTGTGCTTTGTTTATCATGCATCAGAGCCATATAGCCGCCAGTCACGAGCGGAACAGGGAGGTGAAAGCCGAAGGAGGATGCCGAGAAAGGAGGGCAGGAGAGCAAAGGGTGCCGGGGAAAGCTGCAGGATGATGACCAGCAGCCAATCTAGATTTGAGTGACCATTAACCTCCCACTGCACAACGACACAGAAGGCAGCCAGCAGGGGAAAAAAAGAGTCAGAGCTGCTGGAGCTCTGCTTACATGTGTCCAGTCAGAGGCAGTCCATCGTTGAGAGGAGACGGGGGCAGAATTGATTGAAGGTGGTGGACCATAAATTAAGCTATTGATTTCAGGGTCAGAGTCGCAGGATGAGGTCTTGAAATAAATAGAAATAAACATATCAATCCATCAAGTATATTACACCCCGAGCACACACATTCACTTTCATAGATATATTATGAACCTTGTTTAGCGTAATAGACAGTTGATTAATGCACTTGTTATGGCTTTTATAGATAACTGAATGAAATAAGCAAACTAGGCCATCATTTCTGATAATGATTGTTTTAAGCATCTTTGTGAGTAACAGTACATGCCTGCTGATTTAGGTGAATTGGGGATTACTGATAATGAGGAGATTATTAATTTTTTGGCAATATCTGCAATAACACAGGCACTGCACGTATCATATGCTTCTTCATACAGTCATGTTATTTTCAGTTAACTTTAGTGAGAGAATAAATATCATTTCTGTAATTTTTCATCTTGTGTGTCTTAGAACACAAATTTGAGAATAACATTGTTTTAATAAAAAGCAGGTGTGAGTGATACCAGTCACTTTTTAAAATTTGAAAAGCCATCTCATCTGCATGATAAAAGAATGAAGAGAGCACTATAAAGGGAACACTCAGGAAAGGTTAAAGCACTTCCAATTTATGGGTCAGAGGGAGACGCTTCAGCTGGAAGAGGGGGAGAAATTACTTGGCTGGGAGACCAACAGAATCTCAGTGTAAAGACATGTCAGCCAATTAAGAGAAAGGTCAGACCGTAAAAGAGGAAGCATCACAGGAAAGGCTCTGCACACAAGGCGACGGCATCTCCTCCTTTTCAACTATCCCTTACTCCACAATCTCTCTGCTGCTCGCAAAATGTCTTTATGTCTTTAACAATGACAATTTGTTTTATGAACCACGATTCATAGATGATTATTCAGATGAATAAAAGTTGATGTCCAGCTGCAGGGGTGTTGGCAGCCCACTCCTGTTTGAAAAAAATTGTATATTGAATTTAACAGAAAATTTCTGAGCAAGAATTAAATCAACATGATGTACACAAAAGGCCTGTATATCCCGAGGATGATCGTTGCTGCTAAACCAAACCAACATGACTGCTGATCTGCAGAATAATCGCCGTTATAGCCATGAAGCACTAAAGATACAACAAATGGGCGCAACGATTTTGCCTCATCTCAAATCAATGAAACCTTGCTGTTTCTGCCTAATAACTTGCATTTATATAGCACCTCTCTTGTCCTCTGCCCACTCAAAGCTCTTTACACTACATGTCATAATTTACCCATTCACACACACATTCATACAATGATGGCAGAGGCTGCGAAGCAAGGTGCCAACATGCCCATCAGGATCTAATGTAAATGCTCATTTACAAACTAAATCACAGACCGATGGAGCAGCCATTGAAAGCAATGTGGGGTTCAGTATCTTGCCCAAGGACAGGGGTCTTTCCCAAGGTAGTACAAAACATGACCATGTTGGTCGTAACAAAAATATGAGCAAAAAGTGATCAAATGTATCAATATATTGATTCACCTCATGCCCAAAAAAGTGCAGAGTAAAAAAACTGGTGTATTCAAAGAAATATGAATACCAAAATATGTATTTATTATAAAACTAGAGCCAAGAGGCTTTTAAACACAACGCTGTCATAGATGAAAATTTCACATAGACCCCTTTTTAAAAGGTAATAAATGATGGTATGATTCCCATCACATTCAACTTTCTATGAAAACAGTAAAGTTGGTCCAGTACAGAATGTATAATGTGAAGAGTAAAATGCTTTTTTTTTCATATACATTTATAACACAAATAAACAGTTTTTATCACTATTATGTCACATTTATATCGCTTTTGAGAAATATAAAAATTACATTTTTTTAACTCCATTAAACCCCATAAAGCTCAAGATTTCAATATGTCTCTCCTCTTACAATGTTCAACTAGACACGTTAGCTCCACTATAGCTCCTCTATAATAGATACTGTTTCCACTTTTGACAATTATTTTTAAAATTCTCATCAAGTTATTCTCATTTCCATACTCCATTTATTCTACAATAGAAAAGCAAAAATAGAAATTGAATCGGAGATGTTAATTCAAATCACACACAGCAAACAAGAATTTGGGCTTTTGAAATATGTTCTTCCAGGGCTTTGTGATCAGGGGGTAAAATAAACATTGTAGCCAATTTCTCTTTTTTAAATGTAATTACCACTATGCCTACAATGGTGGGCAGATGTTGGAACCCAATGTCACAATAGGTAATTCAGCGTTTGCTAAAAACACACAGCCATGAAAGCTTGATTCTAATCGAAGGATATTTTTTGACATTACCAGCTGTGTTATGTTAAATGCTGTTCAATATTATAAGTGTGAAACATATTTTAAATTCATTGGCCTCTTAAGTTAAGTTATGAACTAAAAAATATCATGACATTATAAGATATGGTCTGCAATAGACGTTAACATTCAGATATCTTTCAGTGTGATTTACACTTCCCAATAGATATCATTATCTCTCTCCAGAACTACAGAATACATGAAGCTGACATTACAGCCTATTAAGGAGCTCATTTATCTTCTTTGTCTGTTCTAAGTGAAAAGATACAAGGTGTTGGGGGAGGAGCAGCGGACTGGATGGAGATGAGGACATCAAGGTGAGGAGAGATGGACATGAGAAATACTACCGTCTGTAAACAACTTGAAACTGCAACAGTCAAATTACTTTTTATATTTGAACGATTGTGTGTCTGTAATGTTTTTTTTGTGTGTGTCTCAGTCCTCCAGGAAGTGCTGCAGGAGCAGCAGTAGAGGATGATAGATGAACTCAGGGTAAGGAACCACCAGTAAAGCACAATATTGTCTTGATACGTTGGTGATTGTTCAGTAACCATAGTATGCAATAAAAGGAAATAATATAGTTTGTCATAACATGGAACAGAAAAAAAACTCACAGTATAATGTGCCAGAAAAAAAGTAATCAAAAGTAAAAAATAGAGTAGGCCATAGAAATGTCATATAAGATATCAAAGTATAGTATGTCATCAAAGTCTTGAACAATATCTTAGAAATATCATCCTATGAAAATATCTTCAAAATGTATAATATTGTAAAAAAAAAAGTATGCCATAAAAATATCAGTGTAATATGGCGTAAAAGGTCATATGTGCAATATGTATATATATATATACTGTATATATATATATATATATATATATATGTATTGCCATTATTCAGATCCAGCCACTCCCTCCAGCCAGTCTTCTGCCAATCACCTCACCTGCTCTACCCCCCTCAACTCCCTCATTACCTCCCTGCTGCATATATCTCAGTTCACTTCCTTTGTTCGCTGCCAGATTGTCTTCACGTCTTGTGCCATAGCTTTCCAGCATTCTGATAGCCTATAGCTTTTTAATTTTTAATCCTGATCCTGTTTTTTGACCCAGCCTGTTTAATTATTGGATATTGGATCCTTGTATTTTTTCTGAAAAAGTGTGTTTGGTGTAATTAATGCACCAGCATTGAGACATTAGCATTGAGAGTTGTGTTTCTGGCCACCTGAAAAATTTGTTTTGGTCTTCACCAACTTTTGCAAAAAAAAATACCTAGTTCTTTACCTGCAAAATGCTTCATTACATTCACCACTAACTGTATCTGTCTGCTGTTTGCTGCTGGGCAGGTAGAATATAGTGGGCTTTCAGAGGTGTGAGTAAACTAAAACAAGAAAGTTGGCTGCCGGAAAAGACAAACTATGAGCTGAAAAGATGCTAAATAAACGAACATACACACGCGATCCAATGTTTTTATAAATAATTGAATTAAAGCAGCTTAAATAACTTAGATTCAGAGCATATCAGCAACCACCACTAGAAACTGTATTAACTGGAAATGGTGATACTTTTTAAGTTATGAATGAAATTATACATGATGAATGACCAGCTTGCTCAACCACCACCTCACTTTGCACTCTAGCCACAGAAGGCCAGTACATCGTCATTATGGCAGATTGATGTCATAATGAATGTTTTGCATTCAGTGTTATTGAACGAGTTGGGAATCAAACTGTGGTTGTATTAAACGCCACTGCATCAGTTTACTTTAGTTCTCCTTCTAAAAGCTACCAGACATACGTTTTTAGCCACGTGCATTTAACCCCAGATGCGTGCACACACACACACACACCTACACACACACTCACACACAATGTTAGAATGATGGATGTTGGGTGATGGTAAGGTTAAATATCCCTCTATAGTTTTGTCATGAATAATACAAAATGATGTGTGGTAATTAAAAACTAAAATATATATTATTCTATGCTTCCTCACTCCCTCCTTTCTGTCCCACCTTGATGAATGTGTGCATTATGCATGCGTGCATTTCTGTGTCTGTGTATATTTCATGTTTCATCACCTCCACATAACATAACAGACCTCCTGTTCCTCCAGGGGCTCGAGACCGGCCTCTCAGCTGTAGCAACAACATCACAAGTCGCTCCGCAAGACCTGCCCAGCAGGAAGTGAGATCATCACGGCTGTGAAACACTCTCATTTTGAAAAGCTTCTGGTTCCTCCTTCCTGCTCCCCTGGACTGCAGCCTTCGCCTTCACTTTAGGACCAGTCAACCATGGCCTCCGTTCGCTGCCTCATTTACCGAATATAGTTTCTGCTCTGTCCAAGTGGTGGCAGGTGGGGGTGGAGGAGTTGTCAGGTCCAGCTATTCACATAAAGGCAGTGCACAAGGGAAATACTATCATGGGGAGCCAATGCGCTCAAAAGGAAGGGAGTCTTTTGCAGACCTAGATTTGAATTTGCCAAGGTAATGAGACAGAACAAAAGCTGTCAAATATCAAGCTGTTCAAATGTATTCCTCATGTACTTAACACTACTTTTTTTTCCCAAAGGCTGAGAACCAACCGTGATTGTATTTTTCTTCTGTGAGAAACCTGGGGAAAAAATGTGACTTTGTGATGTTACATGCAATGAGAACTCCAAAATTTAGAAAAGACGCCTTCTGTTACACAACTAAAATAACGTGAAAAAAATCCCAGTCCTAATACATTTTAAAAACACATTTGGTAACATAAATTACTTATATATACTGGCGTATCATGTATGTGAAAGTGTCTTCTTAACAATGATAGTTATTTTTGTGTGGCCGTTTCTTTCCAAAAACTGATTTTTGTTCATTTATCACCAAAGTTCAAGTGACATCTATACATGGAAACAGTGACACCGTGCCCTGTTTCCAGCCCATTCTGAGCAGCTGGCTAGGCACATGGGCACGGGAGCGTGGCATGAGGAATGACATGTGTAATGGGAAGTGGCGTGACAATTAGGGTGCTTATGTGCTACTGGAGGTGGGCAGGGTGTGGAAGGGCAGCCAGGATCTCTCCTGTACTAAAAACTGGCATTATACCGAAGGTCCCTAACAAATGATAAAACAAATCTCTTCCAGCTTTCCTTAACATTTTCCTGGGGTAGACCATTATTTTATAGAAGTTTAGAATGTAAATATAATGTAACATCAATCAGCAGTAGAAAATTACATTTTATCGAAATTAAAATGTTGCATTATATTACTTTAGACATGTAGCATGTTCCATACATTTATTTTTTTGGAGAGAATCTGGACATAAGGGACCAAACAACAGTTCACAAGTCTCATCATACTGAGGCCTCACTACCAAAAAGGACAAGGTAGTCCCCCCCCCCCAAAGGTATAACAGCTCATTGTAGCTCTTTGACCTCATGCAGCAAACCACTTTTCTTTTCCTGCTGCAAAGAATCCTGATCCTGAGTAGTGACAGCACCCTGACGACCTGTCACCTCCCTGCTCTCTCTCCAAGGAACTCCTCTAAGCCTCCAGAACTGATGGGAGAACAACCCGGCGCTGTCCTGTCGACTGCCTCTGTCTGTTTACTCCCCCTCTATTTTCAACAGCAGCCACCATGGGTATAGTGTCATCTTTTCTTCTTTTTTTTTTGCATGGTTGCTACAAGTTGGTATTGGTCAGAGGGTGTGTTGAGAATTAGTTTTCAAATCAGTAACTTTACTATTCCCTCAGTTACTGTATTTTATGCTTTGCTAAACTCATCTACATCATTTATCTGGATTTTTGTCCACGATCATTCAAATGCACATAAGAATCAAGATCATCATTTTGTCCAAGGCTGTAGGATGAAAGACAAAGTAGGAAAAAAATCATGAAATACATGCTCCCTCTACATATTCAATGTATGAATAGACACTTAACAGCACCGTTTAATAATTACATTATTTTAATCTGTGAATAATATGGATGATTCCATTTCTAAAAATCTAGAAGTTGTTCAAAAAGACTTTAACCACAATATATGATATATTTTGTGATAGGTCAAATTCTGTGAACCATAAAAATATGCTTCTAAGTGAAAATATATTGTTGAGATATGAGCTGATGAATCTTTGTCCTGAGCATGGTGAACTTGTTAGGACTGTACAGTATGGGGGCCGTGCCGTTCTTTATACAGCGGAGCAGAATGGGAGGCTACGGTACAGAGGCCTCACTCTAGGGGTCTAGGGTTTTGGCAGCAGAATGTGTTTACATAGTAATTAGGACTTAATTGTCCTAATTAAAATCCCCAAACCCTGATTACTCAAAGCCTTGCAACCTGCTGAGCCAAACGACCTGACTTTGCTTCAGTTGTCTACCTAGAAACTGTTTGTTCTAAGAGCACGGTGTAATTTTAATTTCCATAAGGCTCTGGTAAAAGGGAGGGACTATGTAAACTGCCCAGGGAGCATTGGGAAAAAATGTGTTTCTTGCCTAAGGCTGGGGATGTTAGCAATGGAAATCATATGCACAGGTCTAGAAGGGAAGCTTGTGTCACAAACTGAATCCTACAGGAATCCTCTATTGATTTTTATTGAGCAGAGTTTATGAGATCAATTTTAATACCATCACCTCACATTTTCTTTTCTTGCCCTCCCTTCCATGTCCCCCTTTTTCCCTTTTGTCTGGTTTCCCCGTCTGTGCCAAAATCAATGGCATGGGCATCTGTCCTGGCCTCTGAGGGAGGGAGGGGGGCAACAAGTAGAACATAAACACACCTGTCTCTCTCATCCTTTCTACCTGCTCTCATGGGGCTCCTGTGCAGAAGGCCCCATCTGAGCTCTGTAACCAGCACTGCCAAGCCCAGCTCCCAGTAGAGCACACTGGGCTGACACTCCAAGCGGTGCGTGGGGATGTTGGGAAGGCTGGCCGTCCTGCTGGCTGTCCGGCTGGCTGTCCGGCTGGCTGGCTGGCTGCTGCTGCGGTGCTGGAGGGAAGCATGGACCATGTCAAACCACAGTCAGTCTCCCCCGGGGCTCCGCACGGCTGGACGAGCCTGACGCTCTCAGGTGCATGGGGCTAAATCGATCCGCAGCCAAGTCATGAGAGGCCACCACACATCAATGATAGCGAGGAAGGAGCATAGCAGAGTGTGCTCAGTGTCTTGACATATTCTACACACAGCGTTTGTATTATTATCAAGTTTTGCAAATGTACATGAAACACATTTGCAGACTTTAACTCTATCGTTATTAAAAAAAAATGAAACACTGAGTTCTTAGCAAAATTAACAAAGAGTAGATGTTTTTTTCTGAAGTGACACCACCCACCATTTTTTTTCTTCTGCAAAAACAACAACTTAAACGAAGAAAAACACAGGGACAGACTCTCAGTGTGTGATCTGTGCTTATACCCCACACCTCTTGCTCACATCATTTAATGAACCAAGTTCTCTCACTAATGAGGCTAGCAAAGGACTCGAGGGTCAAGATCACTCTCTCTCTCTCTCTCTCGATCTCTCTCACACACACACACTCATTTTTCAAGCTCTGTTTATAAAAAAAACTGTTGGTAAAATGTCGAGGCTTTCAGTTAATCAGTAAGGACAGGTCACAGTCTCTTCATTAGACGTAAGTTCATTAACCTTCAACGACATCGGGCAATAACTTGCCGTTTTCATTTCAGATCATTTTGGAAAATCACACTCCTGTGACCCCGGGAGGCCGTCTGCCGTGTTAGCATTATCAAGACTAAAAGTGCCTAATACATGTTATGATAAATAATGATGCAGGATTAGCTGAGTCATGTTTGAAGCTGCTGTAAAGTAAATGCAGGGAATATTAACACCTTCACCAGAGATCATTATTCATATACTTATGTCTGACAGCTATGTTGCCGGGGAGAATATTATGATTATTATTATCATCATTATGAATTATAAATTAACTTGTATCAGTAAGCCTTGGCCTGCCGTGGCTTCTTGTCAAACTATCTGATGCCGTGCAGCCTGGCTGAGGATGAGCATGGAAGTAGATTCAGACAACCAATCAGCATTGGAGGGATTCTCTCTTGACAGGAGAGTGCCTTTGTAATTTTGAAGATTCTTTCGAATAAGGCAAATAAACATAGCTGTTACCCCACAGTCTAGTCTAGTCTAGTATAGATATGCTGGTGATGAATCGTGTATCTGTGCATCTGAAGGCATCCTTCCCTGAGAGGCAAACACAATCACAAGAAAATAATGCTGACATGCACATACACACACACACACACAATCAGATTCTCCATCTCTGCAGGTGCTGTCATGGGCCCACTCTTCAGCCTCCCATCTTTTCCCCAGCTCTCCTCTTCTTCCTTTGTTCCCAGACTGCACACCGACATGTCCAGGTCTCGCCTCTGGGGAGTTTAGCCTGGCAGGAGGCTTGTTTTCAGAGCTTTGCTCTTTTTTCCCTTCCTCTTCTTCTCCTTTCTCCTTCCTGGGTTTTTTTTCGTCTGTACCGGTGCTGGCTAATTACCGGCACATTCTCCTCCTGCCAACAGCGTGCTGCTGCTGTCGAGCGCCTCCCCTCCACCCACCCTCCCCACCACCACCACCCCCACTCTTCTGTTTCTCTCTTCCTCCTCTCTAGAAGAGAGCGGAGAGAGGAGGTGGAGGGGAGTGCCGGGGTACAGATGTGTATTAATGAAGCAGTGAAGGGCAGGAGGTGACTCATACAGAGGGAGGGAGAGAGGAGCAAAAGGCTATTTGCATGCAGAGACCACGAGAACCATCACTTCTACAATGCCTTTCTCTCTCTCTCTCTCTCTCTCTCTCTCTCTCTCTCTCTCTCTATCTGCCTGTTTCTCCCTCCCCCTCCACATCCTCCTCCCATCATCCTGCATTCTCTCACTTTCTACCCCTCTCCCTCTCTTTCCCCCTCTCTCTCTCCTCTACCTCCTTGCCTCTCTCCTTTGCTCTCCGGCTTGCTGCCACCACTGATTTGAATAATTCAGCACAAGCCGGTATTCTCCAGGGCCCCATTGTCTGTGAGCGGCAGGAGAATGAGAAGGAGAGAGATAGGGAAAGAGAGGGGAAGAAGAGAGAGAGGGGGGAGTGCAGAGCAGTGTGTGTGTAAGCGTGTGGGGGAGGTGGGAGGTCCATCCTGCCTGCTTTCACCTAGCTGTGGTGTAAATCAGCACTAATGAGGTAGAGGAGGAATACCTAGGCCTCATAACAGACTACAGAAGATTTCACCAGAAAAGCGCACTAATGCACACAGGTAGTCACACATTTAGCAGTCTACATGCATACCACACCTCTATAACCTTCACTGCTCTGCTGTGTTTTGGTTATTGACTTGTTGATAACCCTCAGTCCCAGGTGTGCTCAACTGAGTGCATGTTCAATGTCATCCTACAGGAGGAGGAATATTGGAAAAGAGAGCAATAGTACCCAACAAACGCAAGAAAAACAATCGTTGTAAGTGATCAATAGCACTGTTAAGGTCATATGTTTGAAAGTGGTCAGCAAACACTTAAAAATGTAAAGGCATTTGCGTTAATGACGATGGATTCATCGCTCAAAGGGAAATGGAGAAAGAATCATGACGACACCACTGGTACTGGCTAATTGCTGGCATGAAAAGGAAACGCTGCTTTTTCTTTCTCCATACATAGTCAATGTCTTTGTAATCTAACAGCGATCGTAGAGTATGCTCGTGGAGTGTAAGTCTCCTCTCTGGAGATTTTCTGATGTAATACTTTTGATTGTGCTGTTGTGACCATTTGTAGTTTTTACAGTTGCGTGAGGAAGAGTAAGGATTGCACGTTGGATATACTTTTAAAAAAAAGAGAGATCACAGACTATGATTTGACTTTTGCTTCCAAGAAATAGCTCATCAGCTTCAGATTGAACCCGGTAAGACAGGAGGGCCATCCGAAACTGCTGAGTACACAAGTCACAACAGATGCTCTCCCATTCTGTCTCTTTAGTTGTCTTTGACTCTTGTTCCCGAACCTCCTTGATCTTCACCTTACATCTTTCATTCTGTCACCCTAATCTCAGCCCTCCTACTCTCAATCCACCACTGACTCTCCAAAGGGAGGGGGCTGAAAAACTGTCCGCCCATGGGAACTTCCCCACACGACAGGCGCAACAATCACAAAGACTGGACTCGGTGTGACAAACTCCAGAGACTGGTGTCTATGCTGCAGCTTCCTCACACCCTGCTGGTGATTTGTTCTCATAAGAAAATATGTCAGTAATAGCTACACCTTCATGAATATGGACCAATGTGGAAGCTTTGTACTTTCTACGCAGTGACTTCAGTGAAGTACCTCTCTCTTAGGAGATGACACACTAGCCCGTCAGATGTAGGGTTTTTTAGTTTCTCCAAAAAAAGGAAAGAAAAAAAAGAAACATATAATGTCTAGACATCAAAGGAATGACGCAAATGTTGTGAAAGGGCTTTCTTTTGTAAGTTATGTGAACTGGCTGTCAGGCATCGGTATAACGTGCATTTTAAAACATTGGAGAGTGTAGATTCTAAAGTCTTGCACGTTATTTCTATCAGCGCGGCTTTGGTTCTATATTTGGCTCATGTGGGTGAAGAACTCAATAAAAAACAATGAACATGGGGGAGGCATGATCACGAGTTTTTTATATGGAGGAACTGATTCCCTGGGTACATTTTACAACTGTAATAATGTAATCTGGGGAACATTTATTGGGTTGTTTGTCTGAAATAACAAGCTAACAACGTGTTAGATAGGCTCAATTAACCAGCGAATCACAATACCAGCAAAATGTCTGTGCCTTCTCCTCATTTTCTCTTTTCTCAATTTCTGATTATTTGCTATTCTCCACCCCCATCTAGTTTAAGAAGTCTGAACCATGAGTGTTTTTTAGCCGTCGGAAAACGGGGAAGACTTTACCACGCATTATCAAGCTTCACATGATGAATGAGTATAATGGTCAAATAATAAGCTTCAGGTTTTTTTTTCAATGAATCAAACTCCCTTATATATATATATATATATAATAGTATAATTCTACTCAATGAGTGGAAAGAGCAGAGAGTAACTTTTTGTGTTTTCACTCTGGGCCCTTTTACTTTGTCTGCGGTCCCTCATCACTCGCCTCGCCAAAAGCATTGACTGGAGGAGGGTGGAATTCCTCCAGGCCAACAGCAAATTTGAGAGACAGATCGAGTGAAATAAAAAAAATGGGGGGAAAAAGCCAGTTAAGAGAAAGAAAGTATACTGTAATAAATGTAAATTATGTTGCAGCCTCTATGACAATCATGGTTTCGCGGGTATCACATGTGTGGTCAGAATTATGAATTCAGTCATCGTCATGGCCATCAGGGAGTTATATAGATAAAAGGAAAGGATGATACAAAAAGAAAGAAAGAAAGATATTCGACATCTGTTATGCAGCTGGGAGTATTTCTAAGGGACGCCAGGAGAAAAAGGAATTAAACACATGGAGGAGGAGGGGACGCTGAGGGAAGGCTGGGAGAAAAGAGAAACACAGGATCCAAAATGGCTGGACTAGATTAAGATGGCAGGAGTAGAGGAACACCTTTCTATTTACACTGCCTGGTTGTATTTCCATGTCAGACAGGACTGATTTCTCTGTGATGATTAACTTTGGAAGTCTAGTTGAGAACCTACTTGTATGCTGACCTTTATCGTAAAAAGCGTTTTTACGAAAGGTGGGTAATTTGCACCTTGAGTAAAGTTTCACCTAATGAGTAGTAAATGTACAGCAATGTCAGGGTTCATGTTACAGCAATCTGCAGTTGCTGAATGCAAATTCAAAGTCCTCATCCTCTTCCTGATAACAGCCTCTCAACAGCTGTAAAGTGGCTGTGAAAATAGGGCCCCACTCTCACACACACACACACACACACACACACACACACACACAGACAGACAGAAATGTGCGGCAGAGTGGGGGCCCAGCAACGAGCTTCGCAGAGCTGCGTCACTGCTACAGGCCCTGACAGTAATCAGGAGGAGAAGTGAATGCTGAGGAAGTGTCAACAGAAACAAACCCTGTGGTTCGTTTGGACCAGATTGAACTGATAGCTCATTGCCAGTGACATAATTTAGATGAATGGTAGGTGCAATCCATCAGAGGAGTATCGCTGGTGCGAGTGTGAGTGTGGGGAAGAGGAGGGTGTGTGACCCTCTCCGTGCCTGGCTGCCAGTAGGGATCCCATTACCCTACACCTGTTAACAACACCAATCCCCTTGTATAAACAGTAAAGGGATCCTTTTATCGAAGACAGGGGGACGGAAAGAGACAGACGGAGAGAGAATGTGGAGAATGTTAGAGGAACGAAGGAAAGAGCTGAGAGGAGAGATGAAGTGGAGGAATAAAGAAATGTTTTCTTGTTTGGTTTTAGAGAGACTAGCTAGGACATGATGGATGAACCCGGGGTCTGGATAGACAAGTCATGGACAGATGGCTCAGATACACACTCCAGTCACAACACAGCAGTCTCCAGACTAAAGCAAGAGGGACATCTAGTGGTAGAGAGCTCAACTCCACCATAACCAGGTTATTCCTCCTCCCTGTTCTGGATGTTTAATCCAAAAATATCAGACACGTTTTAAATGTCAGTAGTGTCTGTACTTTTTTGAAAATATTTGTATCTTTTTTGCCTCATCACCATCCAATGAACAGATTATTCACAGCAAGTATCAATTAAACTCGTTAACTCCGATAAGAAAACATCACTTTTAAAAATTTCAAATTAAAAAGCAAGGAATGATAATAAATCTCGAGTAAATTTTGAAACTTCATAGTCATTTAAGAGTTTAAATAATTAAATAAAATGAAGGAATATACAAAACACTTTGACATATCATGTGTGCGGTTGTTGGAAGGAGTGAATTGTTTTTGGCTGAGAAACATGTGAGATTATTCACAGCAATGTGTTAATACGTATAATTAGAGAGCCAGATTTATTCTATGCATGCTCGTTGTACAGTATAGGCTTCATTTTTTTGCAATCAGTCTTCAGATGTATTGATGTAAAAGGACATATACCAACAACACAGTGTGAAAAACAAAACGTGAAACCTCTGATAGAGTTTATATGTTAATTTGCAATATGCCACTTTGTTGTTGTTTTATTTGCCAATGAAAGGCATTATCAATCCCTCGCTGAATGGCTCGTGCAGAAAAAAATGATAAGAACAACTATTGGGTAAAAGCAATTGTGTCAAGCAGTAGACTAATTGCCCTTTCTTAGACATTGAAAATAATAAGCCAAATATCCAAAGCTGTCCAACTTCACTAATTTACCCTCCTATAGCTGAAGAGAGGGGTTGTGTTCATCACTGGATAATAATAATAAAAAGATAAGAGTCAGAAAAACGCAGAACAGTGACCTGGCAGGTTTTGAGGTAACCGTTACCTGTTTGATAGCTTTAGGGGCCGCAAATATCTGCATGTTTTTGACATTATTGTTCAGTTTTCACTGTCAACTCGATTTATTTTGGAATAAGCAAATAAGACTCTTTTACATCACTTTCTACTGATTTAACACAGGTGAGGAGAGTTGCAACAGCACATCACGACTTTGAGACTGTGGACAGACTCACTTCCTCTGCTTTTGAGGCTGTGTCTCCTGCTTTCCATCTGCCAAACTTATCCTATTGTGAAAGATCTATTCGGCTAATTCAGTTTTGTTTAATCAAAGATGTCAACACAAAGGCTCTGATTGTGTTACACAAGTTATTAATGTATCTGGAAAAAAAAATTGCAAGATTTAAACAACACTGGCTACTATCAAAAAAGGAATGTGTACGAAACACACCGACCTGGGTGTGAGACGAGAGCATGGATACCCCTCTCCTCTGCTTGTTAAAGTTGTAGCTACTACCAAGAGATGGTTAGCTTAGCTTAGCATAAAACTGGCACCAGGGGGAAACAGCTAATTCAGGTCACTAATTAACACGCTATATCTCTTTGGTCAAATCAAAAATGAAAGTGTAAAAGACACATTGCGGTTTTATGTGAAGGTTTAATGTGCAGGACTACTATCTCGGTCAGGAGCAGTGACTTCGTGGAGTCACTGCCCGTTGTCTGGCAACCTCCAATGACAACAAGACTCCGGGTTTTTGTGTGGATTAAACAGAAAAAATACAACATTATATAGGTTAATATATGTTAATTAGCACTTGTGAACTCCTGATTGGATTGTGTTACCATTGGACGGAGCCAGGCCAGTTGTTGCCCCCTGCTTTCAGTCTTTGTGCTAAGTTAACTAATATCAATCTTCTCATCTGACTCTTAGCAAGAAAGCGAATAAGTGTATTTCCCAAAATGTCAAACTATTCGTTTAACATGGAAAAGTATTAAATAAATGTCTATTCACAGCAGCTCCCATAGGCCAGGGAAAGTGAGTAGTTATTCACCTAAATATCACATTCATTAGTAAAGCCATCAGGAATTTTGAATGCTATGATGTGGCGCATGCATAATAGCCTATTAGTGTTAAACACAAACCTGTGGGAACTATAAAAGTGTTAACCTGTGTAGGAACTCATTCAGGAATGTTTTAGTTACTAAATGAAGTAGTTTCACATTTCCACAATGCTAATGACAGTGCAACTAATTCTCTCCATTTCCATCTCATCAGTCCACAGTATCACTGATCAATGAGTTTGTGCAAATTGCAGTGTGTTGGAGCACAAGTGGTGCAGCCCAACGAACAGCATTCATCCTCCGAAGAGTCACTCTCGTCCTCCCTTCCTCCCCCTTTCTCTCCCCCTCTTTCCACTCTCATATTGTGTCTCTAACGAGTCACGTCCATCTAGCAATTATTATGAAATTAAAGCTATTTTCCGTGGCCGATGTTTGCCCCGGTAATAACCACATCGAGATAGGATTCATTCATTTAGCATTTTAGTTCAGCTCAATTCCTGTCGCATTAGCAAGAGGAGCAAAATCAGAGTGTCACTCAGATATTCTGCTTAATGGTTTGGCGATGGCCTGGCCTTTTTTTCTCTTTCTCCTTTCGCGATCCTCCTAACCCTATCTCCCTGCCAATTACGCTGTTTAATCTATATGTAGATAATGGTGTCCAGGACCTCCCTGTTGAAATGTCAGGTGTGAAGAGGTTATTAGCTAACTTTTAATTACTGTCCATCATTCACCAGCCAGCAGGACAGATTGGCCCTCTCCGACTGTCCGCTTATCTAGTCTCTGAATGTTGGCTGCAGGCAGGGAAAAGAAAGGCGTTTAGGACGCACCAGGTCTCTGACTTAATATCACCATTTTCACAGTATTAACAGGACTTAGTGTGTGGAAGAAAGACACGGAAGAATTGAGGATGGTGTGACCAGGTAGATCATGTGTCAGAAAGTTTAATGGGAGCAGATCAAGTGTCAAATAGTTTAATGAAAGATGATTTCAAAGTTTAGAAGCAGATGAGAGGAGGACATGAAGAAATAATCCGCAAAGAAGAAAGTGTTTTGGGGACAGCTCTGCAGAAAACTCAATGCAATTAATTTTGCAGCAGCATAAAGCAGAGAAAGAAATTGTGCCCTCAGATTTTCATAGAATACTTGAACCACATTATGTTCTGTGGTTCTACCGACATTGAGTTCTTGGATGTTTTGATGATTTGAAGAACCTGCAGCCTGGTTAAAACAGAGATTGCCCTGTTTGCAGAGCTTAGCTGGATTTTCCTCTTCTTTGAATGTTTTAAAAGTCTGCAAACCATTTTTCGTGAACTCCCCCTGCCCTTGCGTTAAAGCCTCTATTGTACATTTAAAGACCTGCAGCCCCTGACCCAAACTCTGCTGCTCTCCATTTCCATTCCTGCTCTCTAATACTTGTATTGGGGCCCAAAATAATATGAGCGCCGGCCATGAGCTCTGAGGTCTGTCTATATCTGCTACATAGCAGATTACAAGGGGTAACTTTATGATACAAGAATAAATGTGCAGCTGTCGAAAATAAGAAAACTACAGATTACATTTTTCTTGGCTGTAAATTTGTATTTTTTTAACTGTATCATTAAAGACTAATGAACTGAAAGTGTTTGCATTATTATGCTGCAAGTTTCTTCATATGTCCTGCTGGTGTCTACAAGAGATGACTTACAACTTGCAGGTTTGGTGAAATGCAACAATGAGACAGATCTATATACAGTTACTTCAGTGGAGTTTGTAATGGAGCTTGCAGATCACATTTTGCAAGGAGGTGTATGATTTGTCTGGTGCTCTTTGTCCCGACTACATTTAGACTACCACTATAATACACTGTGGTTTGTGGGCATTTGCAAACATATATGGAAAGTGTGGACTGTTTAAGCTTGTACAATCAACATCAATGAATGTGGAGCAGGCTTAAATCAGACAAACATCCTAAAAATAGAAATAGCCTCAACCTTAGATTCCAGATCCACACGTCTTCATTCAAACTACAAGCAGAGACACACACACAAAAGCACACACACCTGCAGGGAGAACAATCTCTATTCAGCCCTTGAACTGTCTTTGAGCGGATTTACTATTTTCAGGGCCGAGTGCTGCTGATTACAGCGCCACAGAGAGAAATACTTCCCAAGCTCACTTTTTCTTCTTCTCCCTCGCCATCTTTTACAGTTTACAGACAAATTCCGTTGGAGGCAGTGAGCTGTTATTTCAGCAGACATCCTCCCTGTGATGGAGGCTCTGGTTACAGAGCGCTGCCTCTGGTTCACACACATAAACACAGACACACATACGCACCGTGCACAGACATTCCTAGTTCTTTTTTTAGGAGAGTAAAACAGAAATACACAGTCGGTAAAATCTCCACAAAATCTGAATCGATGAAATAATTGTTGAACTATTTCTTGCTTTCTGTTTCTTCTCCGCCTTCTTTTTCTCTTTCTTTTTCTTTTGTTTCTCTCTCTCTCTCTCACTCTCTCTTGGCCACACATGCCTCTGTGGCAGCCAAGTCCAAGTAAACTGTGTGTTTTCAAAGAATGGCTGAACTAACCATCGACTAGAGAACATCATTTAGCCGATTAATGTTTTTCATCCCAACATACCTGCCTTTGAACTGGAGTTTGTGTGATATTCAAGACTTTAAGTGGAGCCTCACTGTTCTGTGAGGGGTTTTGTGTGTGTGAAGACTCTGCTCTCTGAGCTCTGTGGTGAATTACAGCTGACCCATGGAGACCCCGGCCCCCGCTGCTCCTACCTTTGGAACCCCCGTCATCTGGATCACATCGAGCTCAAATGGGGGGCAGAGCAGAGCCCCCTCTGTCTGACACAAGCAAAGGAGGAGGATGACGATGGAATGAGGGTCCACTAAAGTGTGTGTGAATGTCTCAGTGTGTAACATATACCACGGTCTTTCTCTCTGTCTGTGTCACATACACATAAACCTGTATGCCAGTTAGCTGGAAACCAGCCAGAATGATCAGAATTATGTGTTATTAATAGATAAATAAAAATGCAAGTGACATTGGTCATGGCTGTCAGTATTGTTGGATCTCAGGTCATTGAACACTGTTGCAGTGAGTAACCCTGAAAATATAGAGAGGGATGACCTTTGACCTTCGTATCTCAACCAATAAGGGGTTGAGCAAAAGTAAATTAGCAACATTTTGATTTGCGCCTCTCACTAGGACAAACTAGGACTTCCACAGCATGGAATGGAAAAGTAGTCTGATGACAGCTGCATTAAAAACATGTGTCATTCAACGCATCATAAGAAATCTCACACACATATAAGAGTAAACAATACATCCCTTCATTCCAGAGAACAAAGCTATAAAACTGTGTCTGTTCTGCGGTGTTGTGTTTTCTTTTTCAGGGTGAAAAAGTGCTTATGATTAATTCATTGCTTTAAAGTGGAGACACTTTACTGTGCATATTTTAAGAGACACTTTTACACATGCTGATGTTATTAATTTCACCGCTGGCCTTGCCAACCAAGAGTGTCTCAGCTTTATGTTCAATGACACCGACGTAATTCTTAAAAAATAAAAAAAAGACAAATATGGGGTTTAAAGTGAATCTGAGACGCAAACAACCACAAAACAGCAAATGTAAAAAGTGTAACGTTCAAATCAAATAATATGTCCATTAGTTGCAAATATATGGAATAACTGCACCAAAAAAACATCAAATCTTCTGACCTGATGAGTTGCTGCCCCCTGCTGTAACACTTTATGCAGTAAATCTTGAAATCTTTCCATCGATGTGTGGCAACATGTATCAGGACAGTATTGATACTGAAGAGATTTTATTATTATAAACGTATTCTGCAGGACTCTGCCTGCGATGACCATTCTGTGACAGCAATCATTCTTCAGTGTAATTCAAGCAATCAAGAGAGTAAAGATGTTATTTAGGATAATGGCACTCCTGGAGTTGGGACTTCACATTTCCATATAAAAACCTTCTCATTTTCTAGCTGGGTTTAGAAAACATGCTCCTGGACAAGACTCTAATGTTCCTATTGTTGTTGTGGACAATTGTAATGCTTGCCTGCATGGGATGCTTTGTATTAGACTCTGTAAGTTGCAATTTGTCCTGTAAATAGCAGAGAAAAGAGACGATACAATAAAACCATGTTTTATATATATAAATGTGAAAATTGTTTATTACAAAAGCATGTAAAAGGACAACTGATAAATTAGCAATATAGTACAAAACGAGTTGTGTACATTGAAGTTATTTGTATTTACATCCATGCTACTTCACAAAGTGTATTGTTTGAAAGGTTTAAGGAGTATATCCTGGTGCTCAGTTGTACTACCAGAGTAGTCAGTACCTGTGGATGCATTTGGCTAAAACTGCTCTATAAATATAATCTGCATTGATATGTTAAATGCATTGTTTGAGAGAATAAACACAGACACACACACACACACACTGTTGTGCTCTTTCTTTCACACACATAGACAGACAGGCACATCAATACATCATTCTTAAAAAACTAAATTCTGTTAGTACATTCAATAAGTGATGCAACTCCTCAAAACAGGGTGCTTCACAAATTCTGCCACTCAGCACAAAGTTAGTGATTTTAGTTAGTTTTTGTTAGATTATTAGTTTATTAGTGGGTTAGTTTGTTAGTTTGCAGAGAGCTAATAAAATGTATTTTTGGTTAGTACCTGATAATTTAACTTTAGGAGATGTTAGTAGCTTGTTTATAAGGATTTCTGATGAGCATGTCATTGACACAGTTAGAGCTCGGAGTTAGTTCCCACTGCTAAAACGCATACAAACTCCTGGCACTAGAAGGTGTTTTGGATAAAAGCTTCCATGTACTGTAATTGAATAAGCATCACTAGTGCCACAAGGCATGCTTTGATTTAATTAAAGAAGAACAAAGAGACGGAATAATTTGATTACAGACATCGGGATGTTTTAGTCAGAAGGAACCCAGATGTTAGTAAGAGCAACAGGTGGGTCTTTAGAGCCTCACCACTGTTAGTATTAATACCATAATAAGTTAGTAGTGGAGTTGAGATTTGCTTGGCCTGTGGTGACAACAAGCCAGGCACTCATCTGCAAGGGTTGACCACACAGGTAGAGAAGACGGTCTCTGAAGATGTGAATTTAGCCTGTGAGGTGCGACACTGTGACGTGATATTATTTTTTTGATCAGATCACAATCGGTTTTGTGAGGATTCTTAAGTATGTGGTCAACCCAGTTTGATATCAGCAGCTGATTCTCCTCCTCTTTCCATCTAGTGGTTAATAATATTTCCCTTCCCAAGTCCTGAAACCCTTCCTGACTTGCTCACTTTAACAGTTTTCATTGATTTTCTGCTTTAATAATTCCTCTTAGTCTGTGAGTTCTAGAAGAAGGATTGCAGGATCATGAGAGAGGAGTGTGTGCATCGGACTGCGGGCATAAAGCAGAGGGTTAGTCAGTGGGTTAGAAAGATCAAAGCCAGCCATCAGCATTCATCAGAGTACAGGTTAGTAATCATCCGACTGTTAGCAGACATTAGTATTGTTAGATATTAGTCAAATATTGTTAGTAGAATCCAGACCTGGGTAAAAAGCTATTTGCACATAATTATTCGCATTTGCTGTAATTTGCTGAAGTATCAGATGATGGGGCAGTAGGCATCAGGACAGTTTAATTAATGCTAGCAGGCATCATTCAGAAAACTACAGACCATTCATTTCCAGCATCATTCTTGTGATTATCTAGATCACAAGAACCCCCACCTAACTGGTACTTCAATGAGGTCTTAACAAATGCTAAGAATCATTTGTAAATATTTTTGAATCCTTTGTCTGGTACATTCAATGTGTTAAAAGAAGAGAGATTCAGGCATTTTAAGTCTGTGCAGCGAAGAGAAATCCATTGAAAAGCAGCTGGTAGCTTCAGGCCAACTACAAAAGTGTTTTATCATACAGACACATGCACACATACAGGAACAAACACACACACACATATAGAGCACATGCACACAAACATATGCACTCACGCTGACACACACCTGCCCACACGCTAGAGTAAAAATACACACTGTAGAACCATAAAAGTAGTTGGTATAACACCCAAATTAAGAAGTTTTAAGACAAACAAAGAACATACTGTGTGAATTACACATTGTCAAAATGTGAGAAAACTAGTCATTCTCACTCACTTGAGCAGATTTTTTTTTTTTTATGTTACAAGCTTAAAATAACAAAGCTTTCCAGTTCTGGATCTGGCACTGAAACATTTTAGCTTTGGTGAGAAGTTAACACATGTTAAAACACAGTTTCTGGAGAATTTAAAGTAAATAAAAAGTACGTGTTTGACAGAGTAAACCAAGGTAATGGAGTGAAGACGTCACTGCACACGCAGCTGAGGAAAACAAGCGTGAGAGGTGTTTGATGGCTGCGGTGTCTGTGTTTTTGATCAGCCAAAAAACTCATGATCGTGGGCGTGGATGAAGCATTATTAGTATTACTGACTGCCGGAAACATTTGCACATTTGAAACAGGAAGGAACGCTGCAGAAAATTATTTTGGACTCAAAACACCAGCCGTTAAATGTTTTCCTGTTAAATCTGAACACATTGACACTGTCTACAAAGCAGCAGTGGCATTTTGAACTCTTCAAAGCCCCACTAAAGCAGGAGAAGTCGTCTCTCAGTGGGGAAACACTTGGACATGGATCCTCTCCTTCTGAGGGTCTGGACATCAGCGATGGCACCGTGCATCGATCACTGAAAAATGACACGACAGCTGTTAAAGGCAAAAAATACAAAAGCGAGCTTCTGATCGTTCTGATTCTTAACACCTTGAACACGTTCCTGTTGGTCATGACATACTTTTGAAGATATTTTCATCCTTGACTAACAAACATTCATCCAATGTATTTCCAGGATAATCCTGCATAATGTTGAATAACGAATATGAAAAGATGATCATGGTCTCCACTTTCAGGTTGGTTTATCTCCGCTCTTTACCATAATCCTGGAAAAGGATAGCAGTATATAGCTGAGAATATGGCAGCGATTTAACACATAACTAATCTTCCATGTTCTATCTGGTCCCCATTTATCTGCACTCTCGGCAGGCACAGGGGCTTAACACTCTCTCACACACACACACACATCCTGTATGTGGGCAAAAAGCAAGATAAGAGTCTATAAAAATTGGATCTGCAGTTTATATTCATCAAGATATAACAAGTCACAGTGCAGACTGTTAAGTGAATATGAGAGGAATGAAAGTCACAGTGGTGTAAATCTACTGTCAGACCATTTACCAGTCTGCGAGGCAGCACAGCAGAGGGAGATGGAGCCATGCCGCTCGTGAGGTCCAGAGCGAGTCCCGGTCTGCTCCTTCATCAGTGTAACTGGAGAGGAATACACAACACAAAGCAGCAGAAAAGTGGGACGCAACCCAACTGTCCTCCCAAGAAACCCAAGGGAGTACTTGTTCTTTTTTTTATTGCTTCTCCTTACTGCTTTTTATTAAGACAAATGAGAACTGCCAACAGATATAAGCTATAAATTATCTGACTGGCTGACTAATGCTACTACATTCTACATCTGATATTGTGTGCCATTAAAAACGATCCTCCCATGTGGGGGTTTTTATAAATATAATGCAGCTTGTACACATAACCTGTCCTGCTGTTGGTTCTCATTTGGACCCTCCCAGTGTCCTGACTGGTGACATGTCAGCAGCTCTGTAGATGAATCCAGTAACACCGGCCACAAGGTTACCTAAAATATAAAGGCATACTGAATAAGAACAGTGGATCACTGTGATTCACTGGGTTTTTGCATTCATTTTGGGGGATTTAATGGCCCACTTTGCCTTATATACACCTAAAAATTATAGAAATACAAACAATCAGAACTTTAGACCATAAGGCTTGAGTTAAATGTCTCCGACATTTCTGTTGTCCAAATACAGCAAAACAATACAGTACAGTGGCTGCAGCTCATGCTATACTGTCTATCTGGAGATGAAAGACCACGTAGGCTATAGGCATATATACTGCACTGCCTACCTACAGCCACATTTTGTCCAATATAAATCAGCAATCTAATCTGGCATGCACCAGAAATAGCATTTCTATAAATATGCATATTTGAATAGACATAAATCCTGCACGGATGTAGGTTGGGGAAAGACAGACCAGGCCCTCCTCTGCAGGGAATTAAACGAGTTCATGTTTATCTAGTTTGACAACAGATTAATCAAAATGAACTAGTTTGAGTCCTAGGGCGATACAAAATCATTGCATTTAAAATCACAATAGAATAAAATGAACTATGTGGTCTTTTTTTCCTACCAGTGATCTCCAGGTTCCACCGTGCACGTGACCCGCAGCATCGGGCGACGCTAAAAGATCTTCTTCTTTTTTCTTCTTTTTCTTCCATGCTGAAGGCGCTGCCGAACTTGCAAATGCATGCCTTGTGTGTCCTGTGATCAGCCCCGCAGTAGAAGGCTGGTCGCCCCCTGGACCCACGCGCTATACGCACTTACACGAGCCGCGGCTGAGCGTCGTCTACATGGCTGCCGAGCCGAGACAAGCAGATGTGGGAGTGCCAACAACAGCTGCGCACTGACGGGAGACCAGTCCAGGGAAAACAGGATAAAGTGGAGACGGAAGCCCCGGGACAAAGAAAATGGATGGGAGGTATTAAAGAGAACAGAGACGTCTTTGAATAAGAGGGACTGCACAGACCTGAATTAATCAGTGGTCTCGGTCTCCAGCTGCTGCCACAGGTTTATGGTCTTTTGTATGCACGCCCTTCATCCACCATCTGTGTTTCCTGGGCAACCGAGGACTGCCTGCAGGCACAACCAGCTAGTAGAGCAACCCCAAACCAAAAGACACGATGATATCCTGCTTCATGTAACTTAAAGATACACACACTGTAACATAAATAAGGGTTTATACACATGTAATAGATAATTAGCAGCTGATTTCTCCACATGCGCAACACACTCAGTTATTCTTTTTTTTCTGCTTCTCATTTAGACATTTAGCACAAAAATACACAATAATACTGTCCATATTCAGCTGTGCTGATGATTAATTTCAAATTGCATTAATGTCAGTGATAACAGCTAATATGAAAGTGTAACTAATAGGTTGAAATAATCAATTTTGAAAGTGTCATGCCTGCTTGTTCATATTGTATGATACGCTTAATTAGCATATCATTGTTTGATAGTGGTTTCATGTCTGTTTTATAATGAAGGACTTTTGAAAAGTTGTTTTTGACCGTGTCTTGTATAAATAAGTGAAATATATAAACTAATGATAATGAATCTATCTCTGGTAATAGAAAAAAAACGCTTATCCTGTTGAGATTTTAAAAAAACATTGAAGATGCGTCACACAGTATTATATGTGTCTGTTTTGCTAATGTGATAACTAATTTCTTTAAGAGGTGAAATAAATTCAGAGATTTGTATGGTGCATTTTCGGGCCTGAGGGTGGTGCTAGAGGAAGGACCATTATAGTGAGAATTGGGGATATCTTGTGTATGGTATCCCAGAATAAATCAAAATATAATGCATCATCATGTATTGAAAATAAAAGTAATGCAGATGATTTCACGGCGATTCCTCACTGAGTGAAGTCAACCCAAGCTTGTGATACATAACACATACAGAACCATGTACCCTGGGATATATGCCATCCAGATGTGAAGCAGCAATAAACTGTCAAAATGACAAAAAAGCAAAACTGACTGAAATCCCTTTTCCAAACCGACCCTGAGAAGAGGATCACTCCTGAGAACACTCTCCAGCACCCTTTCATCACAATGACCCATCTGGTGTGAAATAGACACTAGCAGCTTGTAAGTTACTGTGTTTCCCGTATGAGTACAGTTGAATAGATGATTGGATGAATGGACAGAGTTGCATTCTGATTGACTGTTTCATTGATTGATTGTCGTGTTTTATCCAGTGTGGACGAGTCCTTTGACAAAATGCTGTTCTGCCCAACGGAAAACTTTGAAGAGGAACTTCCTTCTGACAATGAGGCTGATGAAGGTGAATGGCCTTCAGCCACACCTCGTACAAATGGCACAGGCTCAACCGCTCCTTGCTTCTGTGACGGCATTACAAATATGCCTCGCTCAAACGATGGAGCAGCAGCTGCTTGAGCTATAGATGCTTCTGACTCAGCTGAAGTCGAACCAGCTGTCAGCCATGGTGCAGCCAGCCCAGCTGAGGAGACGCCAGCCACTGACGGGTCACCTGATGCAGGTCCACCTGTAAAAGTCAAGAAGAGCGGACTGAAGGGCAATATTGTATTATATTATGATAGTATTAGTATATATTGTTTAGAAAGAAAACATGTTGAATGTGTGAATACCTTTGCTTTGCAGGGTAAATCATCACAATACAACTGTACATTTATGAGCTGATGACGACAACATTTAATTGTTTGAATAATTCAATTATAACACAGATGCTGTAACACTTGTTAAAAGATGGAACAGCTATCAATCTTCCAAAATGCAAAACAACAACATAACTGTTCCTGGCTGTACATATCGTTAATTTACAGTTGCTAAATTATTATGACTAACCAACAATCCCAAATATATAGGCCTACATGTTTATGATATAAAACAAAAAAACAACATTGGAGAATCTGGACACATAGAACATTTCACATTTCACTTGAAAGATGACTTAAATGATTAAGGGATTATTGAAATAGTTTCTGATTCATTTAATGCCAATCAACTAGCTTAATCAACTCATATTCCCCACTGTCTCATTTGTCAACAATATTTACTTAAAATGTATGACATACACAATATTTAGATGTTTTGAAAATTCTACATAAAGTACCTTTAACTTACTGATTACTGATTACTGATTGTTACTTACGGATGTGGTAGTTTGTTTTGGAAGTATAACCTTATACCTTAAAAGATTGTGATTTCAGTACTGGCCTGATTTCCAATAAATTCATGCTCCCTCCAGAGGATTGACCCATTTTAAAATATAATGGGTTGATAGTAGCATCTACAATTTCCTCTTGTTTTGTTTCCCAAGCACTGATGCTGTTTTATTATTTGCAGCAAGTACATTTTGCTTCCCTACTAATTGTTCCCATTGGGCACTCCTGAGATCCGGTGTCATATTATTGTATGAATAGTTTTCATTTTTTATTTATTTTATGGTTTGAATATAAACATTACCAAAGTTTATTTACTAACTAATTCAAATCAAATTTGCAAAAGTGCTTTACAAACATACATAATACACAATACATAAGGCAAACAAAGAAAAAACAGGAATAAACTAGAGAACATTATAAGAGAAACAAGTCACACTTTATAAAATACGATTATCTTTTAGTTTTTTGTGTCTTTGTTTCATGCTAATCAGAAAGAAACCGTCTGCGTTATCTGCCTCGTGAGGACCCCAACCAGCAGGGGCCGACAGCGTGTGCACTCACACAAATTTGTCCTTCCCGAGTTGCCTTACAACTCGTGCATCGCGTTTGTGAACTCACAACACTCTGGAACGACATCTTATAAACAGTCTACGCATCTACGTAGCAGCGGGGTATTTCACGTCGTGTATGCATCAGTCGGGTCTTGCGGGTCTGTCAGGCCTGTGCCGAGTCACCGACCATCTCTACCTCAGTAATGGCAAAGCGGCGAAAGATCCCTCCCAGGTGACGCAGTGCAAGATAAGCTGCATCGTGAACGTTACCGAGTCCAGGAGCCGCTGCCCTCTTCACCCCGGGGTGGAGTACGTCCACATCCCGGTCTCTGACCACCCGGTGTCTCCTCTCAGCGAGCATTTTGACGAGGTGGCGGATAAAATACAGCTCACCGCAGAGCGCGGTGGCCGCACATTGGTGCACTGCAACGCCGGCGTGAGCCGCTCCTCCTCCCTGTGCATGGCCTACCTGATGAAGCACCGCGATGTGCCTCTCCTGGAGGCCCACAGGTGGGTGAGGACCTGTCGACCCGTCGTGAGGCCGAATAACGGCTTCTGGAAACAGCTCATCCGCTATGAGATGGAGCTTCGTGGGTGCACTTCTGTCCGAATGGTCTCCTCCTCCATGGGAGAGCTACCTGACATTTATCAACAGGAGGCCACAAATATGATGCCACTGTGAAGAAACCACTGCACTGCTTAGTGGGGATTTTATTAACAATCAAACAATGTACGAGCAGAAATATACTGTATTGTGCGTCGCATGTAGAGTGATAAACTGCTGTTTTGTCATCTAAACAAACATAAAGGCTTAATGTACTCCCTGACGAGTTATTACGGGCTCCACTACATTTCAAGGGGAACTATTGTGTTCTTTACTTAAATACATACATTAATAATAATAAATACATTTATCCGACTAGTTTAGCCTACATTAAAAACATAATACAAGACCTGCATCCCCCAAGCTCTTGTAGGCACTTACTGAAAAAAGTGTCTAGTGGGGGCCCCTTGTCACATTTCTGTATGTTGTTAGCAGTTGTAGCAAAGAGTAATTCACAATAGATTTCTCAGGTGTTGTCAGAGGTAAAACTATCCGATACTTCACTAAAAGCCCAAAAAACGTTTTGTTTTCTTTACCTCATTAATCATCTTTCGAGTGGTCCTGACCCCTAGGTTAGGTCCCACTGGACTAAACTACCCAACTGCATCTAAAGTAGTTAAACTAGCTCCACCGTGACCATCTACACCATTAAAATGATCCTTCGGAGTTGTTGCATCGGTATAACTTATTGTATCTCCTATAATATATATTAATTCCATATTTAATGATCAACCATGGTTGTCATTTTTCTGTGCTTTAATTATTAATAGTTTTTCTGATGATACTTTGCAAGGTTTTGAATTGTACGTTGTTGTGACTGAAGGCCCTGGATCACTAAAGCAGCAACGGCAGTGAAGGCTGTAAAGCAATCCAACTCATTTAAAGCTAGAAAGTACAAAAAGCTTTATTTTAGAATCAATACTCATCTCAATTCATCAGACACGTGTACAATGAAAGTCTTGAAGGACAGCGGGTTGTTTTATGGACAGCTATTCCTAACAAACTTAAATACATACTTAGTTATTTAGCTATATATTCATTAAACACCTTGAAAACATGCTAATTTCATGCTAACTGCCAGACTGTATGAGAGAAAGATGCTTTCTAGCTAATTGTGGTGCTTATTTCACTCATAAAAAGAGCAAATGAATTAACAGATGCGGTGTTTTCTTTGCAGATTTAACAATAAAATATATTTGGGGAAATAATATGGGCTTTGATTCTTACAAGAAACAGTTGGGATACATTTATTTTCCTTTTAACAGAAAGGGCTGTTATTGTGACCTCAGGCCAGTTACAAATGTGAATTGTTAGAATGTTAATTTAGGAAACAGGCACAAAACAAGAATCAGACATTGAATCCCAGTAAAATTCACAATTTGGCACAAGTCTGTCAACACTGAACACAAACACACATCTAATCTGAAGGAAATATTCAATCTAATGTATAAGTGGTCAACCAGTAATTCCCTCCAAACCTTCTAAGCAATGCAGCTCTTGGCCAACTACCTCTTACAGAACCGGTTTTAGGTTAAAAACATTTCAGACTCGAGTTTAGATGCAAAGCAACAAGTGGACCAAGTAGATGTTTATCCAAAAGAAGAAGCCACAGAGGAGGTGGGCAGCCATACAGTAACCAGACGGGCGGTTTAGATAAACGTTTTAATGCCAGTCACACCTCGTATAACATTTGGATGGCTTAAGAGGCCTTTGCACATGAAACCAACACCTCGACAACAGTTTATACACCAGTCAGTTGTATCTTAACATTTTGGGAAATATACTAATTTCCCGGCAGCTATAATAACCGGCAGCTGGCTGTAGCCTTAAAGTGCTAAATACGAGATTGGGAGCATTTCTATTGCTCAACGGCTGTCAGTATGGCAACTGCGGGTCCTATGCTTCAGCAACAAAGACACCGGTCTGAACGGCGTTATGAGCTGCATCAGCCTGAAGAGGGCAGTGCAGAGCAGCGGTCGTGAGCTAACCAGTTGGGTCTGCTGACATGAAACAAATTGTAGTTAGCTAATATGTTAATGCTCCGACTCCCTTACATTGCACCTTTAATGTTATATTTACCGGATATATTTGAGTGGTATTGATCTTCTCGTCTCATTTTCAGCAAGAAAGACAATCAGCGCATTTCCTAAAACAGTTTCTTTAAGCACATATTTCATATGTTTACATCTCAGCCTTTAGGCAGTTAAAAGTGGGTGAGCACTGCGCCAGCATCTCATGTGGAAAATACAAGTCACTACATTCATCTGGCCAATACCACATGGTCGTGAGCACGAGCAGAAATCCCATTGTGATACTTTAGTACATCGAAATTTTCGGATACAATTCATCAAATAGACATTTAAAACAACCTCAAACAAAGTGTACACAGAATCAGATGGCTTATTTAGTGGACAGTGCAATCACTAGTATTCTGGAATCCAAACCGCTATCATTTTCATCTGCTACTTAAATATCCTGAGTCCAGACCTTAGTCAGGTCAAATTACAAGATTGCCTTACAAGTGGAATAACGACACAAGTGCAAAAAACAGCATGCTTATTTTACCTTCACTGCATTTCCTCAATAAGGCAACAGTGTCATCTGCATAGTCGTACGATAAGCATCTAAAAGGTATAAAATAGAGGAATGTCCATTTAACACAAAAGGGTGAAATCGATGCAGAGGAGACGAGGAAACTATGTAACGCCGGTAACCATTCACTCCCTTCTCACACAACCCCAGTGTGTTCAGCTGCTTCACTCATTCAGCTTCAAGAGGACGACTGGAGATTACATCTGAAAGAAAATAGAGATATTTCAAAACTCAAAATATTTAATGTTACTGTATTATGATTCCAAAGGGGGGGGGGGGGGGGGGTATTTCTTTACATCAATAACTTACATGCTGTTCCAGCTTCTGGTATTCTGTGGATTTAGGGCGACGTGCGGATCTGGATTTCTTTCCCTCCAAAAAAAAGGCAATTATCTGGGGAAAAGAGAAAAGGATATTGTATGAGGCCTGATCTACAAAACAAATATGGATATGATTTAACGAGAGACATTGCAGAGGATTAATCTCTCTCGGTAACTAAATAAATCTGCACTTTCCTAAAATGTCACACTATTCCTTTAGGATTGTTTCCCGCAGTTGCCATGTGCTTGTTTGGGCCCAATAATAAATCTGCAACTCAGAAGCTGACAAAATGTACCAAAGAATATAATAATCTTCAGTGCATGACGTATTTCTGCACCGTTAGTCCGATCCAAATGTTGTGTTAACTCCACCAGCAAAGATTTACAATCAGTTAAATTGTCTTCAACAGTTCTAGCTCAGCAATTACTTGCTCGTCTTAATTTTTTCCAACAAGGAAGCACAGACCAAAATGGTTGACACGCACATGACATTGTCAACACAAATCTGGGTCAGTGGAAACAGGAAGTATGAAGAAGAAGAAAGAGGTGTGAAGCCATTTACCTTGCGCTTGTTGTGGTAAGTGATGTAAAGCACTGCTACCAGCACAGCGGAAGAGACAAGGTAGGCGAAGAAATGGCTGCTTTCTTCCTCCTCATTTATACCAGATGGGTCATACGGACCTTTATTTGAGGTTTCTCTATTTTTGCCGTCCTCTCCTTGTTTTTTCTCAGCGTCGTCCTCTCCTTGTTTTTTCTCAGCGTCGTCCTCTCCTTGTTTTTTCTCAGCGCCGTCCTCTACTTCTGTTTTTTTCTCAGCGCCGTCCTCTACTTCTGGTTTTTTCTCAGCGCCGTCCTCTACTTCTGGTTTTTTCTCAGCGTTGTCCTCTACTTCTGGTTTTTTCTCAGCGCCGTCCTCTACTTCTGGTTTTTTCTCAGCGTTGTCCTCTACTTCTGGTTTTTTCTCAGCGTTGTCCTCTACTTCTGGTTTTTTCTCAGCGTTGTCCTCTACTTCTGGTTTTTTCTCAGCGTTGTCCTCTACTTCTGGTTTTTTCTCAGCGTTGTCCTCTACTTCTGGTTTTTCCTCAACGCTGTCCTCTACTTCTGGTTTTTCCTCAACGCTGTCCTCTACTTCTGGTTTTTCCTCAACGCTGTCCTCTGAAGGCATTTTGTCTTTCTTGCCTTTCTGATTTTCCTGCCCTCCACTAGTCACTGGCCCTTTGTTACCTTTTGCATCCACACCTGCGAGTGTATGGTTTTCCATCTCCTGTTTGTTTGGTTTGGTCTCACCTGATACTGCATCACTTGGCTTTCCTGTAGACTTTAGATTAGGTTCATCTGCTTTTACCATCTTTGCTGCGTGTTCTGCAGCACCTGCACTGAATGCTGCTGATGAATCGCCAGTGCTAACTGACTGGTCTGTTTTGCTTTTCTGCCCCTGAGGGGTTTCTACTGGAGCCCCTGTAAGTAAGAAGAAAATGAAATAAAAAATAGAGTTTTTACCAAATGGTAAATGGACTTGTGCTTCTATAGCGGCCCCCGGGTCTTCTGCGTGTCACTTGGTCTTTTTTATTCAACATTTGAACATTTGTTAGTGAAAGGACAATAACAACTAAGGTGGTTCCTGCACTATTAGCTAATGTAGTGACCACGTCTTGTACAGAGGCTTTCTAAAGGGGGTCATATATATTCCTATCTAAACACTGTGCACTCAAACTGTCACAAACTTTGAGAATTTCATGATGAAAGTACTTCTATATGTGTGTAATTAAGCTGCTACAGTCTATTGTGTCCGCTGCACTTAAAAGGTCACCTGGAACAGGTTTCATGTGTGCGGAATGAGGGCGTCACACTTTAGGGATATGACGTTTACACAAAAGCCAGAACGTGTTTTCGTCTTTTGTGTAACGTGATATTTGATTTTTCGCAAATAGTTTGGCGACAGAAACTAAAAAACAAAATACACAAAATACACGAAAGCAAATCCTACTTTCGTCACGGTTTAAACAGCAGTGACATGTCACTTTGAATGTATGTTTATTTATTGAACTACTACAATGTAAAATGCACTGATGTTATTTTAAGTAAAGCCAACACTGAAGATTAGCTCAAATTATCTACGTTAAATCAAGTGACACGTTGTTATACAGCAACAACTACCTTAGTTGTCTGATTTAGTCGGGATTATATGCGAGGCAAACATTCCTCTGACACGTCGCTGAATAGTCTCAGGATGACATAAATAGCAAAATGACAGAAAACTCCACTCACCTCTGACCAAGCAGAAACACAACAATATGGCGAGCGCCACGAAAGCCGTCTTCATTGTGTCTACACACCAATTAAAACACAAAACAAATCTATTTAACCGGCCTCTTCTTTGAGCTCACGACACAATCCGCTGTGACAAAGCTAAGACGACAGGTTGGGGGTTTTGGTTTAAGTCCTGTTCGTGCTTCCGCGTACAAACGGTGCGAACCAAACCTGCTCTTCTTCTGCGGAGGGAGAAACACAGCGGTGCGCTTTAGCGCCACCAGCAGGCTGAGTGGCGACACTACAGGGCTCTGTGTTTACACGGCAGTGATGCGTGCTGGTTCAGGGCCTCGGAGAGCTAGAACAACAGGAAAAGCAGGTAAATGTAGTGTAGACAAATGTGCTCATGCTTACAGGAAAAAGAAACGTCTTCTGCAGTAAAAAATCTAATTTAGTTTGTTGATTAAATAGATTGTGCATTTGTGCTTTTAACTCATTCTAAATTATTTTTTAACTGATTCCAATTGGAGTTGAAATGTGATATTGACATTACTGCATCTTAAAATGCAAGTTGTAATACACTTAGGAAAGGAAAAGTCCCTAAGAAAAGCTACTGCAATAGATATTTAGTGTCGCAGTTATGAAAAATGTCATTGGGTTGAGAGTTACACTTAAAGTTACACTTTTTACGCCTGTGGCCAGTCGCTGACGTGTTTTGAACCAGCTGTACACAAAGCTAGAATACATCACACCTGTCTTTAAAAAACTAGGAAGATAAAGGGAAAGGTAGAGGTTCCTCTTCCCCTTTTATAAAACTGCACCTTTCCTGCATACTTGCTGCACATATCTCTGTAAGTACATTTCTCAGAGTGAAACCAAGCATGTTTGATCTGGTTTGAGCCAGCTGACTCAAGCTGTTTGTGTTTTAATCTTGGCATTAGGATAGGATAGGACTTTCACGGCTGCATTATTTAGTTTGATTTGTCTGGCATGTGTGGAAACAAAGGGAGACTAAATATTTAGGCCAGATTCAGATACAGATAATTCTGTATGTATAGCTGACATCCTCCTATTGTACTTACACCCCATTGTATTCGGCTGACCCGGACCTGTAAAGGTAAAGAGAGCACTAATGAAAAGTTAAATGTTATAATACATACATATATATATTGTTATTACAATAATACTAATAATTGTAATTATTATTTTATTTTGTCACTTTTTGTTCTCCTAATGATCCACCACATTTGTGTTATTACTGCCACCCACAGGTTAGGTGCAGACATGATACAGATATACTCCACATGAGGCGATCGTGTCAGTATTTGACCTTATCAGCAGATGGCAGTATTGACATACACTGCAACTGAGAAAGAAACCTGTGACAAAAGCACATCATGACATCAGATTGCTTTATGTGCATGTGTTGTGAGGGTTTAAACATGTGCTAACTTTTAATGATTTACAAATGTATGTATTCGAGAGAGTAAAATACCATTAAAAATAATTGACATAAAGTCACTGAACTTTACAGCTGAGCACCACAAGTAATATGTAACAATATTATAGGGATTCGATTTGAAGGTTTGCAGTAGTATAAGAGATGAGATAATCATCAAAATGTTAATTGGAGGTGTTTTACATCTCAGCTGGGTGTTGGGGACCTGTGGGTTCTTGTAATGAATATGTCTTAATTGTGGCAGGCTATTTGACATTTATAAAGTCCGATGATCCCCCTCATTCTTGACACCCATTTGCATTTCCATCTTTAAGGTCAAATGGGTATGAATAATACATTAAGGAGGTTCTTAAGCTCACAGCCAGCTATACCTATCTTCACAAAGACACCAGCTGAGTGTTGCTAAGCTCAGTGAATGTTACAGAAACAATCAATTAATATCACTTTGAGAAACCACATGTGAAGCAAACACAGTATCCGGTTATTAATGGGAATATAAGGTCATGAGTCAATGGAAGATATACAATCAGCCTTTTGTGATTAGTTTTATGTCGTCTACTTGTTAACCTAAAGAACACAATGATTTGATTTTATCAGGGTCAGCCTTTTTTCTTTGTATGCATGTAGGCTAAAGGGTGCTGTCAGGTGTGCGTTTCTGTTGTTTTATTTAAAGTGTTGCAATTTTGTTCTTTTTTTGAAACAATTTTAGTGACTTATTGAATGACAGTACTCGGTGCAATATTACTACGCCTGTGAAGTATCAAAGGGTTAACCTGGAATAAATTCAAGATCAAAGGAAGGCCCAGAAAAGAACCTTGGCAAGAGATTGGAAGAATTTAATGAGCAAAAATTAACATGTATTAAATCTGACCTCGTGCTTACATGGCAGATGTTGAGTGGAGCAGCAACCAGATACGCTATTAGAGATAAACAGTGGCGTGTTACATTTTGAGTGGAGCATGGGAACTTCAAGCTATCCTTACCTTATATTCTGTTTCAAATAGATATTCTGTTTAAAACTGAGCAAAATGGCCATCCTTTAAAATCCTACTTGCTCATGTGTTATGTATTAAATTCCATCGATCCAATTGTGTTATAACAATAATAAAGTTTTCATGGGATTTTTCTTCAATATCATGCACAAGATTTTAAAAAGTAAGCAAGCACAGGTAGGGGAATGTATTTAATGGAGGAACGAACCAGGCCATTTGAAGCCATTCCCTTGGGGGCTGAGTTTCATAATAAGGGTACTGTCTATGGAGAATTGAACATTGCACTGGATGTATAGCCTTGAGGAGACAGATTTGCTGGCTGTTTTGACAACTCATTACCTGTAATTTCACTGACAGAATGGTGAAGTGACTCTGAGCAGGCAGCTGTGGCACCAGAGACTCTGTGGTTTGTGCCTGGAATGATGTAAGATAGACCGGCAAATAAGAAAAGATTTATTATGGCTAATGATGGCTTAAAACAGAGCGGGGGAGACTTGACAGTTTGGTGCCTCTACGGGGCTAAACTGAAACACATCCTCAGTCCACCTGTCTGTAGTTTTAGAAGCCTGTTTGAAATAGAGATAATGATAAATAATATCTGCTCACTAAATCTCATTAAAATCCCAGATATTTATGATAATGTTGAAATCATTCTTGTGGGATCTAAGCTTAAAACCAATTAACCCAGACTGCCCTGTTGGTCCAATGTGCCTGATGGTGCACTCTCTGGAAATGTATCTTTACTGGTATGTAAACACACTGAATGTTCCAATCAGCTCAATTGCTGTTGAAAAGTAACATTTCCCAGCCCTGTAGATATCCCTGTGGGTATGATCTTGGTTAAGTCAGTAGGTCGGGGGAGGGGGGCATCAGTGGGCTCGTCCAGGCACCCCCCCCTGCTCTGACATAATTGGTCCATCCCTGGCACGACTCCTCATCTCCAAAGCCACCAAAAACTGTAACCTACCTTGTGTATTTTTCACTAATTGAAATGCCTAATGAGGTCCCTGGGGCTGCATCCCATTACCTCTGAGTTAATTAAATCCTAAGCAGTGTGCCAAACGGTGAATAAAGATGCAGTAAAAGTGCAAGAGGAACAGGGAACCCAGGCAGGGTTTGGTGTGCTGGGATGAGGCTGACCTGCTTTTTTGTCATTGTTGTGGGACGCTATATTCCGAGAAGGAGCAGACGTCTATTATTTTTTTATTTGAATTTATTTTGGGCTTCAAATTTTGTTACTCGGGTTCTGGCGCTCATTTTCCAGTGAGGTTAGCCTAATTCTGCTTTATTAATCATTAAACTCCCTGCCACCATCAGCAAGGCTTTTATGAAGATGTTCTTTATCGTACTAAAGGAGAACACAAGACTAAAAAATGGCAGGTGTGTTATGGACTCTTATTCAATTTGAATGTGGCTGTAAATTATTCTGCTCATTAAATCTACATTTGTAACACCTACAAAAGGCAGTTATCGACTTGTTATGCACTGTGGTCGCTAGTATGAGAATATTAATCTAAACCACATTACCTCGTTAAAGAAACCTTTTTGAAATGACAAAAACATGGGCTGACAGAATGCAAAAATACAAAAAGAGACATTTCTTTTAAGAAACAACTTCAAATGTTTATTTAACATGTCGAAGAAAGGGGCACACACTCGTGAATTGAAAAGGGGGCTGCAATTATTGGCCAGTACTATGACTTCAACTTAATACTAACATTAATCAGGTTTTGGCTAAAAAGAAAACGTGTTTTTGTTCCTTTTTGTTTTTATAAAGAAACTTTATGTACATTGGTTCTTTTATACAAGAGGTTCATTGGATAAATGCATCAAAAAGAAACCAGTTCTGCAGTAAACTTTACAAAAAATACATTTTGTTTTCATTCAGAGTTGTAGAAAAGGAGATAGTCAAATATTGACCAATAATATTTCTTCCTTTTCATTATTTAGAAAAAAAGCTGTTCTAATACCTATTTTAAAGAAAAGCAATATACAGCACAATAAATGGGAGAAAATTGCCTTTGCGAATTCATTGAGTTGGTTTGGTAACCAAGGAGAGGGGCTGCGACTGGAACAGGGCATGATGGGAGTGAAGGGCTGCCTGATGGAAAGGGGAAGGGGGGGAAAGCATGGAGGGGTGCAGAGAGGTGAAGGGGATTGGCCGGGTGAGGATGGGTGTGGTCGACTGGCTACCTGAAGTACCATGTGGGATTGAGAGGTGGGTATGGGAGGAGGAGGAGGAAGAGGAGGAGGATGAAGAAGAAGAGGATGTGGATCCAGAAGCCTTCCCAGAATGGGAGAAGTGGTGGTGCATGCGTCCCTCCGGTTTGGTGGTGAGCGATAACGGCTGGGCCTGCTCGGAGTGAGTGGCGGCAGGAGCAGCCGGGGAGGCCAAGGCTGCAGAGGGAGTGGCCGGTGAGTCAAGCATGCTGCCGTGGGACGACGCAGGGCTGTCGCACATCTTGTCCGAGGGCAGGTACTGCACGCACTGCTTCTTGTTTCTTATCGAGAAGTCTGGCGGAAACAAAAGGAGAAGTGAGGAATCTGAATTATGGATCTGCTGCTGGCTTCAAATCTGGTTCATGTCCCTCAATGCTCCCGCTGACAGAAGTGAACAAGTGTTTCTCAAAACAGTGAAGACGATGGCAGTGAAAGTTGTGAAACACGACACGTTCAAATCAACTTGAAAACACATTGCAACACAGTGAGTGAAACATGATGCTAGACATATTCAGACGGTATGCATTCATGATGCAATAGAAGAACAGGACACACTACACCAACATGTGCACTGTGTGGAAAGCTCTCTTAATTTGGGCAAATGACAGAGGTCGTTTGGTCGCTTGGCAACAGACATACCTGCCACTATTAGCATTGAACCTCATAAGCTGCTTGTCAAAGTACAAAAGCAGGGAAAACGTTAGTAAGTGTTAGTGGTGAAAAGAATCCATGCAGAAAAGGTAGATATAAATAATAGAATAAAGGTTCAGTGTAGCAGGGTTGCACTTTCCAGTTTGTGAAGAAATAATCTAGATAAAGGTGGTCGGGAAGAAAAGGCCGCTTACCTTCTGGTTTGGAGTCGGGTTTATTGTCCCTCTTCCTCTTTTTCCTCTTTCCCTGCACAGATAAAACAATTCTGTTTAAAACAGTTTTTATAGGGAAAGTAAACTCCTCAATGACACCGACTTATAACAACAAAAGCGTGATTACTGTAATTGACTGATAAAGTAATATTTGATTTGAGTCTGGTGAGAGAAAAGGGCTTGTTTCTAACTTCCTCTACATATTAATATAGGAGCTGATCATGGAAATGTGATACTTACATAGTTATCCCTTGCTGACCACCCTGGGTAGAGCTGAGAGTGGAGTTGCCTCTCTTTTCTGGCCAGCTCATAGTATTTGGCTTGTTCCTCTCTTGACAGGGAATGCCACTGCGGACAGAGATGGAAAAGACAGAAGACATCAAATAATTGCTAAAACACACAGAGTTGTAAACTCACATGCCCTTCTATGCTACTTACCCGTCTTCCAAGGATCTGGTTGATGGCAGCGCTCTCTTTCAGAGTGCACTCTGCCACTACTTTGGCTCTCATCTCCTTCATATACAGCATGAAAGCATTCAGAGGTTTCTTGATATGAGGCCTCTTGTCCTCTTCTTTTTTGGGAGGAACGGGGGATTTTCTGCTAATCCAAAACGTGAAAAAAAGATGCTGTTATTAAACGGTGAGGGGTTGAGAGGTGCTGGTGAATTATAGCAAACAAGGGGAAATATTGTGCGGCAACGAAAGCAGGTTTTGATACAATTAAAGACTTTTTTTTTTTAAACGTTCTTACGCGTGCATTGAGGGGCTCATGTCACTGGGCTCCTGTTTGATAGCCGGAGAGACGATGGCGGGATGGGGAATGCCGGTCTGGTGGAGGCCGTGCGGAGAAGTCACCATGTGAGGGGAGAAACGGCTGGACACCAAGCTGTGAGGGCAACAGGTTTCAACATTTTAAGAGTCTGGGTGAACAGCAAACCTCTGTTAACCTGTCGAGAGGAGGTTCAGCTATCTTGGGCACATAACCGCCCTGCCTTAACCTCCGGGTGAAATCCACTGTGCCTACTGCGTCAGTCTAGACTAAATTCATACACACAATGAGTTACATGCTTGCTTTTTTTTTGTTGAAATAGGGACTTTTTCAAAAGCCCCTTTATTCAGCAATGGCTGGAGAAAAGTGGAGTGTGTTGTTACCATGGTAACAGCATGGCCGTGACACCTGAAACCACTTTCCTCACCGCGTTCTGACAGCCGTCCGCACAGAACACCTTCACACTGTCTCTCTTTATGTCCAATTGTTAATACAATGGAGCATTGTAATGAACAAGGGGGGGATTAAGCTCCATATCCCTCTATCGCACACTCGTAGGTTAATGTTAGATTGGAAAATTCCTCTATTTTAACATGTCACACAGGCTGTCATGAGAGACCGAGCACAATATAGCCTTGTACTCGCAGTCCAGAGTCATCAGCTTTACACTCAAGTATGGACCAACCCAGTCTTAACTTAATATACATAGAGACTTTTGTAACTGTTGCACATGTAATATTGGAGTCCAGGTGGAAAATGCTCACACTTCAAAGCTGAATCCTCATTCAATATTTACTCTCTGACTGAATATAAAATCTGACCTAAAGTAATACTAAAAAAACGTGTGTAAATCCATGAAGTCTAACAATATATATGTTATTAAGAACTGATGTGTGGCGTTATTTAACATTTTTTTCTATGTACCACTTAATAATTCATGCTGTATAAACAAGGAGGTGCCATTTCATCCCCTCGGTAATAAACCTATACCGACTAAATCTGTAAACATCCCACTTAGTCCCTGATGAATATCTCAATGCAGCTCCAAGTGATGGCATGAAAATAATGCTTCCATTAGCGTTCATGCAATGCAGTCATATTTATGTTACCTACAGTTTGTTGTTGCCATTAGATCTTTTTCTTACTTTTACTCCTATTGGTTTCATTTTTATTTGCAAAAATCACAATTTCAATGTATAAATAACAAATAATGAATGAAATACTGTAAAGACTTCTGTGAGGTGTGTTCTGATTGTTGAGAGTCCGTCTCAGGATGGAACTACACATCCTATTGATCACAGAGACCCTTCTGAATATTTCATCTCATACGAACACCGGAAGGCTCGCTACAAATCTTTCCAATTTTGAAAGAGGGTCAGAGAGTTTAGTCTGATTGGACATGTAGGTTCAGATGAGCTTTGATTTGTCGTTATTGATTCTCAGCCCTTTCATCTCTGCGGTATGTGTGTGTGTGTGTGTGTGTGTGTGTTGTGGAGTGGCTCAGAACATTGGCTTGACCAGAGCAGTTTAGCTCAGGGAGAAAAGACAGGAGAGGAGTACTGAATGCCAATAACGCCTTCCCTCTATTTAAGAAGCTGAACTTGTCTGTGATAGACTTCAGACCTCATATCCCTTTGCAGTCCTGACACAGCTGCAAGTGTTTTATTCCAAATAAGACTCATGCTATTTCTGTAAATTGTTGCCAAAAAAGTCATAGACAATTGGAGTTTAAAGATGCACACCAGCCATTTCTTTCACTACTTGTTTAAAAAGGCTGGCACAGAGTGCAAGAGAAATGTGATTACAGCATGTCATGGAAGCAGCAGATATTAGATGTCTCCCTTTGGGAGGGTGGGGGTGTTGCCGAACATGATCCGCTCACCTGGACATGGATGCATTCATTGCTAGCGCTGGATAGGGGTGACGGAATCCCCCCGGAGGGATGGAGTACATGGGCTGGCCCTGCCTGAGAGACAGAGGGAGACAGAGTGAGGTGTGAGGTGGATCAAACACAGCTGACAGCTAACCCACCAGCACTAATCCTCTACTCATCAACTCAAATCCCCCGCTTGGGGAACAGCGGCGTTGCAATTGATTACGAGAGCCGTAGCAGAACCCGTAAATGTTCATAAATTCCTCCCGGTGAACTCAAATGTAAAAACATTTGCTATTGTACAGATATGGTGCTCCTGCACTTAGACGACAGAGCATAAAAATCAGACATCACTTTAAACAAACTTGTCGTCCTTGTCATCATTTTCATCTTGAACTTTATCAAACAAATTTGTTGTGCTTTCCTAAATCTGAACTCACAGTTAATTCGCTAGCATCAGTACTTTAACTGTGGCGTGATTTGCGACTAAGAACAAAACACATCTGGCTGAGTGGACAGCTGAGAATAAAAGTGACTTACTGTTGCATGAACCAGCCCAGAGGGTGTGCGATGGAACCAACAGCACCAGGAGACAGCGGGTAGTATGGAGAGAGCTCTGACGGGTGAGGTGTCCGAGGAATACCTGCAGGAGCCACAGACAGAGGAAACATGCTTTTAAAATGCAGCGTGTATATCTGCTGAGGTGACATGCTATTTACATAGATATTTTTAAAACAATATCTAACATCTGCCGTACTTTTGATGCTCCTTGCAAAATCTATCTGCCTTCAGAGTACAGCAGCTGTGGTGAATTCACTTTGGTGTTTCCAATAGTGACCAGTTTTCAAGGTGAAAAAAAAAGACAAAATGTCCATAGAAACTTGCTCAGTACTTTCCAAACTGAAACCGTTTTTTTCCCCCAAAATGTTTCTTTACATGCTGTTCCCTTCATGACCCTATCGAGCTCATTAGCGTGCCTTCGTTTGGGCCCAATCAGTGCCGGCATCCTGGTTGCTGTGGATAATCCGATACTTCTTTTCAACTGCGACAAGTGGTAATTATTCATGTCAGTTACTCATCGTAACTGACATGAATTTAAGTTGACTAAAGCCTCTCAAAAAAGTGCAATTTTTTACAGCCACATTTCAGGACTACTGACAGATTTTATGTGGAATATCACTTTATCATCTACAGTGTAGAGTGAAGTGAATCAATGTCCACCTATGACAAATTACCTGTCTTTGGGTCGAGGATCTCCGGGGAAAGGTGTGATGGCGGCGTGCCGGGGGAGAAGTGTTCATTGCTGTAGGTGATGAGGGGTGTCAGTGGGTGGACATGGTGGGCATGCTGCACCACTGGGACTTTATTGGACTGTTTATGACGGAAAAGAAAGCGAGAGAAGAACAGACACAAAGAAGTTATGAGCAGGAGGTGACAAATGTGTAACGAGTGTCTGACACATAACATTTAAAAGATAGTGAATGTAATCCATCAAAGCTATTATGCCTTTGGCTGAAACGAGCATATAACTATCCCACAGTGGATACCGCACATGATTTCTGTTGCCCATTGTTCAAAAGAAATGCATGCTGTAAACAGTCCATCATGTGTGAATGCCCTCTACGGTAAACATAACATCAGTCTGTGCGTGTGACCGGCCCTGTGATGCAATCTGGACCGGCACCAAGGAACACTAAAAAGCCCTGCAGACCCATGCCAAGACTATTATGGCCATTTAGCTGAGGAGAGAACTGTTTGTTCAGTCCAACAAGAAAAACAACGGTGCTACCGAGTCCAAAAGTCACACCAGTGAGCCCCAAACAAACACAATCAGGCTAAGTTTAACTGAATACCAATGAACAAGTGGAGACATCATCTCCCACTCTGTCTCACAGCAGTCACTTGATGGGAAGACGCAGACGCCCCATGGGTGGATTACCCTGCCACGTTACACTGCAGATGACCCTGATGTAAGAAAAACACTGAAAGTTCTGTATAACTTAAGATAAGTGGTGAAGAACAGGAAGATGGAACTGCCTTTAGCATGCAGCGTGGATCTTTTAGCTATTTTAACAATACTTAACGCACAGAAGCTAGCCGAGAACTGACCGGCATTGCGGCTACAACGGGGATAATAAAGACAATAATAATAACCAGCGTCTCTACTTTCATTAGGCAGCGCTCAGCCTCGCAGTCATTTCCCCTGGCTGCCTGGCTGAATAGAGCACTTGTTGGCTCAACTTGTCACATGGGAGGGTCAAGGGGTGGAGGGGGGTGTGGGGGGGGGAGAAAGGAGTCTTGTTCCTCTAGGCTAACCTTTCTTCAATATCCCTCCCCACCCCCTTCTCAACCTCTCGTCTCTCTCCAACGTGGTCTGCTAGGGAACAAGGTTTGCATTGAGACTTCTGTACACTCTCTTGCTTCACGCTGCTAAGAATTGTTCCAAATCTTTGCTTTTTTTCCGCCACTTTTATTTATTTTTTTTTTTTTAAAGGAAGGTCCAACCTTTTCCTCCTTTTAAATCTTTAGCAAATTGGTTTCTCCCGTGTCTAAAGAACGCTTTGATTCTGTTAATACCTGTTGGAGTGAGGAAAATATTTAGTGTTGTTAAACATGGCTATATTAAGATCCCTTTGCTCAGGACTTTTTTTTGGTTTCTCCAGACTTAAGAGCATATAAGGTCAATGCATATGATGATGCACAGAGAACACAATTCCACACAACACGGAGGAGGCTTTGATGAAGCTTCATGGCAGAAAAAGTGTTGACCTGCTAGGTTGAAATCCCAGGTCCCACATGTCATGTATATTTGAGTTGTGCTTTGTTGTTCTACTTAATGTACAATATGCCTGAATTCTCCATATATTGTGAGGGCTGTTTGAGACCTCTAGACCTGGGTGCCAACACATTTTGGGAAGCACTTCAGTGAGAATTTGAAATGATGCCTATTAATTATTCATATCCTGGAATACACCAATCGTGTGCTCTACACATATTTCTAAGTTTGAAGGCACTAGTTTTAACTCCGGGCTGTCTTTCCGTTCAGCAGCGCCACAGAATGTGGAGAAAAATGGAGTATGCAGGTTGCACATATGCAAAACTATTCTGAACTGTATCCTACCTGCCAGAGCAAATTCCTCTTCTCAAATCAGAACATTTTTGAATGCTATATATCTAAATCTGCATACGTTGTTTTTACTAATTTAAATGTATTAAGTTCTCCAGAGCTCTGAGAGCACAACATGTGGTTTTGTGAAATTGGAAAACTAGACTAATGGCTCGATCATGAATTAAACCAAACACTAACGAATCAATGCCTTCTTTCACTTGCTTTATGTGTAGAGGTAATATTCCTCTAGTCCATGTGAGCTTCATATGTCTGGTTTCATGATCCACAAGCAAAGTGAAATAAGGAAACCACAAGGAACATGAGCCGTGTTTTAAATATAAACAACATCTACGCGATAGGACAGGATAAAGGGCGACCTGGAACCAGATGGTATCTACATCGGCAGACAGAAATCATGCTCTTTACAGAGACGTGCTTGTTGTAAACAGGTCTGCAGTGGTGCATACCTCTCAACGAGCAAGTAAAAACACACAGAACCGGTCTTAGAGTGGATTGGACATAGTAACAGGAAGTTTTAAAGGAGGAAAAAAAACAGCAAAAAGTTGCTGAGCCGGTCCAGAGAAAAGATGTCTGTCTCTTAAGAGGGTTTGAAGCTAAAAGGCCGAGGTGGCAGTACCTCGCATGGCTGTCCAACTTGGAACGGCGCTAAGAAAAGCACAGTCCTTGGTCAGAGTGGGTGGAGGGGTGGATTTCATTCAAGCAAACATGTTTTTGGATCCTGCACATCTGAATTGAATTACTAGGCAAACAGCCGATGGGGAAGAGAGCTTAGAACAAACTGAATAACCCCGCAGCTTTGTGTGTCTTTATGCTCGGTGATTCTGGGTGGGAGGCTCAGAGGCCTTTCAAAACTCCAGGAAAGACAGGGTGAAAAGAATGCCTGGCATGCTGAGAAATCCAAGCCTTGTTTATCAACGCCAACAGGAAGCGGACGTGAGAGGAGACTGACCGTGTCGTATGTCTCTAAAATCAACCACTCCAAACTATGCCATTCATCACAGACAACGTGTGCTTTGCGTCTGGTGATCGACTCTGAATGGGTCAATGGGAGGAATATTCTAGCTTAAAATAATGCAGCAGAGCGCCGTCATATTACTAGAGTGAATATCCCTAGTGGTAATTAAATAAATTGAGAGAGCTCTTCACACAATCAGCACAGCATATATAGATGCAAACATGGACGGGGAACTAGTGTGGTAATACATATTTGTAAACTGACAGATCAATTCTAAATCCTAAATTCTCTTCGTTTCAGAGTTTGAATGGAATCAAAGCACCGGTTCCTTTTCTCATTTCTGAAGAGGAGCTTGTCTCTGCAGTGGCCCAGCAGGACTGCAGACCTCAGATCAGTATTCAGTTCAATCCTCCCAAAGCCTTTGATTTCATGATGGATCCCGGTTGTTCACTGCCTAATGCAAAACGAGAGAATCTCACCGGACTCCCAGTCAAAGGTCTGTTGGAAGAATATCGATCGAACGCAAGTATGTGTCTCTCTACGGGAGGAAAAAAAACGCAGATTTTTAGTTAATATCTTTACTTAAAGTGCCATATAGCCCTGACAGTTGAAGATTTAACCAGACACATGCAGCAAGACAAAAAGCATCGCTGGAATGCAGCTCTAAACCTTACCCCTTCAATTCACTTTAACAATTCTGTGACTAAGTGACTTATGACACGCTGACAGGACCATGTCCCTCGATGCCTTGGTTACTCTAGATGGCGCTAATACAATATTGAAACAAAGAGGGCGATTCTTGTCTCCCTATCAAGTGAAGATCAGCCCATATTTGAGCACTGAGTGCACCGTGATCTGATAACTGAGGGACAGACACCCCTGGTCAGTTACACCTCATTAGAGAGTCGCAGCTCTTTCTAATCCAGAATAACAGTACTCGTCAGTGTAGTCGGTAATGACACAGAGAATAGGCATTATGGAGAAATTACTGCAAGTGACTGAATGACCTCAGAGAGGAAGGTACGCAGCCTTGACGTCATTATCGGCAGAGTGTTAATGACTGTGAATCGGTGCGCTGTGGAAGATGAGTACGAGACGCACATGATTCAGACAGCAGCACCACCTCGTCCTCTCCTCTCCTCTCCTCTCCTCTCCTCTCCTCTCCTCGTCTTCTCCTCTCCTCTCCTCTCCTCTCCTCTCCTCGTCCTGTCCTCGTCCTCGTCCTCGTCCTCGTCCTCGTCCTCTCCTCTCCTCTGCTTCTCTCTGGTCCAGCTCGGCCACTACTGATGGGCTGACATGTTCCCAATACTGCATCACCTGGCCCTGCAGCGCCTTTGATGTATTATTCATGAAGAGGCAGCCCTCTGAACACAGGGGTCTATGTGGGGGTTTTGGGGTGCTGCGCGTATTTGTGTGTGCATGTACATGTGTGTGTGTATGAAAAGCTTGCTCCCGTCTTCCCACACCAGCACCACCATTACTACCAAAAGCAATACCAACTGAATGCTAAACAAACCTGCCTGTTGAATAATTGAGGATCTCAGGCCAGAGCAGGCTCTGATTAGCATACAGGCCTTATGGACCCAATCTGCACAGTGACAGGATGGTCTTTCCCTGGACTTCGGTATCCACCGAACACTCTCATTTCTACTTAACAACCAATTGCCAGAATTAGAAGAAATATCACCGCAATTTCAGTTTACCAACAAATATAGCATTAACCTCTGTAGGCATATGTGGGAATGATAGAGATGATATCATTCACCAAAAATCGTCTTCAAGCGGAGGCTCGCCAGTGGATGATTCATTAAGAAACTTGACTGAGCAGGTCTGTAACTAATAGACCTTTTCAGTACACTAACATTATTGAATAGTTGACCTGCATATAAAAATATAAGATATACATGTGCCTGCAAGCAAATCTTGACAGATATTCCAAACCATGACAGTCCATCATAAAAGCAAAACAACGATGTCAGATTTAACACATACTTGCAGAATGACTGCAGGACTACAGGTCTGCTCCAGGAGTCCCTGCTGGTGTCTCCTCTCCTCGGGTCTCTCTCTTTGGCTCCTCTTGGCCCTGGGCAGTAATCCCTGGCCCCCCATGTGTGCCCATCCGCTCCCCCTGCTCTCATTAGTGCAGTGTTGGGGCCTGGGGAGCCTGCAGGCCTGGGGAGCCAGCCTGCTGCTCCCCTCCCACTCTTCCACTCTCTCCTCGGCTGGAGTAATGAGCACATAATCAGCCTGGCTCCCTGTCAGCAGCAGCACACCAGAGGGGCATGTGGGCTCCTGGCCCAGAGTGGGGGGTAAGGCCACAGCAGGGTGTTTCACTCCCTATCCTCCGTGCCCAGGGTACACCGCACCCGGTATTAGTGTTTCCCACCACTAATCAAATGACCCTCTACTCACAGGTCACCGGATCAAGCATGGCGACTTCCTCTTTTTTTAGTTCACATGCTGAAAGCTAATAATACACTTTCAATGAACTTTCCTGCCTTTTATACTGCTTTAAAATGAAAGTGTTGCACGAGTTCTAAGACACCAATGTTATCCCATATTGTTTTTCAGCCAAATTAAGTGTTTCATTTGCAATCTTTGGCCTTGGACTGCACATTTATTAGAGCTGTGCTATTCAATAATAAAATGATAAGAAATAGCACACAGTATCGACTCTAATTTTAAAACCAAGATACAAAGAAGCCTCCTTCCATGTTAACAACGATGTAGAACCTGGATAGGTATTTATATGTTCCTATGTGCAGATATAAAAGCATCTAAAATACATTTAACTGCATGCGACAAAAGGATAAATGTTGCGAACTTGAGGAAAGTACGTATTTAAGCACACAAAGGGGAAGGCTACTTATTATTCCGATGATGTGAGTAACATTTCTCCCACAAAACAGTTGGATTCCTCACATTCTCAGTCTTTCACAATGTTTCTTTCTGTATCGACTTTTCTGGATTAATGACGTTCAAAGAGATGAAGGCCAAGCAAAAAAAAAAAAAAAAAAAACAACACAGAGCCACAGTAGTAGCAGCAACCACTGAAGGACAGAACAGAAACAATCCAAAAGGAGAACTCAACCTCAGTCAAAGTGCTTTCATTTCCTTCAAATTCAACTGCTATTATCGTACTCACTGGTTGGACTTTTTCTCTTCATTTTGTCTCCCTACATTGTAGATTCACGGATTTTATGAAATTAAAACATTGTCTACGGTACTCAAAATCCATTTTCTGCAACAAATCTTCACACAGTAGCTGCTGTGTCTCACAGAAAAAATCAACAGGGTCACTGCCAGGTCAGCATTTATTCTAATAAATATATATAATTGGTTTCTATTGAGACTTAAGTCAGTCCTGGATTCCCATGAGCAAACTCCGTCCCATCACAACAATGTCCCATTGACTGCGCTCAATGAGGACTTTATCATGTGCATCGCTGCGTTTATGGGATCCAACGAATCAACCACAAACTCAGCAAGCACATGTAGCCAGGATAAGTAAGGTCAAGGGGCTGAGTATGAACGGCTGTATTTACTACAGTGTAGTGACAGTGGCTTTCTGCTCCATGCACTGCTTAATATGACTCCTCGAACTAAAGAAACGCCCTGATACAATCAAGCAGGTGAGATGCCAGATAGATGCTCATGTTATCTAATGTTTTCAATCTCAAAACACACATCCGTCAGTGAAGCCACAAACCAAACAGGTCTGCTGAGGCCCCGCATTGTCTAACCAGAGTGAGACACCATGATGACTAGTTCACACCTGTGTGGGAAAATTCAAGAATGGCAAGGAGGTTCGAACTTGAGAGATTTATGGAGTTTTTGTGGTGAAAGGCAGACAGACTGTTCAGCAGTTTGCCTGCGGGTGCTATAGGGGTCGTGGGGGAGGCTGTGCATGGATGGATGGGAGCCAGTATATTTACATGGACACTATAACTTTGTTATTGCGAATTACCACATAATGGTGACCGTTCGATTAAAGCATTTTTTTCCAGTAAACTGATTCCCCCAGTAAGTTAACATGATTTGTTTGATAATTAAGTTAATGTCCCGTAGGATGTAGCCTGGAGGAAACATCTTATTAGTGCCATAAAATAAAGGGAGGGAAAGTGGTTGGACACTGCTGGTGTTCACACAGTTATTTGGTGTGTGAAATTTTGATGTGGAAATTATTATTACATTTATTTCTCCCTCCTCTAATCAGCCATGGTGCTCTTTGGTCAAACACACTTTTTTCTAGCACACTCCATAATCAAAATGTAGTTTTCTTTTGAGAGTCTACTTACTAAATGCCCCGGAGTTGGAGAACGGGAGTCTTTTAGTCCTGCAGATCCAGGAACGTCCAAAAGAGGCCATTTCATCTGCAGGTACTGCGGGTGACAGAAAAGGAGCAGAATTATATAACGAAACCAAACATTTGGCAGGGAAAACATACTGTACACAGTAATAAAAACATAAAATACACAAGATGTAACAGAATGCATTCCAAAAAAGACATAACGAAGAGACCAAAGAGTAAAATCGAAGGCTTTATTTTGCACAAACAAAAAAAGAGAGACAAAACTCTCTAATATTTACTGTTACTCAACTGAAGGGACTGAAGCATGCAAAAGTAGTATGAATGGCGTCAAGCCCGCAAAGATCTCCAGCAGACACCTGTACCAGACCCACACCGCTGCTGGAGTCAGACAGTGATTTCTGGCACGGGGTAGAGTAGGGAGAGCGATGTGAACACAACGGACTGGTGGAGGACTGTGAAATTGCCGTTTGTCAAGGAAAAACAAGAGGCCAGCTGTGGGCGCCCGTAGCTGAGCGGGTGGGAAGAGACAGCTGGAAGGAAGCCCTACTTACAGAGCAGCAAAAAGGTTGAGCTGCGGACTCGAAACTAACTCCCGTCTCCATTGGTTTGGCCTTTTGACCCCGAAAATAGTCCTTCCTCCATTCAATATCACTACTTTTCACACATGTATCAAAGTTATCACAAAGGGTTGTGTAAGTGTTTGCAAACAAAGATTCCCATCACCGTATTACCGCTGCCCGTTCCTTCGCCGCTGTGCCACAGAGTTAGAGCTATGTGCACGCGAGGGGAAGTTTTGTGATTTACTGCTTCATACAACAAGCTGAGCTTTTCTTTTCTTTTCTTTTTTCTGCAGCAATGGACATAGCATGAAGCCAGAGCTCCAAAAGCCCGGCTCAAACATCTGGTTTATAAATCAGTTTAAATACCGGACACAGCAGCTTTTCATGCATGTGGATTTTCTCTCTGGACTGGTACAATTTCAAATTAATTAAAAGGGTTTTATATATTATAGGTTAAATTTGGCCCATCCAGGCTCATGTAGTGCAGATACATAAAGATATAATAGTACATTTAATAAAATGCATTTTGTGATTGGGAACATATTATGAGTTATAAATTCTGTCTGGAAGTTGCGATCTTCCCATGCATCCTCCATGTTATTATTCTACAATGTATACCGTCATTTTTACTTAAATAGCGTTGCGCTCATGAATTCCTACACGCACAAACAGTTTGGTGTCCACCCATAGCAAACATCTGATGAATGGAGAATAAATAGCATCTGACGTTTTAAAAATGACTGACAAAAGCAGTTAAAGAATATATGCAAAGCTGTGTCTGCTTTTCAAAAGTTGTTGCAGGATAAATGATGACAAACAAGCAAACTGGAGGAGTCACGCATTCAGGTTCTGATTTTTAAAACTTCATTCATCACTCAGGGATTGTAAGGAGGAAGGAAGCTTGGATGGCTGTGGTTTAAAAATGGAAAAGACATTATAGCAGGAGGGGGGAAAAGGGAGAGGAGGGAAAAAAAACATTTTCAGGAATGAGTTTGTCGGAGCAGGCAGAGGGTATTGTTTCCTGACAGCTGGGGTCCAACAGAGACCGAGGCAGGGGGAAGGGGACCCTTTTTCCCTTCGAAAAGGGGGGAAATTCTTGGAGTTGACATCAGCCCTCTTCATTTTCACTATACTGCTCAAGGCTGAATCGTAAGTTCCAACTAATGGGCCCAAGTCCATACAACTGTCAGGAGGCAGTTGCTTTTAGAGGCTGCTATTGAAACTTTACTCTGCTGTGTGCATGGCGCCTAATGAATGCTGCTCTCAGGAGAAAAAAAATCCAAAACAATGCAGTTTTCTCTGTCTAATCTATGTCAATCATGAGTCCTTCCACAAATGAAACGAGCGCTATTGTGAGCGTTTGGTCTTGCCCTGCCGTGCCCACCCCGGCTCTCCCACCCAATCCATCCCTTATTTGACAGCTTCTGCCAGGACTGAGGAACATGCCCCCAGGCACTTTTTTTTACTGAGCGCCTACTTTTCTTTTAATTGCCAGCGTGCCCTATGGAGCAACTGTTCACACACTCCCTGAAACATCCAGCCAGGTAATGCCAGCCGCACACTGTCACATTAGCTCCCATCCAGACAACAGCAGCACACCACTCACCAACACATGAGAGGGAGAGAGGGAGAGAGAGGGAGAGAGAGGGAGAGAGAGGGAGGGTGTTTGGGTCTATGAGTTGTTTCAGGAAACAAAAGGCGAGGACTTGTGGGCCGTGCTGCTCAGCAAAAACTTTCTCAGTGAAAAAATAGACCACAAGGGAAGTGTAAGAAAAAAAAGTAAGGACAGCTGAATGATAGCAAGCGCATAAAATGGATGATTAAAATAGTTGTGACATGTGATATGAAATGGTTGTAAAAGGTCAAGACAGGAGATTACATTATTATCAATGTAACTGCAGGACATTTAGTGATGCTTTAGACATGCCCTTATTTTATGAGAAACAAATACAGACATATGGTCGGGTCCGTAGCAATGTCTGTTTCAGCATGGGAGCTGGAGGCTCTGGTAAATAAACTCGGACGGACTACTGACAGAAATGTGTAACGAAAGTGAAGTTTAGCTGATCCATTTTCATAGCTCTCTAATTGTCTTCCAGCCCTCCTTGCTGCCTCCAACACTCAGAATAGACATCAGTAGAATGTGCTACTTTTACAGGACCCAGATGCGACAAAGGTGGCAGTGATGCCACCGAAATTTTTCCAAAAAGCAGCACTGGAGCCCTTTGGTTTTTTGAACAGAGAGAATACAACATATGCTCTGGGGCATGTGGCCTGCCAGAGCTGGGTTCTAATTGTTACATTGCTCTCACAGAGCGAAGGAAAACACGGCCAAGAGTCTTTGTCATCTCTGAAGTGTGTGGTGCCATACTGCAGGCCAACATCAGAGCACGGAGAAGAGACAGATGTCTGGACATTTGCTTTCAAACTAAGTCAGACACTCTGCCAAAGAGACAGAAAAAAAAAAAATCCCCAACTTTCCTAGCTACTGTCTGTCGACTTCAGGGCTGCAAAAACTAAAGTCAAAAATAATATTCATGTTGAATTATATTTACAATTCCATAAAATGTGTAAAACTACAAAAATGATGCACAAACATTTCTTGATTCTGGAAAACAGCGGATATGCATATTAACTATTACTATCTAAAACAAATGATTTGTTATTGCATCTAATGCTGAATTGCGTTAACTCAACAAGTCAAGAACAAACACTCCGGCAAAGTCAAACAACGAATAAAAGAGTCAATATGTATAAAGTGGCAGCTCAGACGCTTGTGAAATGGCTTCGCCTAACTTGTGTTGAATAGTGGAGCAGCAGGAATGCCTCGACGGATCGCTCCAGCAGATAATGTCAATCACCTACTGTGTGGAGAACCCCTCCCCATTGTTTTCTTTTACCCCCCAACAGTAAACAAATGGGCCGCACAGCTTGCTGTTTGGCTGAGGTGTTAATTACCGTCCCCTGCCCATATGAACAGCAACTTCAGACAATGGCCCTGTCAGGCCCCCTACACAACAGTCCCTCCCTGGTTTGCTCTGCTTATGTCACCTGCTCCTGCAGGGCCATTGACACCTCAACCTGATCTATGCATGAAACACAATTAAAGCTTCTACAACAAAGACAATGTGATAAGTGGTCCCCGCCTTGTCTCAGAGTTTGCATTAAGGTTCATTGTTTACCAACATTAGAGGCAATTACATTGACAATTCTTAAGCAAACTTCGGCAGTCATTGTGCTAATTAGTGTGTAATTGATGGGGAAACGACAAGCAGCTCAGCTGGTCAGACCCACAATGCACTACTGTGCCGCTCCAAATTTTTCTGAATGGGGACCATGTCCTATTATCCGGTCCACTATGAAGTAAGTAGATTAGTCAGGGAGGAAGTTATTAATTGAATCTTTCTTAAAGGAAGGTACAAAGAAAAAGAAACCAGAAATATGTCTTGGTGAGGGTGTAATTGATGGAGAAATGAAAATAATCATAATTTATCATCCAAACAGACTGCCTGGATTTCTGATCCTGGCCTTATCTTAGTGGAGATGTGTCTAGGAACCAGTAAATGTAAATGTAAAGTCTCTTTACATTATATTAGCCCCGAGAAGTCCGCGGTCCTGCAGTGGAGATAGCATACTGCTAATGGCTACAAGATTTGAAGTGTCCATTAGCCCATAGAGGAATGAAGTTAAGTGACTATGACAGGGGCACTCCCTCAGTTTGCCGGGCCTCTATTGTGACCCGGTTGGTCGTCCTGCACTCTTATTCACAGCCAGTAAAAAAACTGGGTCAAAGGTCAGACATCCAGAGTGCTGTGGTTTCTATGGCAACGTGGCCTATTAAGGCCAGGCTCATTGGCCTCTTAACATGCTCTTGTACACAAAAGAACTATTAGTGCAAAGAGGGAGAGAGGAGAGTGAAGAGGGGAGGCAGCGCGAGGGAGGTCCTAACAACACAACGACAAGGTTTTTCCAAGATTTCCAAGATGGTTACACACTCTGCCTGCAGCTCCAAATACGTCTACGTATATGTAGCGCACGTGGGCTATCAGTAGCCCCTCAATGAGTACAGCGGGCACTAAGAGGAAATCGTATGTGTCGGCAATCTATTACAAAGTCTGACTACGATTCTTGTTCTGCATGTGTACATTTACTGGAAAATATACTAAATCTTTTAAAAAGTCAATGAGCAAGGGTGTCACATGACACACATGCCTCATGCATATTAAGTACAAGGCCAAGCTGGCCAGCACACTGGGTTTATTTGTAAAGTCCTGGGAGTGAATTTACTGCTGTTTCAGTCATAAAACAGCATTAACACTATACAAGGCCAAGATAATCCCCCCTAAAGAGCTCCTTTAATATTCTGTCCCAGTGAGTCGGCTGCGACTTCAGCAGGAGTTTGCATTTTTGCAACTCAAGCAATTATTTGCATCAGGGGTTGGTTTTTTTCTTTTCTTCCGTATGCATGACATGATCCTGAGTTATTGCTTCCTGTATCCACAACTTTAGAGCTCATATGAGTCTTTAAATGAAGCCTCCATTGTTCTTCTTATTCTGTCTCACGGACTTCCAGGTACTTCAAAATCAGACGTAGTTAAAGGAACAGTTCACTCTCACTGAGGTTAAGCGTAGGAATAAGTGAGTAATTCTGCTACAGAGCACAACTGCAGGTCATATAAAACTCACTGTATAATTAGACACACAAGAAAATAATTATGCATCTGGTAAGAGCAAGGCCCTCTCATAAAGACAGAGAGGAGGGTGCGAAGCTATTCAAGTTAATTATGTGCAGTCAGTTATGTGGTTTCCCGTACCTTTGAGATCTGCTTTCAATTGTCACATACTGCTCCACTTAATGTCAGCGTGATCTGATGTCAAGACAGTCTACACCTCAAATGTCAAAGATGCTGTCCTTTTCTGTGTCCTGTGGCATTGTTTGTCCAGTCGCACAGGAACACAACTTTATTATTGTTTGGGGAGTAGCCTCGTTTCATTGAAATTCACAGCCGTAAACGTCTGTATAATTAACTCCAGAACACAAGGTGGTTACCAGAGGCTGGCTGGATGTTTACAGTAAAGCTCGATCAAATGTCTGTGTGTGTGTGTGTGTGTGTGTGTGTGTGTGTGTGTGTGTGTGTGTGTGTAGGTCTACGGCAATGACACACAAGTGAGACCTGAATTTTTCATTTATGACCGAACACAAATTGACTGGAGACAGCATTGGTTACCAATATAATACGGCGTTTCCTGCCAAGGCATTTAGGAGGCAATAATCCAGCATGCACCCCGCACAGGACAAATACCACGGCACAGTAATCACTCCAAACTCTCAGCAAAAACATAAAAAAAAGAATATTTTTCTCTTCTTTTTCTAGAAACTGCAGATAAATATTTACCCCCGCCGAAAGAGTAAATTTGAGTATGTCTGCTAAAAGTGTGCCTCAGAGGTTGTTTGTTTTTCTGACAGGGCACAGTGGGTGATTGTTTCTTTTTTTTAAAACATCCTAAGAGCAGCTGACATTGGCAGAAGAGGCAATGAGGCATCTTGAGGGGGAAAAGTCAGTTTTGAAAGACAGAGGTGGGCATAAGTGGGTTTAGTGGAGAAGGCAAGAGAGAGAAAAAAGGGCCTAAATTAAACACATTTGTTTCTGCTCTCACATACCACAAGTCTTATGAAAACAGAGGGCTGATTGTGTTCACTCTGCAAGTCCACCTCCCCTCCTCCTCTCTCTCTCTCTCTCTTTCTCTCTCTCTTCACCACCACCCAACACTACCACCCAGCTCCACACCCCCAACCCCCTGCCCTGAGCAGCACACCCCACAACCCCCCCCTCTCTCACACACACACACACACACACACACACACAGCTGCCTGCAGATGCGTCCTGTATTTGCTCGCCGAGTGCAGGCGCAAATCTCCAGGCCAGGCAGACTCCGGGCCCTGCCTCATCTCACTTTTTACTACCTGACATCCCTATCACCCCACCGTTAACTCCACTCACTCCACTCTCCGTCTCCTCAACGCCCGCCCTGCCCCCACCCCCCCCCCCCCCTCTATCCAACTCAAACACGCAGACACATTCGCATGCCACAGGTATGCTTCGGCGCTCTGCCCTGTCGTACAGGGACACAGAGACTGACTGTTTGAAACTTAAACCACATCATTTATGTACATTTTTAGAAACAATTATGTGACAAAAAAATACGCATAGCAGAAAGAAAATGTCCACAGTAGTTTCAATTGATTCAAATGTTCTAGAAGCAAAAATAACTATCTTGTCTGCCATTTTTCCATTTCTATCAGACAAACAACAAAAAAATAATAATTTTTGGGACAGAAAATAATCTCATAAAGAAAAGCACACAGTGTGCAACGAAGCACACAATTTACAACCATGATATTCTCCAGGATTAGTTATGTGTATTGTCAGCAGACTGCAGGGAGGTCTGGAATGTCGCCAACACTTTTTTACACTTTAACACATTTGTAAAAGTCATTCCCTGCAATCTACAGACTGTATTTGCACGTGAGTGCTAAATCATGATCTAGTGATAGGTTTGGCTGTAAATTGAATTCACGTTCACATACAGGGATCGTTTTACATGTCTGAAACTTTGTAAAGAATAAATTTTCCAGTAAGAACGTATAGGTTTTCGGGGTTGTAAAAAAGCCCTTGGAGGAGTCGCAAGGCGGGATGAGGTTGGGTCATGAGGTCCCCTACCTCTTTAAGGTTCATCAGGTCCCTTGAAAGCAAAACAATGGAGTAACATTCAGCGGCGACTGAATGTTACTCCATTGTTTCCAGCGAATGTACTTTTTTTTTTTTTTTTGCTCAAAAAAATTGCTGGTCAATATTGAATAAATTACCTTTAATACATTTTGTGAAGAGAGATGCTTTAGAGGAACCAACATTGATTAATATGAGCTGTTCCACTTTTTAAAGTTGAAAAATGTCTTTATAACATTAACCAGACCACTGAGAACTCAAGGCTGGACATGCTATTTAAAACAATATATACAGCTGCTGCTATCTTTCAGTTTCAATACAATCTAATGAGAACGGCAAGGTGATTACGATCAGGGGCTGCTGTAAATATCAAATTTCCAGGGACAGAGTTTAGGAGAGGCCCCTTACAATTACACAGTATTCAGGAATGCAGACCGTGAACCACAGCAACATGGAGCAGAAGACAAAATGCTCACATCCCATTTTGGACATTAAGCTCACACCACATGACAGAAGAGGTTTACGGATGGCGCTTAAAACAAATAGGAAAGTTTATCTTTCACGAAGAGCTGTTTCTCCGAGCCCCAAATATGCGCCACAATGCAACAAACCTCCACTCAATCCAAACTGCACACTTCTGCAAACAATTAGTATTAACCCGAGAACGGTAAGCTGCTCAGGGAAAAAGAGAGAGACTGAGGGAGAGAGAGAAAGAGAGAGAGAGAACGAAGGGGGAGTGACTGGAGAAAGAGAGGGGTGCTTGTGCACAATTACAGCAGGGATTTATGGCCTGAGAAACAATTTATAAATCACAGCGCCTGAGCTAATGTGCTCCAGATTGTTCTCCATGCAGCTGCAATTTTGGTCTGCGTGAAACGGCATAATAAACCTGGCTGGAGGACATGTTTGGGTGGTGGTGGTGGTTGGGGGGGGGGTGAAGTTGAGTTTGCGGGCGGGGGCTGATGAGGGTGAGGTTGTGTTTTTGGAGGTGTTTGGAACAAAGAAACAGAACTTTTTTGGTGTGAGATTCTGCTGAGGTGCCATTCTTGATTGTTAAATTCGACAGAAAAAGACAGAATAAAGGTCTGTTTGCTGAAACAAACATATATTCTCAAATCATGCAAGCAATACCAAACAATGAATTAGTTCCATGGTTATAGTGGAATTACACAGTAGCCGGACAGTAAATGCACTATTCCAAAACTGTAACTGAATAATTACACAAGTTTCCACTGAGTAACAACTTAAGTTTTGAGCAGTAAACCAAAGACATTTTTATGACCTCATTGTGAAACGATGAACTAGAACCTTATAATTACACTCTTGACACAAGTGAAATTAAATTTTAGGTTATAAATAAGAAAAGACAAATGTTGCAAACTGATCCCTTCATTGTAGCTGCAGGCTGGTGTGGAAGAAGGGATCGGATGTGCTGTGGGGAAGCCTGGGCTTTTGTGGCCACTCAGCCAACTGGCCCTGAACCTTGACCTCTAACCCTTCACCCTGGGGGGCAAACAAAGCTCTGAGTGACATCTGAAACTAGACACTCTGTGGGGAGAGAGTGTCTGGACAGGACTCAAATAACCCCATTAACTCCGCAGAAAAGATTTATGGCTTTTTATTCTGCCTCTGCAAATCTCGACGCTGACGAGTCGCGCATACCCGTCAAAAACTAATCAAGCAATTAAGAGGTGTGCACAGAGTTTCGTCCTGTTTACTTGCCAATATATCCATCTTGAACGAAGATAAGCAAAAGACGTTCCATAATTGACGACTCGGAGCAGAGTTGTGATTAGTGGCGATACACACATGTGCCAGCAGTTAGTCTGTATCCAAATAAATTGTATCTAATACGAACAACATGAAGCTAATCTTCAGGCGGTTTTAAGAGAGTCACTGATGCAGATTCACCAGCACCTCTGATGGATTCTACACAAAGGTTTACGTAAACAGCTCTGCCATGAGTATACTGTAAACAAAAACAGAGAGAAAAGTTGATGGTATATGTGCTGCGGTGAATGCGAGCCTCCGTCGCCAGAATGCTGAAAGCCACTGTAGTATTTAAATCAGGCAAGGAGGGAGGAAGACTGGGCCAAGCATTCTGTAGCTCAGCTGTGAGGCTCTAAGCCGTTGCCCTAGGGTCTTTGTCCTGCCTTTCAGGGCAAGTCTGAGGTAGTCAAAGACCCTATTCATGACCGGCGCTCCCCCTGCCAACACACCCATACAGCCCCAGTCAAGTCAGCCGAGAGCTATAGAGCCTTCCCATTTCACACGAGAATCAGACCTGCCCCTAAAGCCTGCTTCAGGGATTTCCAATAGCCAGCCCCTCCAACCCATGTACAAATCAAACAAAAGGGCTCCTTGGCCTACTCCATGTCATATAGGGCTGATTAGATCTTTTTTTTTCTTATGTTGCTACTCTAAATTTGAAGCAAATAAGTCAGTCACATGTGTAGGGATTTGGTATTTCGCCATGTAAATGGATGAGGGATTATGTCAGCAGAGGCTGTGGAGCTGCCATCCAACCCTCCTACGTCCGTCGTTATCATCCAAGACAAGATTCCTCTCATGCTAATACACATTTTACAGAAAGAGAGGCAAACCTGAGTATGTCAAATGATTAAATCTCCAAACAAATGAAGCTAATCACGATGATCATCTGAGGCAGGCACAAGGGGAATCCCTTTATCACAACAGAGTGTCCTATGTCTGAGGACAAGGCCTGCAACAGCCATTACTCAGAAATAATCACCATTACATTACCTCATAATTTTAAATGGAGCAGATAAGGTCAGAAAAGGGTGATATTGTGTGGCCCGGGGCCAATGTTAGAATTTTTTTTTTTCTGCTGCTTGTTTATACTAACAGGATCCACAAGTCTGGTTCCAGATAAGGAGACTACACATTTTAGATGACTTGTGTCTTTGCTCGGCTTTAATCGAATTTGTCGCTCCACAGAACATTGTGACTTCTTAACAAGTACAATTGGTTTATGAGGATAACTGGGGAAAGCAAGGGGCACCCAAAGGTTACGTTCTTATCAATATTAGGATGAGCAGGGTGTTCTCTCGGGACAATATGTGTATGATATTACACAAACAATTATAGACATTTATCCCACAAATAATTTCATCTAATCTAAAAAGATTTAAAAGAATAATAAAAAAACAAAAAACAGACTCATGACTTCATCAAATAAGTCACAGCAACATTATTTGACAAACAAACAAAACTATAGTGATGTAAATGACCATTTTGTAGAATATGAAATTAAAATCTATACTTTGTGTGTGATATTATGCAAACCACCAAGAGAATACACTGAAACAACAATAGCTAAAATGATGGTGTTAAAAAGTATTTCCTTGTATTTCAGACAAAGTTAGTGATAGTAGCCGCATACCGTCTTACATAAATGTATTAAAACATGGAAAATTCCCAGTGGCTCCGTTTAAGATTTATATCGTCAAACATACGATCCATCACATTCTCTACTTGTGTTTTTAGAGCCAGAGCTAAATTCAGATTACAGATGGCTCTCAGTCTCATCGGTTACATCATCAGTTACAGCTGTAAGTTTACAGCATATGTAGGTTTTAATCTCCATTTGTTTTCACAGTAAAAGATAGATTAATGACACAACGTAGAAGGTGTAATAATCTACACGCATTCAAGCCAACCCAAAACAACTATAAACTGGTCGGGGTCTGTGTGCTGTAGGTCGCAGGCTTACGCAGGTGCAATGTGTTGACGTGACGTGCATCCGTCACGGGACGTGAGCCGCACCCGCAGTCCGAACTTGCTCCACCATTACAGGGACAGACTCAGTAGGAAGCAGCCAAACTGATTTACAACTTCAACCAGAAGAACAGCTGCTCTGCTCGCCTTCAACTAACCTCATCCTGGACTGATATCCATCCACTTCTTAATTTAGTATGATACTACGCGGATACTCTGTGACATGGCCTTTAACAGACCCCGGTGCACGGAGAGCACATTTGTACGTGAACCGAAGAGAACCGAGGAGTAGTACTGCTGCAACACGTGCAGGATCTGATAGCCTCCTGCTGTTTGCTGATTGGTCTGTGACTGTGAGGGAATGGCAAAGCATTGTGGTCTACGGTGGAGAAACTGCACTCTGTGGGAGACAGAATCCCTCAGATAAGTGAGTGCCTCAAGGTCTGGAAGTCGGCCCACCTCGGGATAACAGGCAAAGGAATAGCAGGACCCGTATCTGCCCCAGTTTAAGCTCCCACCACCACATCTCATCAACAATCTCTCCTCCTGCCTGCTCTCTCTCCCCCTCCCTCTCTCTCTCTCTCCCTCTCTCTCCTGCTGCCTGCAGTGCTTAAACTGAAAACAGCTGCTTGGAATACCAGACTGATGAAACCCTGTTTAGAGCTTTTTCTTTTTCTTCCCGCTGTACAATCACGTTTTATTAGCATGGAGTGAAGCATTTAAGGTACAATTACACAGGGAAAACATTTCTTTATGTGAGCTAAACAGTAGTGGTTATGGCTATGAGAGGACTACATACACTTATATGGGACAGTCCAACAGCACAGTGAACTGGCTCCCCCCCCCACACCCGTCTATCAGTTAGATACAAGCATGGCTGCAAGTAAGGACTGTTCACAGAATCAGTTAATCTGAAGGGTCTATTTAAACATTGCCTTCTAGGGCTGGAACGACGAGTCAATTATTTTGATAAATTGATCGACAGAAAATTTTGGATTATCAATTAATTGTTGCAGTCATTTTTTAAGCACATTTTAAGGAAGTTGTTGTTGTTTTCTTTGACAATATACAGAATACGAGTGGCTTTGGGGCTTTTGGTGAGACAAAACAAGCAATGTGAATACGTCACTTTTGGCTCTGGGAAACTAAAATGAGCATTTTCCACTATTTTACAGCCCAAATGATTAAACAATTAATCAATAGAACAATCTCATTGTGAAAAGAATCACTGGTTGCAGCCATAATGTCTTCAAATCACTATAGTCTGACTAGCAGACCATAAAGCAAAATATATTCAAATTGCGTGATATGCTGACATGACACAAAAAAAAGAGAAGAAGCTGCAGTGAGCTCATATTTGGAGAGACAGGATTTTACTGGATTAATCAGTTAGACAATCATTCCATGAACAGAAATAGTTTCACCACAAATTGTTTTAGGACTGTGGTCACCTGGGAGTGAGTCTGACTACTCTCCAGATAAATCCAGGGGCCTCCCATCCCCCCCCTGCACCGGGGCTCCATGTTAAGACCCAAGAACAGACATGACTAAGCTGGTATTCACATGACACATGAAATGTGTCTCCAACTCCCACACCTCCATCTCCTAGAGCTTCAATTTGTGGCAAAAACTTTTACTTTTTTGGGGATAATGAGCAGCTGTGGAGGACTGGAGATAGCATGCTTTGTATTTCCATTGCTTCAACCTCAACTCCTCAATCTTCTGTTTCAAAGCCAAAAGGAAAAGCAGAGCTTTTGGGGGGTTGAACTCAGGTGTGTTAGAGATGTTCACCTTTGGCCAAACGTCTCACAACTCAAACACTCTCAACACAAGTTTGCCTAAATTTTCACAGGGGAAAGCAATGTACCAAACTGCACAGTAGCTCTGGCCAGACATAGCGAAACGAGAAAAACACATTAATTGATAAAAACACATTTGCACACATATTCATCTTGACACATCAAAGGGATTCATTGATGTCACTGAACATGGGGAGTCTGTGGCTGGAGAGGGGAGATGTTGGTTATCCTTTTCTCAAAGGGTGCTGAGATGCTCCTGATGGGCCCCGCGCTCGAGAAGCCAGAGAGCGCTATAAACAGAATTTCTAATGTCAGGCGGGCGGGTGGATGGGTTTAGGTAGTGAACTAGCAGAGTATGGGGTAGTGGGAGGAATTGACGCCAGCTCATGCTTTCCACAGAGACCAAAGAGGGAAGGATACAGACCAGGACTGACACCATTTCACACAGTTCTATACTTGTGATGTTAGGAAGACAACATGAGCACCCGAGGTCTAAAAAACGAAATGTATGTTCCTGTAGGTTCTCTGTGAATCTACTGAAGCTACTATTATGACATCTTCTGATTACACGGTGAGTGATTTGTACATATTCACTCACTGTGAATATCTATAAAACGTATTTTACACAGGTTTTATTTGCTCACACAATTGTTGAAATATGCAACAACTGTGATCAATTCAAATGCTTTTATTTTAAAATGTAGAGCCAACAAACTCAAACTAAATCATGATTAATGTAATATTTCATTTTTTTATTTCCTCAAGCCTGAGTTCATTACCAAAATGAATCACTCCAGGCAAGAGCTCTCAGGCAGCGATGCCATTTCTGTGTTTGCCCTCGACCTCTTTGTAATTGTACAGTGCCACTACATTGATGTAGATGTGTTTGCCTTTGAAGGAAAAATCTTTTAAAAACTATAAACCTAGTCAAAAAATGTTCGCTCTGTTGACACAGCGCTCGGTTGACACAGCGCTCGGTTGAAAAAATATTTGTGCGCTAACATTCAGGAACACAACACTGAGGGTTGTCAGAATGTGAGCCCTGCACACTGTTCCCTCTGTTGCAAAGTATCCACAGAGCCTCACCTGAACCCCCCCCCCCCCCCCCTCAACCCCAACACTCACAGACTTTACACACACAAGCATGCAGCAGGGATGCTCGTGTGCACATTCACACACGCACGCAGCAAGGTGAGCGAAACGCCAAGCGAGCCAACTGATGAAAAGACACCTCCACACAAACAGCGTTTGCTTATGCAGGGAGAGGCCCTTTTATTCAGAGGGACAATGTCTGTGTTGACTTTTTCTTTGTCTGAACATTTTTAAGCACCAAAAGCAGGAGAAAAGAACGGGAAAAAAAAACAAGAAGTCAGAGAGGCATGCAATCGCAGCCACAGACATGTTCAGACTCATACAAGCTCGCCATTCATATCTCGAAACAATTTTATTTTCAACAATCATGCTCCGGAGTTGGAGTGTCCCACTGCGTATTTGATGAAGATATATTTGAGCGGCTAACCTCGCTCTCGCGTACGTGCCACCTCTCACACACAAGAGGCATTTCACTCTTTGGTGACGATGATGATGTACTAGCAGAGTTATCTAAAAGTGCTGATGAAGCTGACGAGAGGTGGCGTCAAGCGGAGTGTGTGCTCACCAATTAAACCTGGCACTAGTCTGTCACTACGGGAACAATGCGGCGATAATCACATCAATGAATCGACAAACAATAAACTGGATTTGTCGGGCTGGCTGGGTGGGGAACAAAACTCTCTCCGGCCGATGCACACCGCAGCGGGCAGTAGTCTGGTGGAACATCTCTGCAAACATAAAACCTCCTCCTCAGCTCTCAGTGGATTACAGCAGAATGTCAGCTCTGAGCAGGCTTTAAATCAGTTATGCTTGGCCCTCAGGGGAACTGAGCCCATGTAGGCCTGTCTCTCATTGCTCATGATAGGGTTGCCACATCCAAATTTAAAAGTTGGGCCCCAAACCCTTCATCATGTTGCGCATTAGAGAGCGAATCACTCCACGACGACTCTTGAGCAACATCTCGTATATATTATTGAGCAGCGTGTTCTTTTAAACGCTGGTATGTGCGGAATATATGCATTACACTTGCTTGAGATTACTTTATTATCACACAAAAAAAAAAAAGAGAAAAAGATGCCGGAAGGGGCAGTTGTAAAAAGATACACCCAGGAAACAGAATAACTCACACACATGCACACACATTGTTCTATCCTTGATTACAAAAAATACTTACACTTAATACTTAATACTACACTACGCTACGCTCAAAGTTAAGAAACTGGAACCCAGAAATGAAAGCAGAGGGTTCTACCGGCCTGGCATTACATGATCTGTTTGAGAGCCATAACTTAAATGTGTCTCGCGCAGCTGAAGTACAACCACACACCACACCACACTTAGAAAACAAATATTTCAGTCCCAACTGGGCTTTCAAGAAACACACCACAGTAAACTCTGATTGTTTTGTGAGAAGTTACAACACAATTAAGGTTAACCTGCGGGCACATCTCAATCTCACAAGCCAATCAGTGTATTCTTCAGAATGTTGATGATGCATGATAAAGGCTTAAACTAAGTTGTTGGCCATGCCGTGGGTGTGGGCCACTAGGAAATATCATCCGACTGTATCGAACTAAATCCACAGGTGTAAACAAACCGAACCCTCAGAATGCGACCCTAAAATGGGGCTAAATCGAACCGCCCATCAATCACATTCACTGCGTTCACACTAAGCCACGAGCAACATGGAGGACCTTAAGACGCCTGCTAAGTATGCCAGCCATTGTCTGCCTGCATGTTTTCTGCCACGCTGATGATTGACACAGTCAGCTCACTCTGTCCCATTGACCTCATTCTTTTCTTTTTCTAATATGGGGGATTATACCTCTGAATTTCAAATCCTCCTCAATTATTTGCTACTTTGCCTTAAGTAACAAGAACAACGGTTTTTAGTTTTCGACTTTGCTTTGCTCGACATAAACACACGGATTGAGAGGCTTTCGTACCAGAGACACAAGACACAACAAAGCAGAGACTATATAATAGGCTGCTAAAATGCGCTCAATTACTTAAGACTGTTAGGTTTGCTCCTTGAATTTAACAAACACATCTACTAAAGTTTCCTGCTAAAACTCCTTAAGAAAAAAGCACAAAACATTGTGAAGCATTCCTGCATGTTTATCTCTTATATTATTCCTACGAAACTCTGGTGGCCAAAAGCAACAAGATAGACGATCTACACGCTGGTATGTATCACCTTGTCTGAGCAGAGCAGCCTTTTAGTTAATGAGCCCCGATGGAGACCTCCAATGAAGCCATCAAGACTGCTCAGAATAACAATGGTCAACTAACGCCTTTCTAATTGAATGGAAGGTAGAGGGAGGCGAGGGGAGTGGGCCTGGAACAGTGAAAAGGAGACAGAGAAGAAATAAAAGGGGGGGGGGGGGGGGGGGTCTTTTCAGTCAGATGCCTGCCAGGCTTTAACGAAAGTACTTGTTTTTTGGGGGGGATGTGACATGGATTGGGGGATGGACGAGCTCAGAGGAACACAGCTCTCCAACAGGGATTATTTCAAGGAAGTTTGCATAGTTAAATTGTATTTCGTAGGTTACAATTCCACATATTGTGGTTTAAATTGCATAAAATGTTGCATGTTTTTGGGGGATTTGTATTTGTTGTCACTACCGATAACACGTTCTTTGACCCTAGTTTGTTTTATCATTACCGTTCTTATGTGAATTCATCGTTCGTGTTTGCAGCATTGTTAACTAGTATTGAATTATTTGAAGGTCTCTGTGCTTTTTTTAACCTGCTGTAAAGGCTTATGTTAAATATGTGATAAATAGGGTTTATACTGGAGAAACCAATGCAGCAATAACCGCAGTACGGGTTAAAAGCCCTTTCCGGGCTTCGTGGACAACTGATGTGATGCAACAAGTAAATGAATGTGAACTCTTCATAAACAACTGCCAAACTCATCTAGACTTTTAAAAATAAAGTCTCTGGACAGCTGTCATGGACACTGCAGTGAAATGCCTCCCATGTGTGTCAAAGCGAGGTATTACATTGTTGTTATGGGGATATTACTCCAGGAACAGATTCTTTTTTTTTTTTTTTTTTTTCTGCAGAGAATGTGTGCAAACGGAGTTGCCAGCCCGTACACTGAGAAAAAGCCTTCTTTAAAAAAACACAAGCACAAAAGGAAAAGCAAACAAGGGACGAACCTAAAAATATCTTGTAATTATAAAAACACATTTTAGAAGAATATTAGCCTCTACCCTGCAAAATGTAAGAGAAAGCACATAAGATAGCTTAAGGCAAGTTCACTACTGTGTATATAATCAAGATGCAGCATGAGTGTTGCAGCGTACTTTCGACAAGGAGTTGCCATAAATCATTCAAAAACAGAAAAATAATGACGAATGAGTCTGAACTTTGGGCCGAACGAAAAGTTGTCAGATGCAAGTCATGTTGAGGAGTGGTTGGCATGGAAAAAATGTATTTCCCCCAAAAGAAGAACAAAGAAGTAGTTAGTACTCCTTGTGAGGCCACTTGGAGGGAATATGGCGGTCTGGAAGTGCACAAGGAACTTTTACGCACGGGCAAAGTTTTTGCAGAGTGCGATTGAAACGAGAAAAGGAGAGCGAAGAGCAACAAATCTACCCGGACACTTACTGTTCTTGCACTCGGAGACAGTGAGCCGTTTGATAGGTAAGGATTGGTGAGGTCTGGGATCATGAGAAACGGGTAGCCAGGATAGTGAGGACTCTTAAAAAAGCCACCATCTTGCTGTCTCCTCAACGCTGCAGGGAGAAAGAAAAGTCAGGGTTGATAAAGGCACAAATGCGACATATGTGCCAGCTATATCCCATACAGTACTGCGGGTGTTTAGTGTTTTACCTTCGTTGAAGTAGTCTCTTGCTTTCTCATAACTTTCTAAGTCGGGTCTGGTTTGGGGGCGCCTCTCTGCTTGCTGACAAGGGGAGAAATACACACACACACACGGAGGGGAAGAAACTATTGAAAACTTGGAACAGCATTAAATCGTATTTTTCTTCGCGCTGAGCAGCGTGGAGACGGTTTTATATTCGCAGTGTCCTTACCTCTGAGTCGGATGAGCTGCTGTTGTTTTCTGACTCGTTCACTAAGGAGGACTTCACATCATCCAAATCCCTGTCCGCTGACACATTTTCGGATATCTTCTCCTCTTGCTCGCCTTCGTCTTTAAAAGATATCATCTCATCATTGGCCCCCAAATCATCCCCACCACCTCCGTTCAACTGTGGCATTTTTGCAGAATAGATAGTATCGAGGAGAGGGCGAAAACAACGGCAATAACTATTGACTTTTTGTTTAAAAAAAAAAAAAAAGATCAGCGTATAGTCCAAACGTGTCACTGGAGTAGTAAACTAACTACAATAAATTGTTCATGTTTCAAAAAACCCTTATCATCCTCTGAACGTGCTCCCGCGGTCCATGACGAGCCTTGCGATAATAATCCACAGTTAAAGTTACGACAGAGTTGCAAAATATTGATGGATATTTGGCGTCGGCGGCCGGATGCGCAGAAACTTGGCAAAGTTTGGTCTCCGTCGCAGCTTGTGGACAACTTGTGGCCCCTGTGTGTCTGTCCTTGTTGTGCTGCTGAGGAATGGGACTCTCTCTCCTCCTCCTACAGAGCCCGGATACCACATAAACTACCGTCCAGGCGACCGAGAGGGTTACTCAAGAGCAGGAAACACGTCCGATTTCATCTCCTAATATCCATGTGTGAGAAAACAATGGTTCGCGTTTAAAAAAAAAGAGAAGAAAAACACGAGACGGTCAGGCTGCAGTTTCCTTCACTTCTCACTCGCTTCTTTTCCTCGCAAAGAACCAGCGATCGCTGTTTTTTTTTTTTTTTTTTTTATTTTTCTAACAATGTTTTATAAAACAGCAATGTAACCGGATGTAAAATGATCTGAAAATGTTCAACTGGACGTGGTCGCCCTTTCCCTCCACATTGCTGCCGGGGAATGCGCCCTGAAAAACTACTTGGTTGTTGAAGTGGAAGAAAAGCGCAGCCCGTCCGTAGGGGGAGGAGCTAGCAGTGAAAACCGACACTTCATTCACCAGCATGTAGATCAGCTATTCGTTCTTCCACTCAAGCCACCAGCACACAGCCAGCACACCACGCACTGGAACGAGGGAGGGTTTGTACAAGGAGAAATACAGTAAGCAAATAGATTACAGACAGAGGTGCTATTCATTATGAAGATGATGGTGATGATTATTATTAGTACTGTTCATGTCATATATATATATATAGATATAAAAAAGGAGAGAAACGCCAATGTTGCCTGCGTTTGAGATGGAACACAATTTATTTCCCTTGTTTAAATAAACTTGAGCAGCAGTCTATCCTGCACTGTAACCAGCTGATATCTCCACTATTGTCAGGGCAAGAGACCACACTGCCTCCATCTGTGTGAAAATAACACACGGATTTAGTGAGAAAGTCATAATTACACACTGCCATGTAAATTGCACGGCTGCGTGTCCTGAGACACTACGCTGGGAAAGACAAAGCTCAATAACACCTGGGATAAGCAGTGGCCCATTATGGCACAACTGTACACATGACAGTGAGGCAACAAGCCTCTGAACATCCAGGCCTCGTATGACAGGACAAGCCTCACTTTTCTCTCTCTCTCTCCGTCTTTCTCTCTGGCTGATGTACATGGCCCCATTGTTGTTTTGAGGAGCAGGATTGGAGGCCCGGTTTTACAAGCGTCTTGGAAGAAGGAAGAAGGGAGGTTACAACTTTTTTCTTAGTTCCTGCACAGTAACCTGCACATGAATTTTAATCTTGACTTGGAGATGTGTTTTTAAATTAATAGAAAAAGAATTCTTTCCGCACAAAGCATCCAAAGTTTTTAAAGTTTGGTGTAACACATAAGTTAGCTGCTACTCTTGTTTCCCTGAAGCTCTTTTAGAACATTTTCTATATCTCCACCTGTCTCACTCCAAGTCCAATGGACCTCAGACTTCTCTCTACTTCTGATGCCATTCGACAGGCTTCCCCCGTTTGAGAAAAGAAGTCATTGATGTTGTCGACTGCGTGTCAGCAAGCTGAGGGTTGACTGACAATTCAGCAGTGTCTCCACGGGCCTCATTAGATCCACACTCCTCCTGGGTGTTAGTGTGTGTGTGCGCGTGTCAGTGTGTGTATTTGTATTCAGTTAAAAAGCAACACATAGCATACTGCACCTTCTATGAATTGCATTGTGGTTATGGATAGTGGGTTTATCATACACAGAGATACAAATGTTTGCACTTGCATGCACACACACAGGTGAAAAATTGCCCTCGGGGCTACACATCATTGTTGTTCTGTGATACAGTATGCAGAGAATGCATTCTCCAAATGAGGCACAGACATGTTGTTCGTTCACATTCGTGATGCAATCCTTTAATATAGTTTCCTTTATATTTTTTCTTAGCGTATAACATGCCAGAGATGTAATGGACTGTGCGTGTCCCGGCATGTATAATTACAACCATGCAGTGCTCATGCACCATAGCCGTATGAATGATTAATAAAGAAATCAAATATTAAAACAAGTCAACACAAAAAAATAATAATGACATGCATAAGCAGTTGCTGAACAGGAATATCTCCTAAATACTGACACTTCTCACACAGGCACAAGTTTCAGCAGTGTGCTATTAAGCACCATTGGCATGCAGTAAGTAGACTGTTGTTCACAGTAAGCTGTAACAGCACAGTGAGACATAACAGTTCTGTGATAAATGTGAAAAAATAAATAAATCAAGTGTATCCGAAATGTTTTAATCCAAAGTGAGAAAGCCACCAATTCAAAAATAAAAGGATGCCTATTGTTACAAAATGGCTGCAGGCGTGAAAATAAAGCACAGTTATTGTTTGCTTTTAGCTTTGCTTCGAAGAAACTTAATTGTTACACATATATATTTACTGAATGATAATTCCAGGTGTTTTTAATGTGCTTGGTGTTGGTACGAAGCCCCATCACTTGCTTTAATTTATTCATCAAAGCAGCTGCAGCCTTTGCTCTTTAGAAAATCGGACAATCGAATATTTGATGAGAATTAATTTCTTCATATAATACGTGAATTTTTTTCCCCCTTTAGATTTACACATGTATCGCACTCTTTCCTCTACGTTTTGCTTTTTTGGAGTGGGATTGGTTTTAACTGGAAGTTGATGAGGGGTCAGGAGAGATGCGAACAGCCACAATCTTAGCCTGGGGGCAGATCGACTGGTGGCCAGAAAATGTATTCAGAGGGTGCTGTCCCTGCATCTGCCTTACTTTGAAGTTGCTCTCTCAACTCTGGCTTGTCGTACGTGACAGTGTGTTAATTTCCCCCCCGAAAAAGCAGAGATGGAGCACTCGTGTGTGTCGGTACCCGTGTATGTGTTTCCACGTGTGGTGTGTGTGTGTTCCTGTCGGAGTGTGCCCGGGTTGTATGTGTTTGTGTGCCGTTATGTGTTTGTGTGTGTGTGTTTGAAAGAGTGGAAGAGGGAGGAGAGAGGGAGAGATGCTGTGTGCCAATCCATACTCGCTTTGGAGAATTCAAGGTCATTCTTTCATGTTTTGCCAACCATCGGTCAATCAGTTTCCAATCAAAGTGGTGCTTAATTCAGCAGTAATTCCCATCTCCTCATCACGTTTTCGCCTCACTGTTCCAGAGGCATTAAAGCATTTCCCTTGTCTTCTCTCTGATCTTGCTGCAGTGTGTCCAACATGTCTTACCAGGGCCAAACCCGCCCTGTCAAGCTCTCTAATAATACTAAAGTGTGAGGAGGACATGTCAGATCACACAATGTGCTACTGCTGCTTCCATCTATCTCACTTCAGGAGATTTAGGTCTCACTTGATTGTCTTTGAAGCGTACCCAAATCATGTTCTTTCTTTAATCCGATGTGTCCTCCACAATGTCTCCATTCATTTTTTTTGTACAGCTTGAATTTCTGGAAATAAAGCAACTATTATAATAGATGTGGCCTCATACTGTTGTATATATGGTGCTGCCATTGTTATAAGATGCTTCATATACAGTATGTAAAACATATTGTTTTCTAGTGTTTTTATATTTAAAAAAAGACAGATTTAAGGGTTTCAAATCATTCAATCTGCCACTGATGTTGAATTATCCATTAGATCCATACATTTTTTAAACATCCTTAAATTCCCCTCATATGACCCCATTTTATAGACATAAAGTGCGTACCATCCTTCTTTCAGACAACACAGAAGGCTCAACAGATTTAAAAGGACGAAAACGAAACATTTGACTTTTCAGCCAAAGGGCAGGATCCACTGCAGATGGATTTACACAACTCTTTTGCATCACCACTATGCCATATTAGCTCACCTCTTCAGTCATCACACTAAGTCTGGATGGGAGTGCCTCATGCAATCATGGATCGCAAAAAAATAACCTCATATCCGTTTTAATCCACAGAAAGGTCTCCTTTCCAGGCTGGTATGGGCGTATATGGCATTTAAGACTGTGTAAGGATATGATTAGATGACAGTTTTTACTGCCTTGAGGGTGTAACTGAAACACTAAACTGTGCAGAGAAGAAGAAAAAATAAAAGACTTTGTTGCAAACTTTGCTTGCCCTTTTCCTTCTTTCTTGTGTTATGTTGCATTTGTAGTATCCTTTTCCTGAAAGGTTCAGGAAGTGTTTGGTTGCACAAAAAAACACTCCAAGACGGCTTTATGATGAAATGGATGTTGACTGTGTTTTTTTCTATTTGATCAAATCTAAATTGTGACATTATTTAATTCAGAGAGATACAGATTGAATTAACACATATATGACCAGTGCTTGAACCGCTTCGACTCGTAAATACAATAAATGAATGAATTAATGAATGCTGCCTTAGCAAAAGCTAATCAATGACGCTCTTCCATATAGTTTCCATAAAGGGTGCAACATTATGAGACCCAAAAGACATCAAACATGTCCGAGTCCTCCAGCTCCGATTTACATGGTTGCTAGGAAGTGCTCGCTTACGCCTCTTGACTGAAATACATGTTCATGTTTTTCTGTATTGCAGAGGATGCTTTTAAGGAGCATTATTTCTGAGAACTTCAAAGCCTGCCAAAAGCACTCTCCTTTTGGAGTGTGCAGCAGCTTGAAAATGTACTTATATTTTCCAAATGGACAGGAAGAGGCCCTCACTGGTATTGAGGTGATGCTAATGCATTGTGGTGCTAGTTTTTCAGCGTAACTCGTTTTACAGCACAAAAATACGGTCCGTAATAAAGTACTGTCAATCTTTTATAGGGTTTATTTCATATTAACTTTAATTTCCCATCATTTAAAATTCAAGAGGACAAATATACTCTTTATTTAGCTGTGTCTATATGGAAATGTGTCTTTTATGGCTTGAGGGAAAAAGCAAGCACAGTCCACAATGCCAACAGGTCCTTGTGGACGCTATTTACTGTGCACAGCTCTGTGGCTACATCATTGTCCACAAAGCCTGAGTCAGACTCTATCCACATGCTGCATCCAGACTTTCTGCTATCGCCTGGTTTTATTGATCCAGTTAACATCGCTCACAAGGTCACAGTCTTCGACTGTCTGTGTTTTCTCAGCTGAGGATGCATTGCAGCGCTCCTCGGAGGATTGGAGATTCTTTCCTGCGATATAAAACCCTGCCCAAGTGAGAGGCTGTTGACTTTATTTAATATGTCCGCCAGATTTTTTTTTTTTTATGAGCTCAACGCAAATGAAATGGTTTGCATTATGCGTGAACCATACGTTCCGCAGAGGCATGCACGGCTGCAGACAGCTGGAAGTAACTTGAGCCCCTCGGTCACTTATCAGCCCTGGTATCCCTGCCATTTCCCATAGCCATCTTCAAGCCAGAAGAATCCAGCCATTGTTTTCATCTCTGTGGGCCCTGTGTTAACTCAGCAGTGCCTCGCTGATTGTTGCAGAGATATTAAAGAAAATGGTAGATTTGTCTTTGTCCATATAACCCTGTCTTGTGACATCCAAGCTCTATGTGCGTCTGTGCAAGTATGTGTGCTGAGGGGGTTCTACTCGATGCAGTTCTAGAGAGCAGCTGCACCTGCCCTGTATGTCAACAACAGGGTCTGGAGCAGACACTCAAGAAGAGAGGTGGCTTTCACACCACTGGCTTCACTGGAGCTGCTTACTTTCCAAAGACAACAATGACCACGCTGCTCTGCTGCGCCACAGAGCTTTTAGGCTCTATAGGCTTGGCGCCTAGTCTGTGTGGCCTCGAGATTATCTCCCGACTGAGTCCTCTACATACAAGCTTATTGGACTTCCTCATGTCCCCTTGTTTTTCGTGGCTCTAAAGTTTCCAGGATGCTTTTTGACTGTCTGTTTTACACATAGAGACAGGATCCCCCGTGGGGGTTGTTAGGAGGTTACAGGGGGCTAGTAAAGAGGTCAGGGAGAAACTGTCAGTCTATTTCCTTTCTCTGGCCTTGGGAAACATGCACCACAAGTCTTCTGCATATTTTTAGCGTCCTTGCTGGTTTTTGTCTTTGTGTATCCACAGGAGAAGATAAAGTTATTCCCAGTCCGTGAGGACTTTTGTTTTTCACATGGATTACTTATTATTAGTGTTGTCTTTTACCCTCTCTATAGAATGGCCATGGCCAGCACACAGTCAGAAGGGTCTGGAAACCATCAACTTTATGTGTTGGTGTGTAAATCTCTCTTCCGTAGAATTTCTATAATCCTTTGCTGGAGGTTGCCTCATAGTTGAATGTCTACAGCTGGTAGTGTGTGCACAATCACAGGAGGCGGGGTTGCTGTGGAGAAAAAGAAAGCATGTGTGTGTATATTGTATTTCTCGTTCCTAGTCTATACATTTTAACATGAATTTTCAGGTGGGATGAGAAGAGTGATATATGCCATTTCCAACAAAACAGTTGTTTATATCTGTGTTGATTTGGTTTCAAATATCAGTCACGTTGAATAATTGAATAAACACATGTTAAATTGGAATAACATGTGCGCTTGTTTCTAAGCCGTCTTTGGAAAGTACATATTTATCTCCCTGATACTTGGAATGCTGTAAAAGATAGGTGCCACATTTAGCTGTTAGTAAATTGATGTGCTGGTAGTGTACTTTTTGCAGGGAGTCATGTTGATCGGACGCATCCCGTCCCGAATTGAAAATTGTCGCGATTGCAGAAGGGAAAAAAATCCAAGAGAAATGGCATAATTAAGCAAAGTGCAGCTCCCTCTCTTCTTTGCTCCAAGGTTAAGGCAGGTTTTGAGCGATTCAGCTGAGAGAGGGAGCTCTCATAAACCCGCTGGGCAGTCATGCTCATTTACATTCAGACATTATTTTCAGAGAATCACCTGAACTGTACCATAGCCCGGGTAATGTTACTCACAGACATGTTTTACCTGCTGCACCACATTTTTTTCCTGTGTTATCTCTAGATGCATCATCACCGCTCGCTCTCTTCGCTGCAGCTCATTCCTTCTCGGGGGAATGACTACATGCTCTTGTGTGGGTGTTAAAATAGCTGCTGTATGTCTGTTAAATAACTGTTGCAGAGTTTCCATCATCTTTAAAACCATTTAGGTCAATATCATTCTGTGTTCTTGCATTGTTCCTCATTTTCTTCGCTATTATATAGTAAGTGCTGTGAGGACAGTGTGTCTTCTGAAATAGACGGCGGTGAGAAGAATTTAGCTCTGAGATAAAGTGCTATTGTAAAAAAAACTCCTCCAAGTGAAGAAAACCACCTTGAAGATATTACATGTAAACAGAGAGCTTGTTGAACCACATAAAGATTATCTTAACCAGACTGTCGTTCTTGCTTTCTAATTCCACAATACAATTATCACTCTGTGAATTGGAAGGTATACATGCCAACAAAAATAAGTCATTTCTGTTTTGCTTTGGCCCTCCTCTCTATAATGCTTGACTCTGCAGCTGCACCGCCTTGTGGAAAACAAACAGTGCAGTGCAGCTGGGCTCCTCAAGACAGCAAAAGGGGAATTTTAATCCCATTTTTTTTTTTCCTTTGGCACCAGTCAGATTTATTTGGTCATAAAGAAAGGAAAAGCACCCCACCATCTGAGAAGGATTGGGAAGTGAGAAGACAAAATATGCCAGGACCCCAGTTGCAGACTAAGACACTCAACGGGCCAGGAAATGATCCCCAATAGGTCAAAGTGCTCAAAGCGCAGAGGAGTCAAATTAAATCAGATAGTGACATATTACTGGGATACCTGGACAGATCGCATCAGCCAGTCATACTTACAAGGACCACTAAGACTAAATATGTTACAGTGCAAACTATATCGCCAGTAACAGTTTAATCACCATGAGGCCCATAAGCAGTAGGCTACAGCTAAAGGCTAACCTGCACGTGTATCTCATCCATTCCCTGCAGCGCCATCTGAAAACAAACTATCCCGAGAGCCTCAAACCATTTCCAGCTGTCACGTCCCCGCTCCAGTATAACTCCTAACCTGATATGACAGGGCAAGATGAGGGTCAGGCCTCGAGGAAGATTCATAACATGTAACTCAAGCTATGAGCATTATGTTCATGATTGCCTGTGGTTGAAAAATGAAGATGGCCAAGTGCTGCACCTATTGTCACTCATGTTACCTTTATTAACTTCTCATCTTACATCGGATACTACAAGTCTTCATACATACAATAACAAGGCTAAAAACAATGGAAAAACACAATAATGCAATGGTTGAATATAACAAGTACTGTACATTTACTCAATTTCAGTTTTTTTCAGTTATTTTCGACTGCTTTTAAAGGGAAGTCTTGCCCTTTTTACACCATGACATTATTTGACAGTTGTAGTTACAAGTCACTTCGCTAAATAATTTGTTAATAATATGCGATCATGCATATAGAGGTAATTTACCTATGGATGTGTGAATCAATAGAGATGTCAGGCTATCTGTCATCTGATTGCACTATACATCAAATGTGAGGTTTGGGGACGGATAAAGAAAGGACCACAGCCTTCTTGTTGCTGTCGAGGTGCTGTGGATAAAAATCCATTTGTATTAGGCTGATATAATGAAATGCAAGAAGTATCTGGAATATTGTTCAAAGCTCCAGTTAGCTCAGCTCCATAAAAAAGATAGATGTGTCCCCGTGATTGTCCTGAGAATAGCAAGTCTACCCATTCCTCCGGTACCGAATCAAAGGACAGGCTGCAAACCCTGAAGCGCTTCGGTTCAAGCGCAATAAAAAATATTAAACCATTGCTCAAAAGCCTTAAAAATATAACTTCAAAAGGAAATATTGCTTGGCTGCTGTTTCACACAATAGCTCAAACTGATACACACCTCAGAGTGTGCTGTCAGTTTGTAAAGAGAGGTGCAAGAAGTTTCCATTATAGCAGCATGGTGTGTCTGCTTAAGTATTATAAATGTCTGCTGTTATGAGGCGACATATTTAATCGGCCTGCAAAAACAGCATTTATGTGGCTGTTTATGTGCTAGTCTGTTTAAAATGTCACTGCAATCACAAGCATGTATCTGCTCAATAGTTTCAGCCAGTGTTTTAGCTCTGTCTGTGGTTAAAGAATAACATTTATGTGGTAAGAACGGTACAATACAACCACTCCTTTCTTGGCTGTTTTGTTTTTTCTTTAATGATATGCCTTACCCGTCTGTTAGTTGCTTAGATTGAATTTCCCATTTTTGTATGGGAAAGCTTGTGGACTACGTCTGCCATTAAAGATTTGTAAAGAACGCACGCAAGGAACAGAGCCCTACACATGAAAAAACGTACCAGAGGCAATCAGGATGTTCAATATGAAGTAATCAGTCAAAGCCTTGTCCTGATTTCATTTCCTGAAACTCTTGATAATGACTGAGATTTTGAATGAAAGACGGTGTGACAAGAGAGGGAAAAAATAAGCAATTTTAATGTTTTGTTTTTAAGGGGTGCATGTGTGGAGGAGGGGGGTTAGCTCTTTATCATGCCTCACTAACCAACCTCCACTTTTGGGCCTTTAGGAGCATCCTGTGACCCTCCGACCTCCTGGACAATAGAGGCCAGGACGTTTCCCAGTGAGCAACGATGGAGCCAACAACAGGAACATGAGGGGTGCTCCTGGGAAACAAACTGTTTATTGTGCAGCAGGATGGACAGCCCCCAATGTCCCAGTCACTTACGGTCACATACAGTCACGGACACTAACCACACACCTCTACACGGTAAAATCTCCAGCGACAGGTGGCTGCTTCAATACCTATGAATCATGTAGCAAAAGTTAGAGAGATGTGTGTGTGTGAGTGTGTGTGTGTGTGTGTGTGTGTGTGTGTGTGTGTGTGTGTGTGTGTGTGTGTGCTTGGCTGTAACAAAAGTACAAAGATAACAAGAATATTTCACATGCTGTGACTACCTAATACTTCTTTTATTATGTTTTTTATGAGTCTACTCGCTTTGTCCCAGGACATTGTTTCAACTGTTGCTTTCCCTTCATTTCTGCACGGGCTCAGGCTGCAGATGATAAGTTTATATTTAGTCAGACTTTCTATTTGATAACAGTACCAAGCCATTTGTTGGTGCTGCCACTGCCTGTCTGTTTCAGAGGAAATCCCTCCTTTGTCTCTCAAGGAAGCTCAGCAAACTGGAAAAACCTGAATTTTGCATCACAACTCAAACAGCCGGAACACATTTAATTACCGAGAGTCACCGCTAAACGTATTAGTCAACACTCCAGACTAGTTATTACCTAGGCTCTGGAGACCACTCATTGCAAGAGCAGCACAGTAAAACAGTTTCCAGAGCTGTCAATCACCGTGCCAGAACTGTGGTGCAACACAGAGACACAGGGGGCTCTGGGGATTTATCTTTAAGTGCTTAACCCCGAAGGATTACTGGTTCTTTATGACTATATGTGTGGTTTGTGTCTGTGCTCCATGATGCTCATCTGATAAGGGTGGATCAGAGGTGACGGACACAGGGGACTGGATCAGATCTCATTCTTTCTGCTCTCTCCATAGAGACATTAAACACTGATAATCAGAGAAGAATTTAAAAAAAAAAAAAAAACATAAATTATTTTGGAGATGATGACTCCATAATTCATCAACAGGGTGTTTATTTGAGTTTTTTCATCACGTTTTTTTCTTTTACTTTAGTACATTCCAAAGGAAAACTGTCCACGTTCAACTCACTACATCTCTGCAATGGCTGAATTTACTTTACCAATTAAGATATGACATGCAAAACATATGATAAACTTTAAATCTGATGCATTGCTATAGTTTAAACTAAAATGCCTTTTGAAAGGGACCTTTCTTCAAACGTTGTATGTTTGTATGTTCAAAAAGGGCCCAAAGAAACTTATTCAGTAAACAAGTCATAACTCAGCCTGTCACTTTTAACAGGTTTGGTCTCTGAAAACACTAATGAAGTATTATTTTTGTGCTTTAGACATCCCGTAACCAGCTATGCAATTAGACCAATAAAACCTGCAGAGTACTCCACAGCCACAGTTAAAACTTATAATGCTATTTAATAAGCACATCCTTGAAGCTATAAATGTTTATATGATTGCATCATTTAATACTTGTAGGACAAAAAAACATGCACCGTGTAGCAGCTTGTTTTAATATCCGAAACACAAGAAGAAGACAAGGGGAAGCTTCACTTTTCTCTTGTAATGGACTTTCCGTTATTGATCCAAGTTAGTAAAACTAATAGTGATACCCGCAAAAGCAAAAGGAAGATTTGAGGAATAATTCAGAGATTTTCTAGGTCAAAGGCCACCTTAACACTGACAAGCAAAATCAAATCACAGCTAAGGAAATGAGCCATGAAACATTGATTGCTCCCCTACATAATAAACCCTTTTTTCCAGTTGCTTAGCTCAAGAATTATTTGATTGTGCAGAGTGCTGACTTCACTGCAAACATGAGCACTGCTTGCACATATTGCCTGAGTGTATAATCAAATCAAGACCATTGATACAAGGAGTGAACAAATATCTCTTAGTATGTGGGAACAATGGAACTTTGTTCCATAAGAGTGTCCTCAGAAATCTAATACACTGACCGAAGGTAGAACACCTCTGGGGACTGAGAACCCAGCTTGTGCTCAGCGTTAATTGGTTGTGATTTTATTGGATAATTCAGACATTAGCAAGATCCATTTAAGTTAATTTTGAAAATGACAGTGACCATGTGCTTTGTCAAGGCAATCGCAACCATGGGAAAAGTGCCATCGAGAGGAATATACTTAAGTTAAGACGCAGCTTTAGCATAATTGCAGCAATAAGTGGAATGCTTTCTGTTATACAATGGAACTTCTACTAATGATGATTCATGTGACCAAAGAGACAGATCACTGGAGTCTTTTCAGTTCATGGTTTCAAATAACAGCACTATAGGCTATATTCCTCATGAGACAGGTCAACTAAGCTCCAACTCCCACCCATATCATCCCAGTTCTGACTCACTCACGCCTTGGCTCATACATCAATTTGGAACTTGGGGCACCAGCCCTGTAACAAAAAACTCAACTTCTGCTTATAGGTGGGAAATTCCCCATACAGGTCAGTGATATGTTGCTTTATAGAAACCACAACATCTCTTGCTTATTGCTTTGAAAGTTTACAAGGTAGCATCACCCCATAACTGAAGGGCTCACTATCTGTCCACTACGAACCCTGTAGGTTTAAAGTACACAGTAGCAAGCAAACCAATGTGATTTGAGATTTCAGAGGAAGCTGCAGAAGAGTGACTGTGGGAGGCTTTGTGAACTGAGGCTTCAAGCCAACAACGTGTGGGCTTGACTGTGTCTGAAAACCTCATGCTGATAAATGGCCTCTCCAAGAAGACCAACTCAGAACACAAGGCCCCTGCTGCACAAGACGCAAACTGCTACCTCTGCTGCTGGCTGAATCTGATTACAGGCAGGCCCTGAGGACAGGCAGGTCATTGAGAGCACAGAGATGAGCAAACAATAAGATATTATCTGAAGGAATCTTCAGCTTTCCAAAGGAAAATGGTCCCTCTCAGTGTCACATTGACGATAGGATCCTCAACCTGACACTGAATCAGCCATTTAAGAAGAATGAACACTGTGACCCATTCATACATACTCACTAAAATAATGAGAGCTCTTTTTTCACTCTTGTTTAAGACATATAAAGGGAAGCTCATGAGGCTTTGCAAGACAAGGCTGTGCAGAAACCAGAGCATGCAGCTGACTCAGATGAATATGCCTTTACAATGATTGGGTATTGAATGAACAATTCTATAGTCTTTTTCTTTAGTCTTGTGTTTGCGTAAATAATACATTTATTTGGCTTTATTGTACTTTGCTTCTCCATTGTCATGCACTTTCACCCCGGAGCAAATTCGTTTCGAAACAAAACTTTAATGAATTAAGTTATTCCGAGCATGTAGCAACTGATTTCATAAATGACACAGAAGATCTTGCAAACACGTTTTCTGGTCAAAGCTGTACATTATCCATTCTGGCCATAGCTTTCCTATGTGTGTTTTTGTTCTTTTCAAATAGTGACATCTTGTGGACGCCTGGCCTCAATAATTGTGCTGTATATGTTTTGGGAATGTATTCCCCTGTTGTTACAACCCTGCATTCTTAGCTCTAGTAATAGTGCTGTTAACTTGATGAGGATGATGATTGCATTATTGATGATTTAAATATATATATTCAAATAGAGAATAACGTTTGATTTAAGGCAGCATATGTGATATAGTGGCAAACAGACTGGAGAACATAAGTAACATGCAGTTGTTTTCTCGAAATTACCATTTGGATTATCTGCGTTAAGTGTTGGAAGTGATTTAACTTTGATTTCGTGATGGGGACCGTATTAAAACTGTTAAAAAAAACTAATAATGTACAGTATTTCAGAACTACAGTCATGGAAGTCGTAGCCTCGTCGTCGTTCACAAAAGAAAAGTCTCGCGATATTACCACAACCCGTTTGACAGGCAGGAGGTGAGAAGCGAGACAGCAAAATATTCCGGTTGTTCTGTTGTAAGCGAACGAAAGATCAACATTTACCATACCATTTGTCGCTTTTATTGAACTAGAAACAAACCAAGCCTACTGTAACGTTATATCACACGTGATTTCCTGATTATACGTTAGGTGAGATTAGGAAGTACGCGGCCACAGAAGCCGAATTATATGAGTGAAGGGCTAGCTGTTAGCTGGCTAGCTACATAGCATAGCCATTGATGCAATGGCGTTGAAACGAATCCAGAAGGTGAGTGTATATATTTCTTTCATGTGCTACCCTTACCCGGTGTTTTTTCTGAGCACAGGGCCCTCTATTAAGACCACATCAGTGTGTTGCTTTGTATTTATTATTTCCGTAGAATTGCTTGTTTTGTGCTCATTTTTAAAGACAATTCACAGACAAAGACGAGCTAACCGCTGGTGGCCATGTTGGTGCATTGCTACCGTGCTGTTAGCTATGAATAACAACTCAAACAGCGCCATTATGTTAAAAGCTAGCTACGCTTTGTTTACGTTTAGGTGAATATTTACCCGTGTTACTTTTGACATTCAGCACCTTATGAATACTTACGTAACGGTGGCTAACATGCTAAACAAGTCGTGTCGTAGTGCAGCGCTAGGCTAACGTCTCTGGTTTGACTGATTGACGTTTAACGTTACAGGATTTGGTTTTAATATCTTAGCTTGACAGTTGTCTTTATCCTTGTGGTTGCTCACTAGTAGTATGGCTGGTGATGTTTTTAGTTGCTGAATGACAGATGCTTGCTTGTTGCCAAAATTGAAACTCTAGTGTCGGCGTTGCCATATATGGAATGGCAAATGGGCCAGTGGAGCAGGCCACGGTGTGTATTTATATAACAGAATAGATAGGCTTACTTTCAGGAGATGTTAAATAACGGGCTTTATTTCTATGTAACCATCTGTTGTTTTGCTGTCAGTGCGTTGAATGTAATGCTGTGGCGGTTGACTCTAGCCGTTACATTTTATGTGAATACAATAAACGGAATTTAACATTCGAGTGTATTCCTTTTATTTGATTATTTCTGTAGAACATTTTTGTTCCTTTTCTATTGAGCTTTGTAACCTTTGTAGTTAACATCTATGGCCCGAACTGCACTGATGACTAAATTATTTATGAAGCCATCTGTCCCAAAACAACTATTTACTTGTCAACAACCTCAGAGCTAGAGTTTGGTCGATATCCGGTTTGTCCGGTTCGTTGTACTAGCTTGCACCCGTTTGATTTTATGCAAACTGGTGAACCAATGTTCAGACAACTTTACCTCCCTGTAACTCATCCTGTCAGACTGGACTGATAAACCTCTGCAAGTGTAGTTAAGTAGAGTTTACCAATGACTCATCACCTTTATAAATGTTGGTAAAATTATGTTATTATTATTATTATTATTATTATAGCATATTGCCCTAATGATGAGGCTCAAGCATCATCATATTTACTTGTGTACCCACATGTACACGATATAAATACAAATTAAACTACCACTCTGTTTTCAAACCTAACTTAAAGTGTATGTTATTTCCCTGCAGAGAGCCCAGGTGTCGCAATACATCAACTGACTAATAGATTCAAGGCTCATTCATTATGTGATTGTTGTGTCTTTAGGAGCTGTCTGACCTGCAGAAGGACCCACCTGCTCAGTGCTCTGCTGGACCAGTTGGGGAAGATTGTAAGTAGTGAGGAAATTGCTGCATCAGTTTATGCCTGAACGTAATACCTCTTTGAGATTACAACAGAAGTCATTGTGCTTAAGAATGTTTCATCCATATATATATATATATATGCTAAATGCATTATAAATCTTTTCCCCAGTGTTTCATTGGCAGGCAACAATAATGGGTCCGGTAAGTGAAACTGTAGCTAAAACCAATGGAATAATGATTTAAATATTACAAAAACAATTCCATTTTCTGTCGACTAACTTGTCTCATTTTTGTTTTTATTTCAATAGAGTGACAGCCCTTATCAGAGCGGAGTGTTTTTCCTCACCATTCACTTCCCGACAGATTACCCCTTCAAACCACCCAAAGTGAGTGGGTCTATGTCTTATGTGTCACATGTTTCAACTCACTTCTCATTCATTCATTTATAGTGTGATAACTGGTAATTGGCTTCGCTGGATCATTACAACATTGTTTTTTCCGATTTGTCACAGGTTGCATTCACAACAAAAATTTACCACCCTAATATCAACAGCAATGGAAGTATTTGTCTGGATATACTGAGATCACAATGGTCACCTGCACTTACAGTATCAAAAGGTAAGTGATAATACAGTATTCATATTAGCGTATTGACATTTGTATTTGTTAAAACAGTGGTGAATGTTGGCTAGCACTAGCCAGCACAACCACAGCACTAGGGCCCCGACTCTTGTCACAGCAGAATGTGATGCAAGCAGTATTAGAGGTACAATATACGAGATTGGGAGTGTTTCTATTTCCTCGCAAACTACAGCAAAAGTGCTGACGGAGAGATGCAAATACCAACACACACACACAGGTAGAGCAACTTCATTCTCTGCTCAGGTAGACATTACTCCACTATATCTTTTCATTGCAAGTAGCTGTTTGCTGCTATATTAATGCTCTGCATCATGGATATTACACCTTTAATGTTATTAGCTACAATTCAGTTTTACGAGTCAACATGTCCACTTGTAGAAGGGTTTTAGAGGATGTGAAAGTGACCACAATCACTTTGCACAGGGTGGCAACACGGCAAACATTCAGCATACATTTGAAATATCTCAAATTTTACCGCTTAAATAGATTCAGAAAGAACAGCTGAGAATACATCACTGCTATTTGGTGAGACAGGTGAAGTCCTGACTATGAAACCTGACTATAAAATTGTCATTTTGTCGAAAGTATGTTACATTTTCAGGTAAAATTATACCTTTTGATTCTTTTTTTGGACCATTTAAGTGTCACAATCTTGATTACCTTTCAGTTTCAGTACTCTGGCTGAAGTTCAAAGCTCTTGTATGCCGTCAGCTGGTGTTGAGTGTTCTTCCCCAGTGCTACAATACTGTACATGTAAATGGCAGAAAATTTGACTTCTTACCTCATTGCAACATCCAAAGACCACTTACCCTTTAAGTGCATTGTATGGATCACACCCGACTCTGAATACTTCCCATTCATAGCAGGCATTATGTGGAAGAGTGATGTTGCCACCAAAGTCTTTTTCCCCCCAATTGGACTTTTTCCAGTCTCATGTGAAATGTCAAACCAGGTCTATGAGATAAAGAAAGGTCAAGTCGGAACAAATCCTGGAACAAATGAAGTTCTGATCAACTTTTCAATTTAAAATTATGTCTTATAGAATACATAAAAAATACAGTATGAGTGAATAACTCGGTGCCTTTTAATTATTTGATCATTATTCTCAAGGCACAAACATGATCAGATATATTATTCGGTATTTGTCCATGTGTATATATATTGATATTCCATTTGATCAATATTGCTTTGCCCGATTGTGATGAATATCCAAAGTCAGAATCACACATGGCTGCGCTGGTATTAAGAGTAGCCAGTAAATCCACTGTCATTGTCCAACTGGGTTTCTGTTAATGTAATCTAATTACTTTTTGATTCACTCTTCCACAGTATTATTGTCTATCTGCTCTCTTCTTTGTGATCCAAACCCGGACGACCCACTGGTACCAGAGATCGCCCATACGTACAAGGCTGACAGGGAAAGGTAAGTGTAAAACATGAATGACGTCTCTCAGCTTTGATCACTGTCATTACTGTCTTATTATTTTTTGGAGATTACGTTCTTAGTTTTCTAGGTCACCTGAACCCTTTTTCCAAACTTTGCATATATTTTACAGGTACAACAAATCAGCAAGAGAATGGACACACAAGTATGCAATGTGAAAATGCCAGGGAGATCAAAATAGAGAAGAAAAGAAACACGTTTGATTTGTAACTTGAGGCAAATGAGCAACAGAGGTGATGATGAGGAGGAGGAAGTGATACAATGAGGTACAGTGCCACCTGGCTTTCCATGTGCTGAGCTGCTACCATGTGCTGTCCTTCATGACTTGTGTGAATCTGCTGAGCAGGACCTGATGGGCTCCTTAAAGCACTCCCATATGGAATACCGGAAACTCTTCACAGTCCATACCGCCACACTCAGACTTTAAACTGTTACTCCCGCTATTGTGATTTTCACCATTGTTGTTGCTATTCATACTCATCATTTTCACTGTCAATGAGTCATATTGTTGTGCTGTTCTGAAGCAAAATGTTTGATTTGTTTTTGGAGATAGGCTCTCCCTTCATTTTCAGAGGTACTGTCTGTGTCCCACTGGATGTCTTGTTATTGCTGTATTTCCATGTATTTAGTGGCCTTTCTGTGTTATGATTTTTGGTATATGTGCAATTGAGGCAGAATGTTCCCTGTTAAACTCAAAATGGTGCAGTACCATTACCAGCAGCTGATCTGTTGGCTCATACTGTCTCTACCCCGTAACAATGTGAAAGATGCAACGAAGGATTGGTCTCTTATCACTCACACTGCATTTTAAATTGCAATAGTATTTAGTGGTTTTGAGGACACTGTTGAGGCGAATGTCAACTCCCATTTTTCTCACACATGATGTCATTGCCCTTCTATCCTGTATAACACCGATGGCTGGTATCCACAGTGCACACAATACTACTGTTTGACTTATTACTTGTTGTTTAGCTATGAACATGGCTACTCTTTGGTATATAGCTGAGTTGTGTGCCACCTCCTCAGTACAGTTACTCAGGTATCAAACCAAATCATCAGCCTTTACATGCAGTGACTCATTGTGAGAAAAATGGCCAGGTCCCTTATCATCAGGCTTCTTAAAAAATGTACTGATCCAAGTTCACTGGTTTGTTCATATACTAGAAAAAGTTCACCCTGAAGAGACAAAATGATGAAAGAAGGATCCGCACTCCTGAAGTTCTTTATGCGTATAGGCCCCGACGGTCTGTGTTGCACAAAAATATGCGGTCCCAAAAGTAGTCATTTTGTCTCTGAGAGGGCTTTTTTATTATCCCTCTCAAGTTCTTTTCGTTTCCATCTTCATTTTTTTTTTTTTAGCAACATTTGGATGCGAGTAGCTTTTAAACGATGCCGTTACTCATGGACATAAGAACTTAAACAGACGTGGCATTTTTCAGAACCTAGTCATATCAAGTCATGTGCATCTTGTTACTTGAGGTGAAGAAATACAGTTTTCATGACAATTTCATCTGCTTTAAACATCAAGTGATGTGACGATTGTCAGCATTTCTTTATGTTTGTATTCGGGTCTACAAAGGTTTGTTTTGTTTTGGGATTAACAATCCACACTGGCAGTACAACAGTTTGTCTCGTTGAAACATTGGTGACCGTTTGTATTGTACCTTTGAAAGCTTTAGTGATAGGTAATTTCATTTTCATTCATGTCACCAGAATTGAACAAGATTGTGATGTGTCATAATGTAATATTGGTTTTAATATAATTCATTGTGGCTGTTGGGTAAAATAGTTCTTTTCTTTCTTTCTTTCTTTTTTCTTTGTCACACTCATAATGTGCTGATGCTGCCAATATAAAGGGAATTGTTTGACATTATAAAGGGGAAGACATTTAGCTTTTGAGGCATTATTGAGTGGATTCACCCAGATAGGTCCATACTAAAGCATGAACATTTTAGAAGCTTTGATTGTAGAATTAACACCATGGTTCAGGCACCAAATTTTCATCATTGTCAGCTGCTGTAGAGAAAATTATCAAAAAAAAGTCATTTTGAAAATACAGTATATGCTAAAAGGTTTTGAAAATATATCCTCAAAATGCAGTGAAAGTCTTTTTTTCTGCTACCAGACCACAATTGAAAATGACTTGCTTAATAGTACTAGTTCAAACTTTGTGTGCATTGTTCGTCTGGCTATTTATTTGAGAGCAGAGTATCTTCCAACTGTACCAATGAATGCAGCCTCAATTCTTCATGTGAGTGGTGCGGCATTGACTTCCTTTGTCCAGTGTGCTCAATAGAGTTTATATAGGCAGCTTGGCATGCTTTGCACTCTGGCGAACCTTCTCACAGCCATTTGCCAGATATCAGGGATTTCGTTACAATTCATCTGCCTAACACCTGTCTAAAATTTTAGCCTTAACCCTCATTTTGTATATATATATAGAAAACATTGTCATGAACTGTAAATTTGCTATCAGGGCTGTATCCCCCAAATGGGTGATTCATTTCATCAAAAGACATGGAAACCTGCTTGAACAGTAACAATATTTTTGTTGAAAATGACAACCTGGCTTTCTCTTGACAGCAGGACCAGCCTTCATGCATCTCAAAATTTGGAATATGTCTGCTTGAAATGCCACCATGAACGTCCACTTGTCCTCACATAGCCTACACAAGATAACTATTGACCTTGTCATAACATATAAATAAAGCTCATCTTGGTTTACCGTTGTCTGCAGTCATTTTTGTGTCTTTATGATGTAATACCTATTGATGGTATTAAAGGAGGAGTGGATGACTAGAAATAACCAGAAACACTTGTTAATAAGCTAAAAGTTAAGCGAATATCGTACAGCTACGTGTACTGATTTTGTTCTCCACTTCCAACGTTTCCCCTCATTTTACTAATTTTTACATCGGCACACTGCTCTAGGGTGCGTTTAATTCAGTGAGCTCTCAAGCGGGGTCTGTGCGGTGCAGACAGCATAATCTTTGTACAGACCGGTATTTTCTTATTTCTCACTTTACTAAAGTCAGAATGTTGTGCAATCTAAATAATTATTCGGAAATTGTACTGCGCAGATACATGGCCGAGTTCAATTTAAAAAAATGCAAACTAGCTCCGTGCTGGCGGAGTGTCCCGTTACGCAATATGCAGGACTCCGTGGCTAACATGTAGCCACTAGCTACAACTAGTCCATCGCTGCACAGCTGAAAGTCAGCGTCATCGCCACTCCTCCCAATAGGAAGGGCGCATCCCGGATAGCTAGCTGGCTAGCTGTACTCCGCACAACGATGGCAGTTAATCTCAGCAAAAATGGCCCCGCATTAACATCTGCATTCAACGAAGTGGTAGATGAAAAATCCAACACCAACTGGTAAGGAGCAGTCTTTTCAAAAACAGCACTAGCGCGTGTGTAGGAGGCGTTATGTTAGCGTCAGTGTTGGCTAGCATTGAGCTGTTCGTCAAGTAACGTTAAGTTAACGGTAACCTAACGGTAGCTAGTAATATTGTTAATCAGCTAGGTACACTGACCAACCAACGGGCTAAACACTTCGTCTAAGTCATGTCTTGCCTGTATTTTATTAAACTATTCGTACGAGTTTGTCATGAAATTGGATTAATAGGTTGATGGCTACCACCACCCACTTCCTGGTAAGATATCAGAAGTTAAAAAGGCCAACATGTGAAAGTCATATCCAGGAACTTCCTCTTAGCGCTACCTCACGTTACAGAAGTGCGTGTTGCTTTGAGGTTGAAAACAAACCCGTTGATGACAGCGACAGTGTTTAACGATGACCTGAATTAATTGATCGCAAACGAGGCAATTGTCCAGGGAATCCTGGTGGCCATATATTCAGTCCTAAAAGTTGTCTATTTTTAGGCTGTGATTTGGACAGCCACCTTGCTGTTTCTATAGTTTTTTTTTCTAAAGTAATTATCATGTAAATTACAATGTAGTCATATCACCTGGTTGCATGACAATAACACAATCTCATACGTTTCTGTATGAGATGAGGCCAAATGATGATTCGTCTGTGTACTGAGGCAAAACCAGAGCATCTATGGTTTTCTATTTAGTAAGACCCGAAGGCCTGGAATATTATTTGCAACCATAATTGTTTGCTGTTGAATTAGAGCTGTAAATAAAGACTTTCTTCATCAATTCATCCCTAGATTATTTTCTGTATTAATGGAACAGTTGTTTTGAAAAATGCCAATATTAGATATTCAGTTTCCAATCATTTACAACAAAGAAAAGCATTAAATCCATACAGATTTAGGATATTTTTGCTTGGAAAAATCCCTGAAATGTTAATCAATTATTGAAATTGTTGCATATTAACTTCATGGCACTGACCTAGTTGTTTCAGCTCTATATCAAATTATAGTTGTATCCCTCCCTCATCCTCTAATAGTCAGTCCTGACTATAATTGTGTGACGTTGTAACCTGGGACACAGGAAGACACACGATTAACTGAGTTCAGACCAAACTGTTGTTGCTGCTGTAGCGTTAGGACCTCGTAGGCAAACTGAACATTCTGGCAAAGATTGGAGTGTAGAGCTGAGATAGATGTACAGCAGGAGCTTGATGGGTCTCAGGTATGCAGGTTGATTGGCAGCAGGAGAGAATTGAGTGCTACACGCGCACACACACACACACACACACACCCAAACAGAGAAAGGACAAACGAGACCATACAAGAAACAGAAGGAAAGGGAAAACAGCAGACTCCCTAAAATAAATGGAGCAGCCCAGCCAAACCCTGACTATATTACTGGCTGTTATATTACTCGGTACTGTAATACAACAATAAAGGCCAGAGATTAAATTATAAACTTACTGAAACAACCAACCAATTTAGCTATAACCTGTAAAAATGACTAACATGGCTGATTTTAATTGGTTTTAAAATGGCAGCAGTATTGTATTGACACTACCATACTTGTGTAAAATGTATCCTGTTGGAATAGGGCTTAGCTTGGGGGTGATGTTGCATAAAATCTGTGTACAAAACTTCCATTGTTTCGTATCAAATGTTGCACATCAACCTCTGGAACGAAACCCTTGTCTGTCTCAGTGTGAGCCGTTTAGCTGGTATTTTAATATCCTTAATCCTGTTTTTCACAGGGCCTTGTTCACCTACGAGGGAAACAGTAATGATATCCGCCTGGCAGAAAAGGGAGGTGAGTAACTGAGTAGATATTGTTAACGGGGGTTTTATGGTCTCAACACGATGTTATCAAATGTCTGCAGGAATTTCACCGTCAACATTTCAGTACAGCATGCAGTACTGAAACGTCAGCACAAAAGGAATGCTTGCCGCTGCTTTCTCACCCCATAATTTGTTAGAAGAAAAATGCCCAGGGTTACACAACCAACCACAGCAGCCATTTGACTTTTCCACAATGTTTATTTGTCAGATGGAGGACTGGAGGAGTTGGTTGAAGAGTTGAACAGTGGAAAAGTGATGTATGCTTTCTGCCGGGTCCAGGATCCAAATTCTGGCCTGCCTAAATATGTCCTCATCAACTGGGTTTGTGCTCCACTTAACTATTGTACATTTGTTTGTCTTCTTTGAAGTGTCCCTCCTGGAAGAGTCATTCTTTGTGTTTCAGACTGGAGAAGGAGTGAAGGACGCCAGGAAAGGATTATGTGCAAACCATGTCAGCTCCATGGCCAATTTTCTTAGGGTAACATTGCACCAAGTTTTGAGTCTATTTTTCGAATATACATTTCAATTTCAATCTGTTTGTTTGCATGTAGGCCAGTCTGCATGTTAGTGATGGTTTTGAGCTAGACTAAACACAAAGAAATCATGGGTGTCAGCGTCCTTCATATCATATCATATCAGCAAACAGCACACAATTGGGTGGCGCATGCATAAATCAAGATAACAACTGTAGGTGTTTCTCTATTTGTGCGAGCATTAAAATGAACTTTTATTGAATGGTGTTACAGGGGGCCCATATCACAATAAACGCCAGAGCAGAAGAGGACGTGGAGCCCGAGGTGATCATGCAAAAAGTGGGCAACACCTCCGGAGCCAACTTCAGCTTCCACAAAGAATCTTCCAGCCGCTTCCAGGACAGCGGTCCTCAGGGTCCAGTGGTATGCAGCGCATGCAGTTCCTGCCTTGTGCCCTCCTGTTCGCTTATGTTTCATGCTAGAAAGATAAGCAGAGGGTTAGATCTTAACTAGGCTCCTTAATCTCAAGACATGGATACATTTGAAATGTTTGTTTTTACTTCTTTGTTATGACCATACACACTCAAGCAGCTCTCTCACTGGAAACAAGTTTCAACAAACAAACTCTCCAAAGGAGAAAACCTGGAAGATGCTGGCCTACATCAATGTTCTCTACACAAAAGAAAGCAACCATTGGTTCATATCTGATAGTTACTAAAAGATCAAAACAACTCGCACTATATATATTAGACACACTGTGTGTTAATATTTTAACCAAATGTCTGGTGTGACATCAGTTAGAGAGAAGATAAACGTTAACCTTTTTATCCAGTTAATGAATAACGACAATGAAGACTGAATAATGATGAACAAAAAAAAGGGATGAGTTAGGTTTAGGTTAAATATGCTGACAAGCTGTTCTCATAGTTGGATCCCACTGTATTTAGTTTTTCTTTTTATAATGTAAAAATGTTTACACAATGGTATCAAGTTGTCGTTTCCTTCATGTAGGGCTCAGTGTACCAGAAGACCAACGCCATGTCCGAAATCAAAAAGACCAACAAGGGCAACTTCTGGGCTCAAGCAGAGGTAGGCTCCTGAACTTATTAAGCTGCTGCAGACTTCAACTTCACCTCTGTGTCAAAAATACCTTAAAAAAAGTTATCTAGACATGTTTTTGAGTTATTGAAATTGCAAGAACTCTTAATATTGCACGAGTTTGCAGTTTTGAAACATTTGACATTTCTTTAAAAAGACTATTAAAAAATACAATGCAGGCAGTTTTTATCCATCACGAATGTAAGTCAGCAAAAGCACTCTTGTAACTTGGTCCTTTGTCTGCAGTTTTTGCTCATCAACCACACCTGTCACAAATGCACCCAGAAAGCGGTGCTCATTGCCTTGCAGTTTTGTTAGATAAACTATTGCGAAATAATGGCTGTAATATTTGCAAGATGCCAAACCCCGTCGCTGACCTTGCTGTCTGACTTGTCTTTTAGAAAGAAGAGGAGAAACGTCGCCTGGAGGAGCGGCGCAAGGATGACGAACAGCGCCAGCACCTGGACAAGGAGACGAAAGACAGAGAGGCCAAGGAGACAGTGCAGAGGGACCAAAGGGACAAGGAGAGGGCCACTATAATCGACCAACAAAAGTAGGTCGAAGCTGAAGGAAATGCACACCGGTTAACACCGTGATGAAGTATCACCTAATCAAAGCGTTGAAATTACAAAGCTTCTTCTCGTCTTCTAAATGGTCTTTTTTATTGAATAGGAAGTACCAGCAGCAGCAGGACCCTGAGAGCAAAGACCAGGAGAAACGCTCGGTGAGTGTCTCACAAGGTTTCACTTTGAGTAAATGGTTTTCAACTGTGAAGTAACCTGACGGATATCAGGACTCGGATGCTAATATGAGGGTGAATGTGGATCGGTGTGAAATTTATATTTCACATTGAGTGCTACCCACTTATCTACGACTATGTTGATAGTTAACTAAGTTTTGGTAGTGCACACATCTTGGTAAGGTAGCTAATGTCAGCCGTGCCAACATTGATATCGACATTATCAGGAGGAGGAGGAGGAGAACCAGGCGGCCCAGAAGAAAGCAATCAAGAGAGGTGAATCTGTGGAGAAGGCCAATGTGAGTTCCCCTTCCTGAAAGCGCTCTCTTCTGGCCGATCTACTTTCCTCTTTATTGCCTATTTCAAAACAAGTGTCTTTCTAATCAAATGGGAACCCTTTGAAGCTCAATGTAACACCTGTGTCCCACTCTTTGCTGCATGAGCTCTCCTTTCTCTGCGATCATTTACGGCGACATCTGTCCGTCCTGTAGTTTTTCTCTCTGCAACACTTCCCACTGCATTATTAATAACCTGCGGCTGTCTAATGCTTATTGCATGTATTGTCTGTTTTCCTTTTCTTTCTTTTTTTTCTAGGAGGCGGCTTCTCTCATCTCTCAGCGTGCTATGAACCCCAGAGAGATGTTCAAGCAGAGAGAGAGGGGAATAACTCCCAGCGACTCAGACGTTCCCTCTGCTGCCCCTGCCAGCCCCCAGCCAGGTATCAGCCGTGCATACACAGTGACCTCTCCATATATGCCGTGTTTGCTTTAAATGTCACAGCCCTTCCTGCGTTACTGCAAAGCTCTCTTAGCCTCGCTCTCAGCTAGCAGAGAGTACAAACCGGGTGAGGAGATTTCCTCCCGACACGGTCTGTCTCAGAGCTTTAACTTTCCATCAGACTGCCTAGTTGTCTCATAGTCATACCAAACGCTGTGTCTCCATCATGGTGTCTGCTCTTCTTCCGTTCAACCGGTCTGCACTATGTTTTTTTATTTTTTGCATGATTTGGGGGTTCCATACGTGTCTCTGCTCAGGGCGTCTGCAAAGCCCTTTTCTGTCTAAGCCAGTGTATGAAAGTGAGCGAGCCAGTTCACCTCAGCGCCAAGCTTCTCCTGTGCCAGCAGGCTCCGCCTCTCCTGTCCGCGCCACAGGTGTGAGCTCTCACATGCACACACACACACACACACACACACACAAACTAGTACATATAAAATGCATACACTACATTTTGGGTGACAGTCTCATACTTAACTTAAAGCTTCATTTGTCATTGTTGTTTCTGTGTGTGATCATCTTCATAATCCTTATAATCACAAATTGCATCATGAGTCATGCTTCCGTTCAATGTGCTTCTTGTTTCCTAAGAAACTTTCAGATTATTGTTTTGTTGTAAGTGCACCATGCCACCAAACCCCTTGTGTCTGAGAGGGGTGGTTGTGTCCGGCCTGTGTGGACTTGTGAATGTGTTCCCCTGTGTACATGCATGTCTGTGCTTGTGTTTTGGGTGATAAGAGCCCGATGTGGATGATGGACAGTCCAGGTGTGAGTATGATGAGCAGGAGGTGACCCCCCAGGAGCAATGTGAAGGTGGGGCCCATTTCACACAACACCACCCTCAGTGTTGAGCATCAGCTTTCCAACCCACCCATCTGCTTCTCATATACATTGTTTTGTGATTTGTCATAAGCACATTATTCCCTGCAGCTAAACGGTGCTGTCAGGATTAGCTGCTGCTGCTGCCACCTGCTGGTAGGTAGACAGCCCCGACACGTCATACTGATGGTAATCTGTCTTTTCAGAGAAGACACTGGCTGCCAACTCCTACGTCCAAGAGACGCCTTGTGAAGAGCCTGCTCAGGTGATTGTTTACTGACTGTTTGTTATATAAAAGAGGTAGCTCAAATCAAGCAACTGATAGATTATAGCTGAGAAAGTGGAGCAACATCCTACCCATGCGAAGCAACACACCTCCAGCTAACATATAGTGCAAGTCTACAAGCAGTAATCAAAGTCGTCCTATTGAAGCTGGACAGTTTTTCAGTGGTCGCACAGTGAATGGCAACATACAAACAATGTAGATAAATAGCTAGATAATGAAATGGAGCTATGCTATGCTAATTATGCTAGCTGTGTAGCCCACGTACCATAGCAAACCACTTCTGTATGTGCAGCCAGCCCAGCAGGGCCTTTATTATATCCAACTTTATTATTTATTAATTACAAAAAAAAAAAAAACTTAAATTGATTCCATTCCCAGGTGGAGGAGAGCAACTCATATGAGGTGACTGCTGAGGTGACTGCTGAGGTGACTGCTGAGGAGACACCAGACAGAGGCACCTGTGCCAGAGCCTTGTATGACTACCAGGCTGGTGAGTTTCTATTTTTATTTTTAATCACAACACCGTAAGAGTAAATGGACTAATTCCTGATTGGTCAAGTAACTGTCACTAAAATTAAAGAGCAACTTAACGACCTGTTTTAGATCGGATGTGCCCCCTTTACACAGAAACTTAGATCTTCATACTTAATTTTTCTGAGCACACAGCGGCACATGTCACAGCCACACACACACACACATCATGTCGCCGGTGTGGAAGTTCTTCAGTGTGAGTGAAAAAGACGTAAAGCTCGCAATTTGTAACACTTGCGAGTCCATAATAAGTTGTGGATGAACAACCTTAAAGACATTTGGAACAACTTTAAGATTAGTTTGAGTGAGAGAAGGTCCTGCAACTTAACAAAAACATCTGTGTATGCTGTCGACTATAGTTCTTAGAAAGAAAGAAAATATGCAAGTCTGACTTTATTTTAATTTATCGTGAATTGACCAAGAAAATTACAATCGGTGCGTCTCTATTGAAAATGTTGTCTGACGTTCACGAGACGCTGCTCTTCTCCTCCAGCTGATGACACGGAGGTCTCATTCGATCCCGACGACATCATCACCGGGATCGAGATGATAGACGAGGGCTGGTGGCGCGGCTACAGCCCAAACGGCCATTTTGGAATGTTCCCAGCCAATTACGTGGAGCTTATGTAGCCCAGCCCCCCCACACCCCCAACCCCCACCCACACCCCCATATTATCACACTGGCAGCCCCAGAGGACATCTGCAGTAAAACGACACACAGTCAGTCCTCACAAACGAGTGAGCTGCGATCCTCCGCATCATGGACGGATGGTAATGGTGGGCCAGAAGCTTTTGAAATCTCGTCTTTTTTTGAAAGCAATTCTATTAAATTGTTGATGTTGTGAGCAACTGATGGCATAGTTTAGGGAATTGTGAAGACCCAAAGTCGGACCAATGCTCCCACTCCCCCCCCCCCCCCCCCCCAAATGACATCTCTTTTCCTATAAATGTGATGCAGTACAAAATCAGCCTTTGTTTAGTCTTTACTTCAGTAGTAACAACACTTCTCGTTCACATTCCTTACAAAGTGACTTCAGTTCTATTTCAGGTATAATTTAGTTGTTACTTGTAGCAAATGTTCCTGTACGTTTCAGGAAAGAAAAATAAAAAATCAAAGATGGCGGTACAAGCTACAGTATAATCCTTTGCCTTGTTTTTGCCTTTCTTTACTGGCAGACTGAACTTTCCTTTTTTTATGTGATTGATCCTTGTTTGAACTATGTTTTAGTACCGATATTTAAAACAAACCAGATTATGTTTGCTGTGCTCTGGGTGGATTTAGTGGGGAATGCATAAAACGGTTCAGTTCCCTTTAACTGTGACTTTTTATGGTTTTCATTCATTCGTCATCTGAACCAGATTATTTCAACATATTTAACATTTCAGGGACGAGCTAAAGAGAAGAAAACAAAGTCAGCATTATTTTCCTTTGTGTGGATCTCGCTGGTCTGAGGTTGAATTTGAGTGCGTTACAGATCTCTATTAAGTCATTTGTGCTGTTGCGGTGCCATTACGACGGGAAGTGAATGCAGTGACATTTTAAATGAAAATTTCCATGTTCACTGTTTATATCATGGAACAAAATTCTTGCTCTTTTAAGCTTTGAGGTCAGTCCATAAAAGGAAAAATGAATTATATTGAGTAGAAAATGGCATGTATCCATTGCATTATTGTTATTTTTTTCCAGAGTCTATTGTAATGCACAGACATTCTTCATAATAAAATAAATAACCAAAGTCGTGTTGTCACATCTTTTCAGAGAGGCTGAGCATATCGTAGGCAGCATTCATTTTAGAAAAGCTTGAGATAACATGGTGAACCTTTAGGGATTTTCAGAGGTCTAACAGGAACTCAGACGTATACACAGACACGGTATGTGCTCGACAATCTGTTTCCTGGAATGAGGCAACAGCTGGGGAATTCACCTCTAATGCATAGGTTTCATTTTCACACGAAAAATCAGATTTTGTCTCCCACATCCTTCATTTAAATCTTTGTTAGGCTGAATGGCAAAATATGTGTTCCAACTATTTTAAATAAATACATAACAAATCTGTATAAAATATATATTTACAATATATATTTTTATTCAGTCTATTCATCAGTAATCGCAGAGGTTATGTTGGATTTTCACTGTGTTTAAGACATTTGCTATCAATTGCTAATCTTTTATTGTGCAAATCACACTTTTCTGCTGGATATTACTCAAGAAGAAACAAACTGAAATTAGCCTTAAGTAGTGTTTCATTAAAGTCCTCCTGCAAAAGAATGTCATGCATTTTGACACCCACCCATCTAATAGTTCCCAAATATTCAATTTTAGACTTTAAATGTAATTTGATATTAGCTCGTAACTAAATGAATCGACCTATAAAAATATCCACATAAACCTACGCCCTCTAGAAACACCACGTGTGTATATACAGTATATAAAATATTCACTCTCACTGTTTACGACTTACACCTCTGCTTTTCATGATTGCAGATATACTTCTGTTAGTTTGTACTTCTCCCTGGAACAACAGGGTGCGTCTTTAAACCCATTAATTCTGGGAAAAAGCTCATTCTGCTAATGACCGTTTCTCACCATGACTGGAATCATACTCGCCACTTTTCACAACATTTGCAGATTGTTCCCAGGATAGTGACTCACTTCAGACAGGAAATCTTTTGTGTGTTGAATTCACAATATTTTCTCCACACGTTGTCATTTACATTGTGCTTCTCTCATCTCAACCTCATGTTTATCTCAGTGAAAGTCTGAAATGAATAGCTGGGGACTTTCTCGATCTTATAACCGATGTTTTTGCTCATCGTCTCTACATTTGTTGTCGGCTGCAGGAGATAGAATTGAGTTCTGCAAAACACTGAAAATGATATTGAATAAAAAGACAAACTGTAAATGTGTTATTGTAGTTCAAACATTACCACACACAAGTTATTTATTTATTCCTGCATTAGATCAGTCTTGCCCCATGAAGTCTCACTTCTCACTGTGTCGATAAGAATCAGATATCTAATCGAGATGGAATTTTGTATTCCTATATTTCACATCTACATCTTTTATTCATAGGGGAGGTGTGGGAACATAAACAGTTTACGATCACATCTCTTCCATTTTTGCAGCGCGCCTAGTGCAGAAACTCAAAAAGCAAAACAAAAACTTGTTTTGTGTCTTTCAAACCAAAAAAAAATCCCTCTTGAGATTTGGACAGTTTGTAGATATTTGGTTATTTTGACATTTAAATGTTAATCATTTTGAAATGTCATACTCTATCCGCAACAGATGGGGAAATAGGGCATCCCCTTTTAACTAGATCAAAAACATGGGGAGGAAATGTGGATGGTGTCGAGTGCAGCTTCATTATCCGTCAGTGTTTTTATCACAAGATCCTGTCCTTTTATTGAGTGGGGGGCTGACAAAGGAAAATGGAGGGAAAATACAGTAGTATTTTAATGTGACCACAGAAAATACCTGAAAATGTAAAAAAAAATAGAAGAGCAACTGTCTTCTTTAATCAAACGTGAAATCCTTAGGAAGGTAACTTGACCGTGGTGCTGTCCACATGGCCATAAGGAACATAACCTCTTGAGACGACTCCCTTTGACTCATAACAGGGAGTAGAGAAATAGCCGATTGTTTTCTTACCACTCATCTCTACTTGAAAAAGCTGCTTCCGCATTGTCTTACATTTTATTTTTAGCCAATATCTTTAGGCAATGGCCGGTAGGAACCATTTTAAAGAAGTAGGTCCTCACCCCTTCCTTAAAATGTAAGGTCTGTAATCCCTGAAGCTACCAGCCAGTCTCAAAACTTTCATTTACCGAAATAAGAGCTTTGAGAGTATGTGTTTACTCAGCTTTTAGCTGTAATGAGTCAAAACTACATGCTTGTGTGCCCCTACTAAAAGTGCTTTTTACGCTAAAGCTTTATTTACTATCTCACACTCGGGTCAGGGATTACAATTTGGATTTCATTTTAAATATGATGCACTTAATGGCAACCAATATGTATACACTTAAGTAAAAATGAAAGAGTAACCAGCGGTTTATCTTCTCACCTTAATGCAGGGACTGCAGGACACTGTGACATCACAAACTCATAATAAAGTTAGGAAACAAGACGTTTTCAAATGATGCTTACTCATTGTATTCAATGCTTTGTGTTATACCACTTCAGAAGATGTTCTTAACAGCAGGAAATGTTTGTCCTTTACACACATTATCACACAATTATTACACGTACATCTAAAATCAATATTAATTTCCGTGCTGAACCAACAACACACATTTATTTATGAAAACAAAACTGTAGCATTTGATTTGGATTCCCCTTATCATGTTCATTGTGTTACAAACAGTTCATAAATAATTAGGCAGCTCCAAGAAATAGTTGATGCCTAATCAGAAATGATGTGCATTGGCAGTAAGTGGGACAGCCTTGCTTCCTTTTTTTGAGAATGAAATCTTAAAATACATTGTTTTAATGACGTATGCATCTGGAATATCTTATAGATTTACACACTTTTAAACCTCCATTTGGGCATCAGTTGAATGTTTCTTTCACTTCCCTAAATTCAGCTATTTTGGTGGATTTGAGTCCAGTCTACACACTGAAGGTGACCAGGCTGAAATCATTGTATCACAAACTTTGTTGAATTACTATAAAGTCTATAAAGACATTTTTAGTCTCATCTGTGATATAATTTTATTATGTGTAAAATAGTAATGGAAAAACAGTAATGACATTACAGTTCAATGTACTGCTAACAACATTGGAAACATAAGACGGACTTCATTTCCTCATATTTAATTATCTGGAAATAAGAAATATGCTACTTATTTAGCATAGCATCAGATTCTGTTGAAACTTGAGAAAAAGAACAAATAATTGAACACAGACGTTGTCGGTTTTTGTCTGAAATTCAGGTGATGAAATAGAGAACAGACATTGTGAGACTTGAGTGACGAAGAAACAAACTCAGTTTCCCAGACTTATTTGCTGCAATGCAAACAGCACAACCAATGAAACTGTTTTGTGGAGACACCTTCCTGTTTTGTGGTGTGAAGTTGAAGAGGGCGCCGCATGAATTACTGTCACAAAGCTCTATCAAGCCAGAGACTAGAAGACAACTTCTGGAAATGGGTAAGAAGGACTTTTATGTTTATTGTACTGCCTTATGTATTTACTGCAAGCAATTAAATACTGTATCGTTTTGGATAGTGATCTTGATAAATATTTACACTTCATAACATTAAATTACCTTCTTTAAACAATATATGAAAAACTGTACCAGCTCTCTTTTTTGCAGAAGTAATGTGAATACATTCATTTGTGAAATAAACCAACTAATTTGACTTAGAAAATCATATACTGCCTCAGGAATCTATAATTAATCTATCACAATATTCTGACTGACATCAGTATCTGGTGAAAACACCGTAGCTAATGCATTTGTTAATTGGTAAAGAAACAAAACCATGAAAATTAACAGCACGGACAAATGATACAGTATAACAAAAACATTTCCTCAATACAGGAAATGGAGTAGTTAGAGGCTACTGAAAGCAGAATTAAAGGTTCAAGCCACAGCACAGGAAATAAGTGATCTCAAAAGAGATGCATATTGGTTTTGCACACAATATGACTGTGGGTGGAGGGCTATAAGAGCTTTGGAGCTGACAGTTTGTGAAGAATCACATTTCATTGCTTGTGGTCTTTAATTTCACTTTCCCTCATGAAATGCATTAATACCGTCCTAATATTGAGAGAAGCTTGAAGTTGTAGTTATTTGTAGACATTTACAAGAACAAAAAGACGGATACAAAAATACAAATGTTCAACAGAAAAACTGGATACAGATGACAAAGTGGAAAACAAACAAAAAAACAACAACAATCAAATGCAGTGTTTCTCAATATCTCATATTTCAGTACCAACAGTACTATTATGTGCACTTCACAAAATACAAGGAATTATTATGTTTAATGTATGTTGCAGTTTATTGATTCATATTATCTCACCGTTGCCAATCATTATGTATTACAATATCATACAGTGCAGCATACAGGTGGTTATGTTCGTGAGCAGGAAGTGGTTTTGCAAACTGTGGTTTTATATCAGACTCAGTTGACAATATGTTCTACAGATTTCTAGTTTTTGTGCTGATCAATCATCTGACCATTACCTAAATTACATAAAACAACTACATTCCCAGCAGTGATGACGTTCTGCTTTAATGCTTTTTTAACCTGCTAATGTTTCTGCACCGTGGAACGTTTACCAGTATTTGCTTCCCTTGACTGTGGTTCTTTGAAATCAAATTCACGATGGTCTTATGGAGTGAAATGCTAAATGCTTTGTCCCTGCTGTGTGTCTCATGAAGCGCAAGAGGACCAGAGTGAGACATCACAACAAACAGCAGCCAGCGACGAAGAGCAGGGGACAGAGAGCCAGGTACTAACCTCAGTCACTGCTGATTAAATGTCAGTTGGCCTTCTGGCAGCAGTCTGGGCAAATTCCATCCGTTACAGTTAATCAGTGACTACAGACATGACTGCTCTGAATGAGCTGTGTTTTCATTTCCTTTTTTTTAGTGAATTTTAGATAGTGGCCAATTGTTTTCAAGTGCTGATTGTGTGAGTACAGTTGTTTCATCTTGATGGCTTATTGTGAAATGAGTAACAAGGAATATGTGATTCTGCTTTGTATCCCGAGAGGGCCAATGAAACGCACGCACATCTCGCCCTATGAGACACACCACAATATTTTCATTGCACATACAGAAACTGCCGGAGGTCTTCACAAGCCAGTATTCTGGTAAGTGAAATGAGAAGTACAATATGAGAAACACAAATTAGCTCATCACATTTCCAAGGCTGATGTTAGTTGAAAGCCTGGTGGTTTTTGTGGCCTGCCGATAGCATCAATACAGCACGCCACTGACAATCATTGTGAGAATCACACATCGACACATTGACATCAACACCACCCACGTAGTTTTCCAAATAAATGTATCTAGTGGAAATCAACTGAATGTGCCTCAATGATATTCGCACTCTGGTGTATAGAGTGAGATCTGCAGCGAAGGGTCTAGAGTGTGTGGCTTCGAGTGCAGACGTTTCCTGTTGGCAAGTTTTGTGAATCAGATCTGAAAACAGCGACTGAAAGTTACTGGATACCGGTGAACTTTATGCAAGATCCCAAGCAAAAATTGTTCAATTTGAACGTTCGGACAACCTTCTTATTATTTTAGATGCGGGCGCAAATATAATTTAGTTCCATTTTTATCAGCCAATCAAGACAATTAAAATGTGTCAAATATGATTTTGAGACATTTTGAGTGGAAACCGAATATCTGCAGTGGGAAAAGCAGGTGATATAGAAGTGGAAAGTCAGAGCTGTTGGCTGGGAACAGCATTGTGGAGCCGCTGAACTGTGACTCAGTCCGGGTAATCTTGGTTAGAGGCCTGCACCTTCACTATTACTCACTCTAGAGACCTACTTCTCGGAACCAGGAACCACATAGAGGAACTTTATTCAATATGAAACCACGTCAAGCTGATTTGTTGAACAATGACTGCTACAGAAATAAAGCCGCTTCTCCGTGTGCTGATTCAAAGTAAGATACTGACACTGTCCATTGTGGCCTCTTTTGACATCCAATCTACTGAAATTGATCGATACAACACGCAATGTGAGATTTCACATTTAAATATTGGCATGAAATAACAGAAGTGAGTGTTTGTGCTGTGGGAATAATATTGCTGCAGTAAAAAAAAAAAACTACTGACAACTACCATTTATCTACACCACACACTGTATACACACATCAAAAAACAATAAGCAAACTTTTAAAGCTGTACAACAGTTTCTCTTCTTCATACTTTAGTTTTATACTTCTCGTCTTGAAACCTTTCTAACGGCTGATTTTGATTCTGCTTGTCTTCACTGTTTCATTTCTCCTTTCTTGCAAACCACAAATAGTGACATTGTCAATTTCTTACACTGAAGTTCTGGGTAGTTGTAACACTTGACACTTCTAATTTCTTGGTATCTTAAAATCCTCCTCCCTGTTAATTAAACTAGCTCCGCAGAAATATAGCAAACATGCAGACAGTTATTACTTAGAAACACAAAGCAGCAACTTTATTCAAAGTTTGTTTAAAACACTTTAATATCTAAAAAATTATTTTGGCTTTATGCTTGTTTTACAAAGTGACGTTTGTGATACCGGCGACTTGACAACTCTAGACCAAAAACCCCACAAGTCTGCTGCTTTCTCTCCAGACAGGATGTGTAGCGGTTATCTATTGAAAGTAGCGGTAGAACCCTACTCTCTGATTTTGATGTTTCATTTTAACATTTGTCATCCCATGAGATGACTCTGTGTGTCTTCTTTCCCATCTCTGTAAAACTGGTTTCTATATCAGTGCAGAGGATCATGTCATATTGAGCAACTTGATTTCCATGCAAAGCATTTGACATGTCTTCTCTACTGCACCTGTTTTTCTCCACACTAGGCTTCTCCCTCTGTCATTGAGATCCTCTATGACTCTATGACTGAATGTGAAGAAGAAGCGAGGCCCAAGCTAGTGCTAATGGAGGAGAAGGCATTTGTATCAAGTCTGCACTCTTTTATGAAGGACAGAGGTAGTCCTATAGAAAGGATCCCACATCTGGGCTTCAAACAGAGTGAGTTGATGTTCATTAGGACAGTGCTTGATGTTGAATGAACACATTATTCACATGGCATTTGAATACAAATTAAGTTCTTATGTGTGTCTTTTTCCCCAGTTAATCTTTGGAGGATCTTCAAAGCTGTTGAGAAACTTGGGGGCTATGATTCAGTGAGTACAAGTTCTTAATTTGACTATAGTTCATAGTCCTTTGACCGGTGTGTTTGCAGGTTTCTAAGTGGAAAGTGAGCTATAGGTCAGGTGCTGTAAGATGGAGGACATTTTGCTCTCGAGCTGTCGTTGCTCTGTTGTCTTTGATGTTGACACCGCGTGACGAGATCTAAGCGTGCAGCTCATGCGAGGCTGGGGCTCTAAACTGGGGTGACCCTCACCACCACCATCACTGCTGCCTCTGTGTCGCAGGGCGTAGACACAACCTAAGCCGCCTACTTACTTTTAAAAATGAAAGTGTGAAAACCAGCAGACTTCTCATTGACTCAAGGAGAGAGAAGACCTTGGGCCAAAACATCCCCTGTGCACAGCAACATTTAAACACATTTAAATAAAAGAAGTGAACAATTTAAATTAAGAGTAATACAAATAGGTATAAGATAAGTTTAAGCTTCAAACAATATCTGATCACCACAGTTTCTTCCAAATGGAAGAACTTCCTATATCCACGCTTACTGTATAAAACTGCACAAAAGAAAGAATAAGGCAATATATCATAAATTATGATTTGTTCCCTCGGGTGGCAGTCACACATTAGGCAGCCTTTCAGTGTGTAGGGTACCTGGAGTGATGAGCCACTGAGTCTCCTACTTCTCTTACATTTAAATGAAAGGTTATTGTAACCATTACAGACGCGTGTTGCTACATATGCACATTTTCTCACACTGTGTTATCCAACAGGTGACAGCACGGCGTCTTTGGAAGAAAGTGTATGATGAGCTGGGAGGAAGTCCAGGTAGCACCAGCGCTGCCACTTGCACTCGCAGACACTATGAGAAGTGAGCATCGTTTTGTTTCAAACTTACCTGTCAAATCACGCACGATATCAACTGGTTCATAATCAGAGATGTGTTTTGTTTAGGCTGGTGCTGCCCTTTGAAAGACAAATAAAAGGAGAGGAGGACAGACCTCTGCCTCCAAGCAAACCGCGGAAGCCATATAAGAGAAATTTGGATGGCAAGGTCACCAAGACTGAGAGGAAGAGGAAAATGACTCAGTCGGATAGAGAGATGGACTCAGAGATAGAGGTAAGATATACTTTATTTAGGAAAAGGTCTCCAAAGGAGAGAAATCTGTATTCGCACATAAAGTGTCCTAAAACATTCCCTGTATTTTATAGATACTCGCCCAGAGAAGTCCAGAGGCTGCCTGCCAAAGTGAAGCAGTGATGCATCCTCACCACGCTCACTGGGCCGCCACCTCTGATAGACATCGCCCAGACTGCTCTCTGCCAAACAGAGCCACCGCCGGTCTTTGCGCTTCTGTCTATGCCCACCTCGTCCAGGTCCCCACATCCAGCCCGTTGACTGCTCATATCCCGTCTGCTGCCGGAGAGGTCATCTCTCCTCTGGAGAAAAAAAAGCGGATGGCTCAGGCGAGCCTTAACTTGCCACTGAATCCTCACACTGAGGATAAAGAAAGGCCCTCCGTCATTCACTGCTCCCAGTCTCCGGCCCGAGCTTCTTCCAGCCGGAACTGCGACTCCTCCGACAGCTCCCCGCTGCCTTCATCCCCTTCCTCTTCACGCAGCCCTTCCCCTTACTCTGTTTCATCAGAGGACGGTACAGAAGGAAATGAAGATAATCCTGCATCAGGCTCTGAACTTTCCCAAAACTGTACCAGCTCTGTGAAAAATACACCCAGCTGTAGTGAGGAAAGGAAGTATGTGAGCTGTAGTCAGATATCCAAAGACCCTGCAGGACAGAATAAAGACATCAGCTCCCAATCAGCAGACTCCATTAAGGTCCACAATAAAGACTCTGACTGGAAGCCAATCCACAAAGGGAGCGGCAAATATTCCAGCCAACCTTTTCAGTCATTCTCCTCTCCCACGGTGAGATTCGATTGGGCTCCAACATCTACCTCTAGTTTCACCAAAGTTATTCCAAAATCTGTGCAGCTTCTGCGGCCCGCTCCTATTCGGCCAGCTTATAAAATCCAGCAGGGCAGGTATATGCAGCAGGACGAGTCTTGTCCGAAGAAGCTGAACAACATGGCACCGTGGCTCTATCAGACAGAGAAGAGGGAGAAATCCAGGACAATGCAGCAGAAAGTCCCCCCCACTCAGCAGAGTCTGGCCCATTCCACCGCCAGTCTGCCGGTGTCGTGCGTCCTGTCGAGCTACGACAAATCAAGGAGAGACTCCCGACACCAGCCTCTATTACACCCTGCTTTTCTCCCCCACAGAATGAGACTACCTCAATCTCAGCTAATATACCGACACGTCCCGATGAGTCCAGTTCACTCTGCTCTCATAGGGTCTGCTGTTTACCCATATCCCTACGCCATTCCTCTGTTAAATCCCCAAACTGGATATGCCCTACCTGCCATGCATCCCATTTACCATCACAAGCTGTGATTCTTTGTATTTCAACTCTAGACTTCAATAATAATAATAATACATAAGCGCAGTTTGTTTTGTTTTTAGACTGTAGAAGGCAGCCATTGAGGTTGTTGGCCTCCTTGTCTATTGCTCATAGTCATTTTGGTGAAGCCCTACTTGTGTTTTACACATGGCTTAAATATGCAACACAGAAATATTTAGGTGACGTGGCTTCACACACAGCCATCCCCCAGTAGTAATCTAGTTACTGTAAGATCATTAGCTGTGTGACTGTGTTGACCTTCTGTGCCCAAAACCAAACTACGCTGAAGGGAAATGAAGTCACAGCAGTGATGGCTAGAGATACAGTATTTATAGGATCATAGAGAAACAGGTTCAATCATGCGTAAAGCGGATGAATCATTTTCTATCTCTTAGCAGAACTGTGCAAAATGTACTTATTAAATGTATGTATTATGTTATATTGCTATAGTATGATTAAATGCAAAACAAAAAGGCAGAGTGCTTGTTCAATGATATATTTTTGTGATTATGCCAAATTCTCAATAGCTGGCCTGAACATAACCAGTTAAACTAAACAAAACCACAGTTGTTGCACATTTGTTCTCACTTGCACAATTTCAATACTTTGTGTTGAAAGCAAAGAACCTTCTTGTTGTACTGTATTGTGAAGTCTGTTGAACATAATGCTACTTTATAAATACTGTATGTATCAATGTTTAGATGTTTTCCAAAGATACTATTAGCGGATCTCATTGTCATGCGAATGTATTTAAACAGAGAGTAAGGAAATTATGACAGAAAAATGACAAAAATAAACATTATAAATGTATGAAAAACCTTTGGTCCTTTGTTTTTAATTATAGAAATGTTTCTTCATACCATATCATAACACATTTCATCATATAACCCTAAACATTTTGAATAGAAACATTGTCTTTAAGTGTTATTGATTTTTAAATCTGTTTGTCGACCAATTGAACTTTGAATTTGTCCCCAGATTTATAAGTGATTGACATCATCAGTATTATAGGAATGGTTTTATGTGTGTTTTCAACATGCAGGAACAAATGGGCTCCATGTATATGAGTAGGTCATCAGAGAATAAGAAAATTAAGTACATGAGTCACAATGTTATGACAAAATAGACAGAACAAGCCTGTGTTTTCATGTTGTTTTCACAGCTATTCAAGCACAAGAAAACTGACCTTTTTCTGAAATAAGCGTTTAGTCATGCAGCCAAAAATCTGAGCCATCCTAAAAACATTGCAGCACAGCATTCACTCGGGCTTTAACTTCATGATGTTTTTGACCATAAACCTTTCTTCTGGGCATGGCCGTGGTAGCTGTGGCAATGGTGTCTGTTTATCTGCTTCATGAAATGACAGTAGCTCTCCAGATTGTGGTGCAACCTGACTTAAACCCTGCAGGTCTGACGAAGCATAGGTAAGCCCAGAGGAAGCTACTGTGAAAGACTGTGCAATACTGAACGTCACTAAAGTGACCGCAAGATCGTTACTGATGAAAATAACGATGAATTATGAGGCAAGAGCAATGAGGAGGAAAAAGAAAAAGAGGAAATCAGACAAATGAGATTCTGCTGCAGGCCACAATGTGGTTTGAAACAAGACAGCTGGAACAAACCAAGCAGATGATGCATCTCTGTTACATTCACATACAGATGGTGAAAGAGACGAGAGTTTGTGCAAAGGAGACATGGCATGTTGACTTTGGCAATCTCTGTGGGAAATCGGTTTCCATGTTTTGACTGGGAAGAAATCTTTTTTTTTCGTGTGTGTATGTATACGTGTATGTGTGTGTGTGTGTGTGTGTGTGTGTGTGTGTGTGTGTGTGTGTGTGTGTGTGTGTTTGTGTGTGTGTTCATCAGCTATACATTTTTCTCATTCAAATTCAAATTCCGTGACAATGTAATTTGTTGTAACATCACTATACTTTCAAAATAGAGTGTATAGAGGGCATAGTACATACAATTCCTTGTATGGGTAACCCTAGTCCAAAACCTCCTGAGTTTGGACTCTCAGGAAGCGCTACTTTTAGGCTGTTTAAATCCCGCTCCTACAGAAGCTGACACCAATGACCATGTTAGAAACTCTAGCCTTACTGTCTATAAGGTAAAGTATTTGAATGTATAGCCCGTCCATAGTTCGTTATAAACGTTAATCGACGGTACACACGCCAATACAGCCTGTGAGGAATCTTGCCTTACAGATCTTACATAGGGCAAAACAAGCCCACCTCTAATCTCGCGAGAATAGGTCTATTGGCGCGAATAAACAAGGATTTCCTACATGTGAATTTACGCTGCTGTGTTGCTGGTCTTCGGGAAACTTTCCTAAACTGCCGTTTGAATCGCTCAACATTTAAAAAGTTCAACACAAAGTTAACGTTTCGGTTACGCTCTTCCTTTTGTCTGTTTATTCGTAAAAGGAGAACTATGTCGGACGCTTTGTCTGATGACGGCGGCGACGTCAACCAGGATGACACTCAGGAGGATGTTATGACCCCGGCGGAGCTGATAGCCAAGCTGGAAGAAGTGAGACTGACGTTATCACCGTTAACAAGTGTCATGGCGCCTCATATTAGACAGTGTATCCTCACATCTGTGCTCCTCTGTGTCCCCTCGCAGGCCTGGCTGAATGAGAAGTTCTCACCGGAGCTGCTGGAGAACAAATCGGAGGTGGTGGAGTGTGTGATGGAGCAGCTGAGTCACATGGTAAACGGGGAATACCTCCAGCTCTGTGGGTTGTTTTGTCTGACTAGCGTTACCTTTCTAAATGTCACTACACAGCACATAGAGTGTGGTGCTGTAGGCAACCATTGTTATCGTATTCATGTTCTCTTTACCCCAAATAAAGAAGTAATACAATGCAAAAAGCACAATATTTGCCTCTGTTGTGGAGTGGAAGAACAAAGTGGAATGAATTTCATATACTCATGTACTAATTTCATATACATAATAAGTATTGTACCTAAAAAATGTACAGCACCGGAGTGAATGTACTTAGTTACATTCCATCTGTGGTGTTTGTTTACATCATATATGTTAGGAAACAGGAAGTAGTCTGTATTACTTGGTTTGCTTCACCTTGCTGAGTGACGAACACATATTTGAAGTTGTTGTATAGATCTATGAATGACTGGATTCTACAGTCACCCTGAAGAAAGGAAATGTTCATTTCTGACAGTGTCCTCTGATCTTTTCCTCTAACAGGAAGCCAACTTGCAGCGGGTGAAGAAAGGCGACGCGAAGGCCAGCATCCATCGCATGGAAATAGACCGGATCCGCTTTGTGCTCAGCAGCTACCTGCGCTCTCGTCTGCAGAAGGTCGGTAACGTCAACAATATAACTGTGGTTAGAATAAAGCTCTTGTTTCACTCATTGCCTGTTGACAGAATCGCCTGATCTTTTGTGCCACGTATGTGTAGATTGAAAAGTTTTTCCCGCATGTCCTGGAGAGAGAAAAGTCTCGGGGGGAGGGAGACCCGTCCCTGCTCTCACCCGAGGAGTTTGCTTTTGCCAAAGAGTGAGTATCGTAGAGTGAGGTCACCGCTGTTTGTTTGTTCTGCTGTTTCTGTGACACTGGGGGGTTAAAAACACTTCTGGTACACAGGTACTACGCCAACACAGAAACCTACCTGAAGGCTGTAGCACTGAAGCGCATGCCCCCCAACCTGCAGACAGTGGATATGCTCAAAGCAGGTAAAATCCTGCTTGTGTTATCTCTTATCTTTACTGACATTTACTAGAATGATTTGTGCCTGGACTACAGGTGATGGCATTTGCTCTGACATTTTCACTGCCCGTCCCACTAAGTCCCTGTGCTCTGATGTAATCTTAGTCCCTGAGCCCGGCCTGGACTCCTTCGTGTTTCTCCGAGTGAAGGAGAGACAGGAAAACATCTTGGTTGAGCCTGAAACAGATGATCAGAGGTACGTTTTCTTTAAACTCCACTAGGTGGCAGTGTCTCCCTCTCACGTTCGGTACTGTTACATTTTCCTGCATAGATTCTGAAAACAACTGATCTTATCTCCACGCTGTCTCTTCTATCAGAGAGTACGTTGTAGATCTGGAAGAGGGCTCTCAGCATCTAATGCGGTATCGAACTATAGCGCCGCTTGTTTCAAGTGGAGCCGTGCAGTTAATATGAACGCGGAGGTAAGTAACGATGAGTTAGTTTGACTGAGTCATCGTTCTCATTAACTCAACACGGCCCTCGCACCCTCCAGCACTGATCTCTGCTATTTCATTGCTGCAGATCTTACATAAGCAACGGCTTCGCTGTGACATCTGGATTTATTTTTAGCTCTCTGTTTTTATTGCAGTTTTCATCGTCTCTTGGCAACATATTATGGAAAGAAATGTCTCTTTTAAGAACCCAAATATGTTTACAATAAGGCAGATTTGTCGTTTCACTGCACGGTGCTTAACGATCCACTACGATTAACACAAAGTCATTGTCGTTGTGACAGGTCTGTCTGCTGGTGCGGATGTTTTTGGGTTCCCGGAGGTCAGAAGATGAGCAATGGCCTATTTCCGTAACACAGCGGTAATGAGGAACATTAACCGGCGGTGATTACATCTGGATTTGCACTCATCTTCCTCACTGTTGTCAGGATGAAGGACTAACTCGTCGGGACAGAAACACAGACATTTGTTGCACCATATCTTCAAGACGTGTAACTCTAAAATAACACCAAATACGAGGTTGTTTTGTGGGAGGTGCTTGTTGACGAATGAACCCTGTTCACCAAAAGCAGCGTTTTCAGTGTTGTGCTGTTATTTTAGGATCTTTTTTTTAATCCTGTCACAACTAATCTGCTAATTAATTCTGTTACTTTACCCAGATGACTCACGTTATTGGACTTTTTCTTCTGCTGCTCAGTAACAAGATGCACCCGAAGGTGAAATGTCACCAGTTTGCTCGGCATCATAGAGCATATCAGCCCAAAGTGAAAATACATGGTGTCCTTTGATCGTCATTTTTTTAATGACATTCACACTTAACTGAATAAGAATTACTGTCATTATAAATAACATAAATACTATTAGTGTTCAGATAACGTCTGTGTATCTCTTCATTTAAAGTTTAAAGTGTCTTTTGTGTGCGTGTGCTTAATTTAGTGTGGAACGTTGTCTTCTCTGAGACATAATCGTTGTAATAACGTTGTTATGTAAGAGTCTCAAAGGGAGCAATCAGTGCTCATTGTTTGCCCTCACACATATTGCCCAGTTTTTGGAACTAATCAGCGACTGAGGGGAGAGCGAGCTTTGCAGAACTGAACCACGTGTCAACGGATTGTCATCTTTTGAACCGCACTGCTGATCGAGCTGATACGGAATCCTACAACCCAGTGTTATTGTGAGATGAACAATAATACACCGAGGGTCTCGATGATCATATTCATATGATCTTTTAGACCTTGAAAATGTGGATTCCAGAAAAATAAATACACTTGTAAATGATTGAATGTTATTTTATTATTTCTTAATTGCAGCACCCATCACCCAACATCATTGCTTTACCTCATTCAGCTTTCTGATCTTAAATAGTCAAATCTTTACCAGTAGAACCCCTTCTTACCAATTCTTCAGTCCCCAAAATGTCCCCCGTGTGTGGTACACTTGGTTTCATGTCACACGTACTTTGATTGATTCCCGAATAGCTGCCTCAGTTAGGTGACTGGCACGCTGAGTCGTTTTGTAATCCTAACCCTCCTGAGCGTCACGCATACTGATTTACTGCGGGGTGAGGGAGACTGGGATCCTCTGAGAATAGAGCCTTAGATAGTTTCCACAATGCAGAGTAGAGTTACATACGGCAGACCTGTATGCACTCAATCGATTAGTCAGCACTGGACGACCCCCGTTTTGAGGTGACAACGAAGAGACCTTTATTTTACAATCGCATGTTTTTGTCTTGACAGTCGAATACAGAATTAGAATAGAAGGGGCGCTTAAGTTAAATGTTGCTGAAAATGATCTGAAATCTGTCCCATAACCAGGTCTGAAACTAATATACAAAACCAGAATACGTAGCTGATTGGTCAGGAGAGTAGAGAAGGTGGAGTATACTACTGAGGTAGTATAAATAGGATCTTGTGCAACATTTTCCTGCAGGCAAAGGGATAACTAAGACTACAGATAACAACGTGCTGCTTATAGGAGTTTGTAAGTATTTAAAACATATTTGAGATTTATTTTTAATGTATTACACCAATGATTTTGCAACCTTTATCCATATTATGTATTGTGATACTTATATATTATAATACTTTTTCTATTTTCTAGAACTCCAACCACTCAACACCAGACTGCCAGTATGGAGATGTCCAGTACAACGTAAGCAAACTAAGTGTGTAGTGATTGTGCTGTGGGGCGCATTATCTCGCATCACTTCTTCAATTGTTACAAAACAAAAATGGGATAAATTGTAATTATTATCACATTTTTAGTATCACCTTCATCTTGTGATGCACGTGTGAATGCACCTCTTTAATAACAACAATTACAAAAGTGTGATCACACCTCCAGGGCAGCAGTCTTTATTGAAATCACTGTTTTTCTGTTGCAAGGCTGCTGCCCATGGTCGGCCTCAGGTCGATGGCCCAGTCAGCAGGACTTGCGGAGATTGCTGTCAGGCTGTGCTTGAACCAACGTAAACAACTGTGTCCTCATGTTTGGGTTCCCATCCTGAAGCCCCAGCGCCCTTGCATCCGTCCTCCAATTTCAGATCAGCTATCCTCTGACATCTTAAGCCAGGCCTATCGGACCCACCCGTTCCCATCTCTCTTCAATCACTTGTACGACGATGATGATGATGATGATGATGTTTTGCTCCCAATCAAGAACAAACACGTGATTTTCGCTGACTCGCGGGGATTATCTCTAACAGCCGTGCGGGTGTTTTCAGATGAAGAGCAGCAGTCTGACCTCGACCTACTGCCGTCGCTGCAGGGTTTGGGGAGCATGACGGAGGACGGCTACAGCTGCACCGTCAGCACCTGCTGCCCAGGAACGCGGCTCAAACTGGGCTTCCCGCAGCCTTCTGCAGATTTCCAGGCCTTTCGTGCCAAGCTGGCAGAGAGCATGGTTATCCTGGAGAACTGCAGTGTTACTGAACAGGCCCTTCAAGGTACCGTGCGAGTCAGGAACATCAGTTTCCAGAAGGAAGTGCAAATACGCATCACCTTCGACTCGTGGCTGAGCTACAGAGATGTGTCCTGTACGTACCTGCAGAAACGCTTCGGAGGGCCTCAGACAGACATCTTTGAATTTGACATCGCCATTCCTAAAGTGCTGGATGCCAAAAGGAAGATAGAATTCTGTTTAAGTTATTTACCGGGAGGCCATAGCGAGCCTCTTTGGGACAATAACAACAGACAGAATTACAGCATTGCTGTGTGTGTGAGCTCGCATCTCTGTTGCGGGAAGAATCCAAGTGAAAGGTCATGACTCACTCGAGCTAAAATTATCCAGACGACAACACATGGGATATATTTTTATTACATTTGAATTTATTTTCATAAATGTTCATGACATCTTAGTATGTGCTTTGTATATAAAAATTCTTTGAAACGGATTGTTGCATTCAGTTTTCTTTATAGTTTTCTCTCACATTCAGTTTGAAATAGGTGAGCCTTTGTTCTTTCAGCGCACACGCTCTTGTCATGTCCTACATTCTGGCCACTCGTCAGTGCATGCATTACTGTTGTGCACCAGAGATGGGATCCCTTTCACTTTAGGCATTTCACGGATTTCCATATAGGTCAGAGATTATTGGGCAGCGACAAACAGACACTGAAGCTAATCTTAGCTCAGCCCTGTTTGCAGAGCAGAGGCTTGCTGTCAGATTCTGATCGTAGGGAACTTTGTGATACAACCTTCCTTCTGTAACGCCCTGCTTTCATCTTCACAATGCAACATATATCCTGCAACATTTAGACACTGAGCTACAATTTCCAAATCATAACTCTACAGTGAGCTCCATAAGAAGCATTTGGCAGGAGCGCTGACAACTGGAGTCAAAGCTTGGACATATTGGATGTTTGGCAATAATCCTTTTTTTTTTTTTAAATGATAAAGAACATCTGGCAGCTTTTTTAGAGAAATCATCACAAGAAGTAAATGTTGCTAAATATTTTGTTATGACCTGTTGTGTTTTAAAAGGGATATGCTTCTAGCGTTTGCATGTCCAGGTTGTATCAAACACAAATTTCTTTAAGAGAAACCACATCAAACTAGTGGAACGGTTTAACAAAAAGAGAATATCAAACACATCTTAAGGGGAAAAAATGTAAATTTGAAAGAAGGAAAAGATATTCATGAAATGACACCAGAGAGCACAGAAGTCTCTCAACAAGTAAGGAGCAACTATTTTCCAGCCATCTAAAGCTTATCATGTCTTAAATTATGTTTTGATCAGCAGCCATGGATGGACGTTTACTGTTTCCAGCTGTGCTCATGATGAAGTTCTGCGATACACATTGTAAAAGTCTTCTATTTAATACTCACTATTCTAGTCCAGGCAGGAGGGAAGAGGGGTAGCAGCATGCACGCACCCCGAGAGGTGGGCTGTTTCCAATGTGTTGACCTACACATGATGGTCTCAAATGTTTTGTCTTGTGCAACACCGTCTTTCGATATTGCAGGCTCACACACTCCCAGGTCTGTCCTACATCTCAGCGTCCCACACTGATGTTGCACACTTTGCAGCTCGGGTCTTTCTTGGCGTTGGCTGTTGTCAGACTCATGAGCTGGTGGTGCCCACTGATCTGCTCCACGCTGCCCTGTTCCAAGGGAACCGGCTCTGTGAAAAGCACCTCAAGGATGACATCACTGGCGTGGCAGTACAGAGGCTCCTCCCCCGGCCTCTGGGGGGCAGTGTATGTCAGGAAGGGGTTGGAGGCCAAGTCCAGCATAGGGAGGCGAGTGCGACAGAAGGTATCTCCCTCTGAGCCAACAGGGGCCAGCACCAGCACCACGTAGTGGTAGGCTGTGTACATACAGTAGAAGTCTGCAAAGTACAGGGAGATGTTGGGGTTCAGCAGGTGTCCAGCTGGGATCTGGAAACGCAAGGGGCCATAAGGGGAGTCTCTGGGAGGGAGGCCTGTATCGAACTCTGTGTTGCAGCTGAAGAAGACTCCCTGCAGTTTGCCATTGATAGGAGAACCATGACTCCCACTGATGTCTTTTAGAGCTGGACTCATCAGGCCTCCACATTCCCTACTAATCCAAGATATGAAGACAGAAAAAGGAGCATTATTATTATTTATTAGTAAAAAAATTGCTTGCGGTAGCTTCCTACTTGCCGTACAAACTTGAGAATGGTTTAATTGCCGCTGGAATTGCTTTAGATATACAATTAAAAGATAAGAATGCAGCACTGACCTGACATTGTCGAAGTAGTCTGGGTGCTGGTTGCGGTAAAACACAGAGAACTTTAGCAGCCTCACTGCAGAGCCCTTGGCCTTGTCAAGAAGCTGCTGTAAGTGTTCCATGGCATAGTCTGCAAAATTGGGTAAAATGCTAATGAGTACCCTGTGCTGACACAGAATATTAGTTTTTTATTACTTTGGTTAACGCTCTCATACTCTATACATTATTAGTGTTACAGGCATGTTATGTCATACCCCCGGTGCAGAACTCCACCACTTGGCTCCACTCTGAAACCAGGTAGTCACCGTCTGGCTGTCGGATTGCAGTTTGGACAGCAACACAGTACAATGTCCGTGGGCTGAGGAACCAGTGTCCCCTCACTGCCATGGGGAGAGGTACAGCCTTGGCCACCAGCTTGGTTGGTACATCCTGGAGGACAAGGAAGGAAGGAGTTGATATCAGGGACGGGATGCAAGGCTAACAGACCGCTGTTTTTTTAAATTTACATTTCAAAACAAATGTAAATGCTATTGTTTAGTCAACCATTTCCCTCTATGAAGTTTGCCTTATTAGCATCATATTCCACTTCAAGCCCAAGCTGCTGTAACTAGGATACATCTAATCAAATCAACAGCTTTGTTTTGGCCAACGCCTCTAAGAAGCACAGCTAATTACTAAAGGCTCAGAGGCCCATATATCCATGACAACATCCCTGATGCAAGTTTGTTTGTGCCACTTTGTGCATCAGAGAGAGAGCATTACTTGCATTCAGGAACAACTCTCTCAGAACTACCCCCGCCTTGACTTCACAAAAGCACTGAGCTTTTGAATTGTTCACTGCAATGATAGGCCATGATTACAGTCAGTATTCTGCATCTGAAATGAACGAAGATCAGAAATGTTAGACTTTAGCTGCTGAAGCTATATCTAGATACCAAATTGATCAATCCAGTGCTAATAACATGTTTAATGTGTGGGCCTTTAACCTGTGTAAAAAAGATCAAATCTTTGCTTTAGCGATATTTAAACAAGACTAAGAGGCTCAAGCCATGCTACCGTTTCTATGAGGCTGTACTTACCAAATGCTAACGCTAGCATGCAAAATTACTTACAATGAAAATGCTAACATGCTGGTGTTAAGCAAGTATAATGTTGAATATGTTCACCACCTTAGTTTAGCATGTTATGTTAGCATGCTAAAATTTGCTAATTAGCAACAAAGACAAAGTACAGTTGAAGCTAATGGGATTTTCCATTATTTATGCTGATATTTGGTCGTAATGGAATTGACCTGATGGTACTAGATGAAAAGTGAGAGGATCACAAAAGTTCAAAATGTCCTGGCAAGCCATTAAAAAGCATTTGAATCTGGACCACACAGACAGAATTTGCCATCCCCTGAGCGATGGAGCTTCCATTGATAAAAATGAATAGATAAACATACATATCTGTACAACACATGAAAGTATATGTTATACATGCTAGAGATCTAGGGACTGCAGATGGAAAGCTAGTAGCTAAATGCTATACAAAGCATCTCTATTTTAAAAAAAAAGGTAAACCATTACGCTACATTGCTGCCTGATATTTGTGGTGTATGCAATGTGCTGAATTTGTAAAAAAAAAAAAAAAAAAGCTGCTCTGTGCTGCAGATGAATTTGTCAGTTGTTGTCCATTTTAAGAGCAATGTACAAGTGAGTCACTGGCCTGAAGCTGTTGACTGCACTCGTTTTTCTTTTTCGCCTGTATTAGAAGTGACTGAAAGGGCGCAACCACTGTTTTCTGTGTTCAGACTAAAGCAGAATATCATAAGACAGTTGTTAGACCCATCTGTTAACCCGGCTAGACCTCAATAAAATGCAAGTTTTCCTGTCTCATGTATGCTGTCTGCTATAATTGTAAAAGAGCAAACAGTAAAAGATGGACTTCTTCACCAACCCTATGTTGAAGGTTGATTGTTGTGAATCTGTAATATGAACACAGACGGGATAGACAGATACATCCAGGGAAAGGATAGAGGGAGGTACATGTGGTGGAGCAGTAGTTTCAGATTTTCAGACCCTGTGTTTGAAGCGGTTGTGGTCCCTGCTGTCTTTGCGGCTCAGGTCAATGAAGAAGTGTGTTGCTCTGGCACTGTCCTCGGGGGTCATGTCCCACATGATGCGGAAGGAGTCACAGGTCACCTCACAAATCTGGATGTTGCAGGGGGTGGCGAGAGGTGCTTCGAGAGGTGCTTCCATTTCTGTCATCTGTCATTAAACCAAGAGATAAAGGGGGATAGTTAGACCAGAGTGCAATCACGGTAATACAGTGCTTGTGAAGGAGGCAACACATGCTAGAATAGATTATATTATTTAGAGATGGACACTGTACAACTGCAGAAACACCACGTTGGAATTTACCCCCAGACAGAATCTAATTAACCTTTATATATTTTATTACTGTCCTGCTCTGCACCCCCCACCCCCCCCCCCTTTCCTCGCCCTCAACTGACATTTCCAATCATTACACAACTCGATACATGCATTTCATAATCCACCTACAGCAGTCTCCCAGCAACCACACGTCTGCAGCCTCCCTCAATCTTCTCCTGTGATTCCCAAGGAAGGGGGACACAAACAAAAACGCTGCTGCACCCGTCAGCAACAGTTTAAACCGAAAGTAACTTTTTAAAACACTTTTGCCTCCTGGCTGAAGTGCACGTCTCTTCAAAACAGCTGAGCTGAGTGAACTCCTTGCAGCTCGTGGGAAATCTTGCAGCAGCTTTTACACTGTTGTGGCAGAAACAGGGGGAGATTTAAGTAGCTATCAGTCGCAGGTGATGTATGATCATATTTCCTTTAGTTGCCCATCAGTGATTCGATCCAGACTGCTGCACATAGCCTTGAGTGTCGGGCCGGGTGCAATCTATTGTTGAGCCTGTATCTGTGTTTGATTAGCTGTCACCATCCCTGTCACAAACTGATAGTAAGTCTCTGCAGCATGTGCACAATGGTCATCTCCTGTTTGTCTGGTTTGCTTGTAATTTTCATCCATCTTAAACGTGTCATTGCAATCATCTCCTCCTGTATTGATTACTGATCCAGTAAAAAGCATTTTTTTTTCCTCCTTATTTCTCCAGCATCTCCACTCCACGCTTTATTAAAGTCGCACTCACACTGAGAATATGATAATCACAGATGTGCCTAAAAATAACTCCAGCAATAGTACAAAGAAAATCACAGCACGCTCATTTTGTTGCCTTGTATGATCCTACAGATGCCTGGTGCAGTGTCATTGTCTGACTGTGGGGTTCTTAAGGTATTCTCCAGTCAGTGTGATGGACAGGCTGCAGCACCTCATTAAAGCCTGTGAACTGTGAAATTTGTGCGGTAGCTCGTTCACACGGGGGCCAGAGGAGAGGGCTGTTGCATCACGCATGTGTGATTCCACGCGTCCATTTTCCAGCTGCCGTTCCCGTTTCTAAAACACGGTGCCTGTTTCAGAGATAGAAACTGGGGCAAGAGGAGATTCTCACAGGACAACTCATCAAAGCCCCCCCATGTCTCTGTGTGTATTCCACTTTTGGATCGAGTACATGTGAACACAGTTCAGACGCAGGTCTCCGTACCAGATACACAATGCCGTCGCCCTGATTGATACATCAGCCTGTAAAAGAAATGTGAGCCAATTATCTCTGCTGCAAAACCATCTTTGATAGCCGGTTGCTCCAAATCAATCAACTGGGTCTAACTCATAATTATATCAGGGACTCACATATGAATTCATAATTTATCTGGAAGTGTGTATTTGGGCTGTTAGAGCAGTTACATTTCTTTCACCAGCAGAAATCTAGCTGTTATCTCTGTGAGGCAGCATCATGAAAGCAGCTGCTGCATTCATGCATATGGAGCAGGGCACAGAAAGCAACTGTGCTTCAAAGTCACATTTTCCTCCGAGGAGAAGACTTTACACGTTTAGATGGTTGCACCAGGGAGGATAAGAGGCAGGATTTTCTCATACATGTTTTAAACTAAAGAGGTTGAAATGGCCACAGAATGAAACACTGGGCAATGTTCAAAGTTCAATAAACACGCTGTTAAACAGAGATATTGTGTGACTAATACAGTTTGAAACAATAAACCCCCTCGCACAATTAAACCAACCACTAAGATTTAGGAAAATGAGCATTTACATGAAGCAGTCAATGCTGCTGTATGAAATATCCTGGCAGTCTCGTGTAAAATGGCATTCATGGGATGTAATAAATGTCCAAAGTTGGCAGTAAATGTCATCGCACATGCGTGTTTGTATCAACGTGCAAATAAAACTCATGTACTAACACCCCAACTACTGTATTCATCTGACTTTGTGCCTCCTACTTGAGAAATACACAAATGAAATGCCCCATTAGATTGTCTGATCTCCACAGCTTCATACAGTGGGAGTACAATATAATAGATCTATTTTCTGAGCACTACAATCTATAAGAAAGCTGATACTTACTTGTTTGAGGCTCAAATTGTTAGATGGTGATGGGAGAAAATTACAGCTTGGCAAAAATCTACTATCTTCTTTTTCCGCTTTTCTACCTGCCTCCCCTGCTGCAGTCGATGATAGATCCCACCAGGAAAACTGATTAGGAGGTGAAACGAACACACAGCCTCCTCTCTCAGTCTGTTTCTCTCTCTCAGTCTCTGTGTCACACAAACACTCTAACCTCCCCCCTCCACTTCACTCCCCCACTCCCCCTCCCAGTCTCATTTTTGCCCTGGGCTCCTAAGGACGATGTTTACTTGACTCCTATATGCAGCCACACAGGGTGAATTAAATCCTAAACGAAGCAAGAAATGAGAATTTTTGCCAACAGGAGTGTGACCACAGTGAGACACTCACTCAACCTCGTCAGCATCGTTCTCTCGCCAGCCAGTCATACACAACACATCAGTTGCCAGTAAGCCATACCCTGAAGCATTAAATCCACGCACACTGATGTAGAGTAACCACTTGCATAAATGTCCTCTCTCAGATATGGAGACATTATCGACATGAGGGCTGTGAGGGGAAAACATGAGCCATTTGTTTACACGCTCCACTGGCTGCTGCGCATGCAAAAGAGATTATACTGAGTGATGTCCTAGGAAATTACACGGAGCTCCATCAAGACCTCAAAAATATAGATGTGCCAACTGTTATGCCATATGGACTAACTCCACAGGCCATCGTTCCACAGCCCAACCGGAAGCGAGGGATGCCACCGTGTAAGTCCAAAGTAAGCAGATTTCCCATGAGTTTCAGAGGGATGTTTTTGGTTAAACCCTGGGTTCAACCTCATGGGGACAACTTCATTTAGGATTTCAGAAAGGGATTAAAGAGACCCTTCCCAGATTAATGGCTATAATCTGCTGCTAAAACAATTGGTATGGGCGTAGAATAAAGACAAATAACAAAAGGATGAACTGATAGTGAGAGTGCAGTCCTTTCACAAACACATAATATTTGAGTTTAAAAACTGACAAAGATATATTGCTATAATTCCACAGGCCGTGTGCAGTATTGAAAAGCTTCATTTATTTCCAGCCAGCCACAGAAAATTGATACCCTCAGAGTGTAATTAAACTGCAATCATCCATCATTAGTCATGGCATGACAGTCTGCCTCGGCCCAAATGACCCTCTGAGCTCCAGAGGTGGGAATAGCTGGTTTGTTAAGGGCTGGCTGTGTGTCTGTTCTGAAGAGAATTTGGCTCCACGCATTTCCCCATAAAGCATTTGTGATGTCCTTAAACCGGATGATAACGTTTATATTTCAATGATGCCTAAGCATTTGCAGTTTCTAAAAGTGTTGTGGATTCATCACAACCCGCCCCCTGCACATCATGACACAAATCCAAAGGTCCATGCATTATCAGCAGGACCAGACACCACCGGGTTGGAGTGACCTGAAGCATTAAACTATAGTCAGAAGCAGCCTGGAGCCGGGATTTATTTCTCCTTGTCGTTCCTTTGGCAGCAGATCCTGGATCCTGCAACAACTTGCACTTTACAGACGTACAAGCATAACATTTGTATTTCTTTGCACCAAATCATGCACACATTTAACAAGTGTGCTGTCGTTATGAACATGAACAAGTAATTAATTTATTTTGATACATAGGGCTTCGCATTACTGGATTTTCAATCATGGTATACACTGAAAAAATGTGTACATTTGAAAAAGTCACCTATACAATAAAACAAAAGGGAAATATATCTACAGTAAATTATAATGATGTTGTGATGTGAAACTATATTGTCTTGTATTGTAGCTGTAGATATCACTTCAGTGTGCTGTTAAGTGATGCTTTTCTAAGAGAAGGGAATAATTAATGCTTCTGCCTTTGGTCATCATAAGTACATAACTAAAATGTTTCTTGTGTGCTGCCAATAGCACCAATAGTCACACATAGATTTGCCCTCAACCAAATGGTGTTCTTTAACTTTTAAAAATCTGCATGGAAAACCAGTTGAAAGAAGAGAATAACTCGTTGTGTAGATTTGTAGAAAAATGTCCCAGAATTAAGTTTATGAATACAATGTTGCTGTTACTATCAAGTGTTGGAGCTTAGACCACTATAAATAAATACTGAACCTGTAAAAACATATATAGTGAAAATAATAGGCTAGTCTACTCTGCTCATTCCTCACCAAACTGCAGGATTTTTGCATAGAGTTCTTGATACATTGATATGGCACTGTGTATGTTATTAATGTATGTATATTATTATCTATTGGCACTGTGTTGGCCTTTAATATTTTGCTTGACTTTTAGCAGGTGAGCGCTATTTATTCACATTATATTGGCCTAGCATGTTGCCTTAACAGTCAAGGCTTAACTACAGTAGTCTATGTGTATATGGCTCGTGCCTGAATAATAATTCATCTCAAAGAGTGTATTCATGGCATTGAATAGTGAGCCGTGAGCATTAACCTACATTCCTTTCATTACGCTGACTGCGCACATTATCATAATTTTTCTAAGAACTCAGAATATATAGGGCAAGTAAAAAAACATAAACGAAATTCTCCAAAGCCGAGATCATTATAATATTTATCCATACGATAGTTGAATTGATTTCACGATTGATATTCATGCGGGTTTTTCTGCGCAGGTTTGATGCACGTGAACTCACAGGCTGATGACACTGCGGAAGTGTCATGGCGCCGCGCGTCATGCCGAGTCAGAACCAGCTCTAGCCTAAAACAACTTGCAATGACTCTTCTCTCGCACGTTAGGACGTAGTATTGAATTGGGACATCCGAGTAAATCATAACGTAAGTATCCGGAGAAGCACATCGTGTCAACAGCTTTTCTTGACAACCTTAACGTTCAATAATACTTGTAGTGCATCCTTGTATTCGTGTTTTAATTTGGCCACGTGTTACTGAATTTTCGCCGTTGTTGACGTCATATCATTCAATATTACAAGCCGAAGTCGTGACATAGAAAAAGTTTAAAGTGACCATTGACTTGAATAGTTAAAAATAGCTGTCAGTTGTTTATGTCACTGGATTACATGCGTAACTGTGGTAAAAAAGCAGAGGCCCCTTTCTGAGAAATAACTGCATGTCTCCATTCAGAATAACACTGATCAATATAAATGCTGTAAATTTAACAATATAGAATAATATGATAGGATGTTTAGTTTTTTCCTGAACAGATTCATTTGCCAGCACGTGTAGGTGACTTTAGTGTAGCACTCTTAAGTAAACAAAAATAAATACATCATCCTTGCTGTCCATTATTAAGTCAGTATACCTCTATCTGTTCTTCTGTCCACACTATAACAATAAATCAGCTAAGAACATCTGAGTTTGATTCATATTATTAATAATCAGTCACACATGTACGAGGTCTTTATTCCTTTTTGCCACATGTCTCCAGTCTAGGATGGCTGATTCAGGCTCCGGTGACCCCGGTGGTCAACGTGTGCCGACCCCTGCAGGCAGCGGCAGAGGAGTGCTGATGGGCCGCCGACCCCCCGCTGCCGTCTCCACTGGCCGGCTCCCCTCAATGCGGTCAAGAGACCTCACCCTGGGAGGAGTGAAGAAGGTAACGTGCTGTATCTCACTGTCGGTAACAATCATTGTCCAGGATTGCTTCTGCTTTTTCCCATCCTTTAATACTAGTTTTGTATTTTTTTAAATTTTTTTTTTTTAGAAAACCTTTACACCCAACATTATTGGCAGGAAAGCCAAAGAAGAGTAAGTTCTCAGCTGATCAAAAGGAAAAATAACAATAGATTCAACTATGTTTTCGACTGTTGGTCAATGACGTTGTCTGTTGTGACAGAACAAAAACAGAAGGCGGGCAGAGGAGAGACAGGAGGGATGCTGGTCGAGGTCGGGGTCGGGGTCCGAGAGATAGAGGCAGGGGCCGAGATCGCCCGGACGTCATCCAGTCCCACTCTATTTTTGAGCAGGGGCCGGCAGAGCAGATGATGAAAAAGAAAGGTAGGAGTCCAGCTGGAGGACCACTCCCTCTATACTGCTGTAGTTACACAGTCTATATTACACATGCTTGATTGTGTCTTGTCTTGGTTTAAAAGCATCCCTCTATCATACACAGGTGCCTATGAGAATGTGAGAGAAGCTCCGAGCGTGGGACCTTTGCCCATCATCAATATTAAGAAGGAGAAGAGAGAGACGGAGGAAGAGACCAAAGAGATACTTGCCAAGCTGGAGCGAGATACTGTAAGTCGCTTGGTTATCCTCTTTATTAAAGTTACCGCGAGGTTATGAAAGAGTCTCAGTTTAATACTGATGTTTCTATTTGACTTGTATAAGTAAACGAGACTATCGACGAGAAGATTGGCCATCTCTGTACAGTTATTCTCCCGGTTGTATTGCTGGGCCGGCTGTAGGGAAGCGAGGCACGGGAGAACCAGGACTAAGCGGGGCAGACTGTCGCACCCTGCTGCAGTTAAATCAGAGGTTTTCTAAAGGGACTCTGCTTCTTTGAAACACTACCGCTTTTGTCCATAGGGACTGCCAAAATCAACACAAAAGTTCCTCGTAGTAGCTTTATTTTGCATTTCGCTGAAATGTAACTTTTCTTCTCCTTTGCATTCTTCCAGTTTATAGACGACCCCTTCCTGAGGAGTGAGCAGAGGAGCTGCCCTGTCCAGCTTCCTCTTGCTGTATCGGGATGGGGATTCACGGAGGAATTTAGTAGCGCTGCCGTTAAAATTGAGGAGGTGGAGGAGGATGCTGAACCCATGGAAGGAAGCGAGATAAAACTAGAAGGTGTGGTATCTATGTAGCAGTTTCCAAGTCAGCAGCTTCCAATATGTATGATAGTTTGTGAAAGCGGGAAATAAATAACAAGCATGTTGTCCGCGCAGCTGCTCTCTTTTAAAAGGACACTTTATTTTCTCCTCAGTGAAACAGGAGCCTGAGGAAACCGAAATCAAGAAGTCAGAAGGAGCTTTCAGGCCCCCTCCTCTCCCTGAGCCTGAAGTTCTCCCTGAGCTGCTGCACCGATGGAGTCTGAGCAAAGGGGAGGAGCTCTTCTTCATGCAGATGCCGGACACGCTGCCCGGCCAGCCCCCGACTCAGGAGCACAGGCCGGTGAAAACAGAGGTGAAGTCAGAGGACGGGCAGTCCGTGCTTCTGAAAACAGAATCTCAGGTAAATGTAGTTGTCGTCTACATGTCGAATACACGATGATCTTTGGGGAATGTGTGTAAGCCGTGTTTTCATTTCAAACAGGAGGAGGAAGCTGAAGACACCAACTGCAATCTGAAAGACCTGCGGGAGGGTCTTGTGGGAAAGATGCTGGTGCGGAAGTCTGGCCGGGTCCAGCTCATACTGGGACAAGTGACGCTCGATGTGTCTCTAGGAGCATCGTGCTCTTTTCTTCAGGTGTGATCCCACTATTGATGTCTCTGTTTGTCCTCATACTGAATCTTTTTTTGATACAGTGCAACTTGTGTTTTCCAGTGTCTCTAGATATTTGTTTTATATCAATTCTTAACATTTCTGACATGCTTTTTCTTCTTCTCACCCCCCTTTGTTTTCTCAGGAGTTGGTCTCTATTGGTACGGAGGGAAGAACGGGCAACTTGACTATATTAGGGAATATCAAACACAAGATGGTTTGCTCCCCAGACTTTGAGGCTCTCCTGGAGAGCAATGCTTGACGCTTGTCAGAGCAGTGGAGGACTGAGTGTGATGTTGACAAGATGTTCACTTTCACTATGGACTGTTGGAACCTGACATCCAGTACAAGATGGATGTTGACTGTGCGTCTGTGTTTTCAGAGTGGCTATAATATTATATCGAAATACACTATCTATAAATATGAAACATAACTGAGGTTTTACTTTATTCTATTGGAATAGGCATGTTAATTCAGGATTTGAAGGTCGAAGGGTGAATGATGTGCCAAATTTCAGTTCAGTTTTCATTTTTGTTTATCCGAGATTACTTGAGAAGACTGTACATGGATGTAAATGCAAATAAAAAAACGTTTTTGTTATTACAGTATTTTAGTGTCAAATTATTTTAAGTGTTTGTTCACTCAAATTACAAAAAATAATCAAATTATCTCACTTACTTCTAGTGACCATGCAGATAAAGGTTTTGTTTTTGTTTGCTTAGGTTTTATATATGTAAGATGGCGATCCACACCTTGGCCTTTTGTTTCTGCTGATGGAAGCATTGAAGAATTAGAATTTAAAAAATGTAACACGGGGACACAGCGTGTTACCCAGCCTACTGCTCTTCTCTTTAGAATTGAAAGTCTAAAAATATGCTTTTTTCTGCTTTATTTGAATGCATCCGTTGCAGCGTATATATTTGCCTTCTCAGTAGAGTGACTAAGTTTCTCATGATATCGCATGAACACCCGCTCATCAAAATATTGCTCTACAGCGCTCCTAGTGGTCACACATTGCACAATATATTTGTTTGTATGTTACTGCAGTACATCATTGTGGCCAGCAGGTGTCAACGTAGAGCTGAGTGTGATCAGCCGAGGGCCGGCCGGTGGTTTCTAATACGTAGCCAGCTACGAGCCGCCCGTTGTCTGCCCATGTTGTTCTCCGGGTGGAGTTTGGCTACAGTCCGCAAGACAAAGACAACTGAATGACCAGTGAAGCCTCACTGTACCGGCGCCGGACGTAACGGGACTAACGGTTAGTTAACTATTAAGTCAATTAAACTAGTTACATGCGGTAGGACTTGTTGGTTTATGAAAGTAACCGGTGAGATACTCGGAACACGTAACGTTAACTTACTCAAACCAAGCTTGTATTAAAACGGTTGGCTCAGCACTTCGTGTAACGTTACACCCGGACGGTGCTCTCGAGGGCTGGGCGCGACCTAGCTGAACGAAGTGGAGCACGCCAGGGGGACACAACGTAGCATACCCGTTAGCTCGTTAGCTCTGGAGGCCATAAGCTAACTTTAGACGCAAAATCTTCCGCGTGGGTACAGGAAGTCTTGAGTCTCGAGACCCACTAGTAGCTGCGGTTGTGCTTGTGTGCTATTTCCATTTGTTGCTAAATGAAGCGTTGACCGTTAACCGTTGGTAGTGATGAGTCTGAGCTAACCCAGTGTGGCGTTACTCTCGTTAGCATCATCACAGTCGATGAGGACGGAGGGCCTCTAACGTTATCTCTGCACTGATGCTGGTAACAGTAACGTTAGCTTATAAAGTTATCTGGCCGTTCACTGAAAAGGGATACATTACAATTATCACCCTTTTCCCCTAGATTAGTGGTATCCATAGCTTTGGAGAAAAGCCAGAGCTAGCCTCACTAACTTCCCATACCGGTATTCAGAATTTACAACGTTCAGAGGATAGTGACGCATGGACACGCTTTTCTGCCCTGAACTAATAACTCGCACTACTTTGGTCCTAGAGGACACAATGTTGTGAGATGCATCACTCTGATCGTTTTGTTTCTACATCTTCACAGGCACAGGTCTGCGGATCCCCCGGAGCTTCACGACGAGAGGACCACCTGCTGTGCCCGGTTGTTTCATTGTTTACATTTCTGTCACCAGCAGGAGGTTTTTGCTCAAATAGCAAACATCTGCAAAAAAAGGACCTAACTTTATTGACTTCACGTTGCCTTTCCTGGAATTGAATTCAACTTGAGTTTCAGGAACCGATTGATGGTGAAGATGATGAAATTCGTTAATATTGCCCAAGAGGGCAACAACCTCCAGATGCTCACTTCTACTTGTATTGATTCTCTGTTCAATGCTAGGAGCTCCATCCCCTAGTCTTCTTGATGAAGGCCTTTTTCTGACAAAAGATCAGGGCCACTTGGGGCCAGAAGGTGAAGTGCTGTAGCTCCTCTGCCATCTGATTTCAAACAGTTTGATAGAAACGTCAAGATGGAGCTCTTCTTCAACCCTTTCGACAACTTGGTGTGTATCCTGCTGGGCATCTCCTTCACCGTGTGGTTCACCCTGCTGTTGGTCTTCATTATCGTGCCGGCCATCTTTGGGGTGTCCTTTGGCATCCGACGTCTCTACATGAAAACCTTATTAAAGCTCTTTGAGGTAAGCGCTTGCTGCACAATGGCTTACTACTTTTTGTACAATTTTAACTTGAGTTTTAGGTGATTGATGTGTGATGAAGGTGCGTGCACTGTATACACACAATGAAGAAGTATGTCTCCAGGTCTGCTTCTATTCTTGCACAGTTATGATTATCTGTCTCCTGCTCCTTTCTAACACCCTGTTGTTCAACAAACCATAGACAGTAAAAGTTATTCAAGGACAGCCTGTATTTGCTTTTGCTGTACATTTTCTCCGCCCTTTCAATCAGCAGGTACCTGTATACAATATACGTTTTTAAGGCTGTAGTTGGTTGAGTAAGTCTTTTTTTTTTTTAGAAATGTGCTGACCTCACATGTGCATTTCAGGATATTGGTGAGCTTCATGCTTGTCTTTAGCATCCGACCAGTGGACATTGTATTCACAGGCAGATACAGATCAGCATCACAGCCACAGGGCCATTCTTCCCTTTTTATGTAAGTGGGGGAAACAGTGGTACTGTTGTAACTGTTGTGTGTGAGCCTGGAGTATTAATGATGTGCTGTTTTTTTGCTTTCTAGAAATGAGTTTGAATCACCAGTGATGGCAGCAATGCATCGGCTTCATTGTGCAATGAGGCCCAGTTTTGAGATGTCGGCTTTATTTACCATTAGACTCCAGACGCCGTTATCCAGTTTCCCTTCTTGTGCTTTCTCTCATGCATCTTCACAAGTAAAGCTGTCATCGCTTCCCAGCCTGACCTCTGAGAGCACATCTTGTGCCAGAAATACATGGACCAGTGGGAGATATGAGACGGTCTTAGCTCATGATTGCTGTAACTACCAAGAGATGTAGAGAAAAGGTCAAAGGACAGATGCAGTAAAGACTGTGCGAACCTGAAGCAATGTTTTCTGGTTTGTACTATTTTAATATGCGCCATTGCTTGCAACGGTCTCCATTGCAGGCTTGTTGAATACAAAAAAAAGTGTTTGTCTAGGGCATGATTAGGTGTAACACCAAGACCTTTTGCAATTAGTTGCTCAACGTTAGTTTGTGTTGCTGTGCAGCTCTGGAGCCACATGCGATCGTGACGGACTGGCTTTATATTGTTCCTGTTCCAGCAGCAGCTCTCTGTGCTCCTCCTCTCTCCAGCCAAAGAATCTTGTCGACTGCAGCTGCTTGTTATAAAGTTGATTTAGTATGACGACTTGTCACGCCACGATTTAACGGTAGCCCAGCTGCAAAAGGAATGTTGGTATGTGGATATGCTGGTAATGTGCCTGCGTATTAGATTTACGTAATTATGACCAGGATGTATCCATCAAATGCAGATGTCACTACTGTAGGCTGAATGTCATTAGTCTGCTTTTCAGACTGTTAGTGAAATATCTATAGATTTAAGTTGGCTGTCAGAGTGTATCTCTGAAACAAAGTCGCACACAACATGGGTTTCAATTTGCCCAAAGCCGTAAAACTTGTCTCTACACCAAATAAAGTAAAGTAAGTAGGAATATGAAAATAATCTGATCTAGAGATGGCGTCTGCAAGCAATATCACGGTGTCACTCAAATATATATATATATTTATATATATATTTTGCAAGTGCCCCAAGCCAATTCTAGTGTTTTCAACTTGCATGCCCGCTGAGCATTATTGTCTTTGAGAATACTTACAACCATGCTTTCAACTTTGTTCAACTATACCCTGATATTGGTTGGTGCACCTAAATCTCTGAAGTCATCGTGTGCTGTGGTGTGAACTATAGTCTGAGGCTGTTGGCCAAGAGAAAAAGCATCCAACGCCTCCCCGGCCATAATTTAACCCCCGAGCTCTGCTGCTTGTCTTACAGCTAGAACACTGTGTCCTTTTCCTGCCTCCTCAGTTAGGGACGCACCAATCCGGCCTTTTCTGTCCCGCTAGCGATACGGATAGCTGAGCTTTGGGTATCGGCAAATACGGCGTACCAATCAAATACCAGTTATTAATTAATAAGCTGTGTGCCTCACTGTGTGAAGTCAGGCTCGATTTAAACATTGCTTTCCCAACTTAATAAAACTAAATTGACTTATCTGGTTAAATGACGGTAAAATAATAAATACAAATAAATGCAACAAATAAATACATAGATATGAATTTACTAAATGATTTATTATTATAATAGTAAATCATACACTAGGAACTTGGTGGAAAACCTTTCAAATTAACCGTTAACCTTTTAATTAACCTTTTTAATGCAGCAACAAATTGGTGAAAACTTAAACAGGAATAAACATTCTAGTATGTAAAGTATCTAGTATATAAACATCTTATTGTCACAGCTTCTTGAGTCAGTATTGGACTGATATCGGTGCATCCCTGCTCTCAGTGGACACCGGTTTGTTGTTATCTACGTATTGAACAGTGGGAAGTGGGCTTTATAATGTTGTCTTAATAGAACACAGCTGTGGTCACAGATAAGACTTATTATTGACCCAGGTCAGGACGAGGTCAACTTCTGAGAACGTGGTTTCCTCGACTTTGTGGAAGTTTTGCACTGTGAGGGTTTACAACATTAACAACTACACTCAGATAAGCATGAGAAAACCTGAGCAGGAAACAGCTGGGACTCTGATCATAAAGAAGAACTTGCTGGGAGTTTCTTGAATCTTCAGTTTTAAAAACTATGTATATTACAACAGTTTGCTTGTAGGGGCAGCTGGTTGCTACAGGAGCCACAATAAACACTTTGATGTGAGCATGCTGAATTTCCATGTATTTTGGGACACTTGTATTCTAACACACACCTTTGTCTTTATTATAGTGGGCCACACTAAGGATAGAGAGAGGAGCAAAAGAAAATAATCACCACTTGTACAAACCCTACTCCAATGGTAAGATGTGCTGTCTGTGTGCGTGTTCAAGCGCTGTATTTGTTTTAGAGACGAGTGTGGCTGACGTCCTTTCTCTCTGAACCGTTCCAGCCATCATTGCCAAGGAGCCCACCTCCTTGGAGCAGGAGATCAAGGAGATCCGGCGGAGCGGCAGCAACAGAGACCTGAACTCGGCCCCCGAGTTTGAGATGTCCGACATCTTCTATTTCGCTCGGCGAGGAGTGGCGAGCATCATGGACGACGAGGTGACCAAGCGGTTCTCCGCTGAGGAGTTGGAGTCCTGGAACCTGCTGACCCGCAGCAAAAACAACTTCCACTACATCAGCCTGAGGCTGACCGTCCTCTGGGGGCTGGGCCTGCTGATCCGCTACGGCTTCCTGCTGCCTCTCAGGTATTAGCAGTACCTCCAGCATAGAGGTGGTTTTAGATTGTACTAGGTAAAATACTGTTTAGTTTTGTTACACCGAGTGTATCTTTGTCTGCAAATCAACCCAGTGAGGTGGCGTGACTCTGTTTGAGGAGTCGCGGTTGAATAAGAATTATGCCACCTGTGCATGGTGGGTAATCCAGGAAGCCTGGGAGTTTGAGGGATAACATCCAAAAACACAAAGCCAGACCGGCCGAAGAGCCATTACCTGTGCATGGCCACGGGGGCTGAATGCAATCCCAGCATGCATTAGACTAGAAGTAGGGTACAGGGCTAACACGTACACATTCACAGCCAATTTAGTGGGCAACCCACCTGTACAAAAATAACTAGATTTTGGGCAGACTGTATTAGGTTTCTGTCTGCTGCAGAACACACAAGGAACATTAAGTGTTGGCACATGCAGTGAGATCCTCATTCGGGCCGTAGACAGTCACGGGGACTCTACTAAGCCTGGCTGGCTCACTTCCAATCACCAGTGGGGAGACGAATCAGGCCACCGCTGTACAGACATGCATCATTCTAGTGTCCCATTCTGTTAATAGATTCTCTCGTTGAATATATTGACCCGGCTCACTCACGAGCATGAAACCTTCACCTCCCTCGTGTTTGTCGAGTTTAATCATCACCTTCTCCAACCCGGATGATTGGTTCATCCAGATTAAGTCAGCTTGTTGGCCAGTTTAATCATCTCCTAATATGCCCTTCTGGAGTCTCAGTGTCTCAGGGGGGAGGGGGGGGGGGGTAGAGGAGAGTGTGAACGTTTTAATTGATAACCACAACCCTTTAACTGTTGAGTGGTTGGAAGGAAAGGGATCGCGTTCTTGCTTTTTAAATGCCAGTAAAATACTAATTGGTTTTAAATTTGTTCAGCCAAAAAGTGGAATCCCTCCGCTCTGTGTTTTTACAGAAATGCTGCTGCTTGTTAACAGATTCCCTGGTGTAGAGTTAGGTGTAACCGGCCCGTTTGTGTTTCAGGGTAACTCTTGCCTTCACTGGTGTCGGCCTCCTCGTGTTCCTCACCTGTGTTATTGGGCTGCTGCCAAATGGAAGGTAAGTCTGCTTTTAATTCATCCAAATTATTTAGATTTGGCGTCTTGACACACAAAGTACATCATGCTTTCTTTCGTATGCTCCTTCCTGCAGGTTAAAAAACTTTCTCAGTCAGAAAGTCCATTTGATGTGCTACAGAATCTGTGTCAGAGCTCTCACTGCCATTATAACCTACCATGACAGGTAAGACACCTACGCCCTGGTTCCACACCTCAACAAGTTATGTGACTAGGAACTTTAGTTGGGCTTGAAACCATTCCAAATCCTTTTGTTTGACTCCCCATCGACCTGTATTAGTTGAACACTGCAGTAGTGGAGCAGAAAGTCTACCGTCCTTATCAGAAAAGGACAGGATGTGTAAAAGGGGCGATGACGCACATGTGGGAGTTGCTTTGATGGTCTCTGAAATACTGTATTCAAACAGATGAGTCGGGTAATCTAATCAGGTCAACATACATAATGGAAGCAATAAGATGAGTCATAGAAGCTAGACTGGTTTCCTTAAACCACACTGACATTTGGGACATAAAGACGTGTCTATTTTTGATTTCATCGAGGCTTATAATATGCATAACATGGAGGTTCTTTGCAATGTTCCTGCAATACCTAGTTCATACTCTGATTTCTCCACCAGTCAATCGAACAAAGGTTAGCAGGATGGCTGCTGCTGGTTGATTGCTTCCCTGTTTTTTGTTGTTGTTGTGTTTTAACACTTGCTTCAGTTTTCCCTGCAGTTTCTCAACCTTTTGGTCAATTTCTCTTCTTTTTTTCTGAAGTAACTTAGTTAATGCTCTGCAAAAAGCCTTAAAAGTCGGTTACAGTGTCGCTGTTGATTATTGACACAAAACGAAATCCTGTTTTTATTGGGACAGAGCTCTGCACTGAATGTCACATGTTCACTGTAGTGGAAGTAAATACATTTGGCAAACCAAAAAGATAACCTGCATAAAATGACAAGTAGTGTCAATGGTAAAATAGGATCTTAAAATTTGATTTATGCTTTTGGCAAAACCAAATTTTTTCCAGAATTTTTTTTACGCAAGCAGACATTTTTAAGAGAAAGCATGTTGCACCTCGTAGCTTTCCAAATGCCTTGACATTTGAGCTGAAGTTAACCTCTGAACTACTTAATGTTTGACAGTTGTCATACATTTGAATCCAGGGGGATATAATATAAAATCCCAAAGCCACTCAAATGCTCATCTTGTTCACATCGTCCAATTCTTCTTCTGTCTCAAATATGATCCGCAGCACTGTGACAGGAAATGGGTCTGTGATGTTACATCATGAGGGATGACTTGTCTCTGGAGAGCAGAAACCAGGGCGTGTTAGCGCTGTGCTAGTGAGCACCCAGAGTGTCAGTGTGAGAGGGAGGGAGCCTGAGGTTAGACACAGACCGTCTACACATTCGTACTCGGTGCAGGAGGCATATGAGCCTATAGGTGAAGCACAGAACCCTCGTCAGTAACGCTTCCTCATACACACAGCCACGGCACACTTATTTTCTCTACAAAAAGGGGGCGGGGTCAGTTAGGGATGAACATAGCGATGGCGTTTCCAGTGGTACATTATTATATCACGGTTTTGTTACAACAACCCATCTAACTTGGGTAAACACCTATGTGCAATGTACGTAACACAAGTCCACCTTCATATAAAGGTGTGCACGGGTCATACCATATATTATCTTCAACTATAATGTGTAATTCCAATTCCCACTTGTCCTTGATGTTCCAGGTATGTTTTGTCAGCTATAAGCTTTTTGTATATATGAGAGCCATGTTTTTTAGTTGGAAAGTGTTTTTCTGCTGTACTAATGAAGTAGTTTTCTATTTAATTTGGGTTCTTTGTGACCAACTCTCTTTCTTTGTGACTTGTGATGCCGTGTCTTGGTTTGAAGACGCCTATACAAGTCATTTGATGGAAGCGTAAATTGTGCTAAGACCTCTGTCAACCTTTTTAAAAGTGTGTATTTATCCATTTATTTTCAGCAGTACTGATTAGGACATGCCGCTACAGCCATCTTGTTAACTTTAAAACACGATGCTTGGAGACGCTGAATTCACTTCAGCTATTTTGCAAGCACACGTTTCACTTTCTTGAATGTTGCTGTTGGCTGTGACATTTTATCTTAACATTTTAGAATGTAAGAGGAACAGTAGATGGAGCTTGCATAGAGAGGAGGGGCACATGCAACAGGATGTGGAGGAGGAAGTTGTTGCTTTATCTATTTGCCCATCGACTGTAGTCTATAACAGCTGGTATATATATATATATCTATATATATATATATAGATAGATATCAATAGCACTCATAGGTGAGATAAGCATCATTTTTTGTGGCCTTCTGAATGTCTGCCTTCAATGCCTGGTGTGTTGTAACCCGTATTCCTCTCTTCTCTGGGGCTAAAAATACACCAGTGACAGAGAAAGTGTTGCTCTCTCTTTCTTTTTTTATGATTGTAACTCTATCTTTGGAATATGGACTCGGTACGTTCAGGTCCTGCATGCTCCGGGGGTCAAACCTTTTATATCCACAATTGTGTGTACCCATATTTTAATGGGGAATATAAAACGATTTGTTCATAGTCATATTGTGCACTAGAAGTGTATTTTGACCCTTGCTAACAGTCATGATACATAGCCTAACAGTGTTTCCGTCTCAACTGTTACAGCGAGAACAAACCCAAGAACGGAGGCATGTGTGTCGCCAACCACACCTCGCCTATTGATGTCATCATCCTGGCCAGCGATGGCTGCTATGCTATGGTAACTGTGCTGCTGCTTAGCAGGACCCCTACAGACACATCGACACTGGTCACTTGTTCAGTGGCAGCTGAATGTCTGTTGAAACCGTGCTTGTGTTTGTGCTGTGTCGTCAGGTTGGCCAAATTCACGGTGGCTTGATGGGGATCATTCAGAGATCCATGGTGAAGGCCTGCCCACACATTTGGTTTGAACGCTCAGAAGTCAAAGACAGACATCTAGTGGCCAAAAGGTAGCATTACAAGCTTTGTTTGTATTACATGTTTTGTTATTGTTCTGTTTTTCTGCAAGAGTTGTCATTTTGCATTTTAGTGTGAATCTTTTTTTTTTTTTTTTTCTTTTTTTTTTATATAACTTGTGTAACTGAAATCTAAGTTTTTATAGTTTATATTTCTTTAGTAAAGAGAGATTTTTAATTATAACCTACTTACACTTTGTATTGCAGATTGAGTGACCATGTAGAAGATAAATCTAAACTGCCCATTCTCATTTTCCCAGAAGGTGAGTTTGTTCGATTATCTGTTACAGGTACTTCTAAATCACACCATAGCCATCTACTTTTCCTAGAAAGGCCCAGAAGTCTCGTTTATTTCTCTATGAATATTCTAAATTTCCAGGTACCTGCATTAACAACACATCAGTTATGATGTTTAAGAAGGGCAGCTTTGAGATCGGTGCCACAGTCTACCCTGTGGCCATTAAGGTGAGTCTTTTTTAATGTTATTTTTACCTGCTACATCTAATTGTAACCATCGGCATTCTTTTTAGCAGTTTGTTCAAAATACTACTTGTCCTGAACCTTCATTCTACTGTGTTTGATCCTCGCAGTACGACCCTCGATTCGGAGACGCCTTCTGGAATAGCAGCAAGTTTGGGATGGTGAACTACCTGTTGCGTATGATGAGCAGCTGGGCCATCGTCTGCAGTGTGTGGTACCTTCCCCCCATGTCTAGAGAGGTGAGGCTCCATGGTTAACTCCATGGATGATCAATCAACATATTAACGGAGCTAATTGCTTTGTTATGACAACTTGTTTGCCTTTGTTGTATTCATATCGATCTTCTCCAACAGGAGGGTGAGGATGCTGTACAGTTTGCTAATCGTGTAAAGGCAGCCATAGCCAGGCAAGGCGGACTGGTCGACCTCCTGTGGTGAGAGAAAGACACATTCAGCTCAATGTTTTCTGTCACGTTCACATACAAACCCAAGACTGACTGAGGGATAATGAACACGCTTCAACACACTGGTTACTATTATTAATCCATGCCAGCAATTAGTAATTAACAGACAGTTGCACGGGTGTAATCAATGATATTATTTACCACTGAATCCATTTAGCTGATCCAGTCAAGTGGCCCTAGCATCGTGTGTGTTTATTCACTGCACTGGCTTATTGGGCCTCCTAATAGATCGCCCATCGTCAATGACAGTGTTTCCACCTGTGGGTTTCCTGCTAGAGTTTCAATGAGACGTTGTGAGCGAAGTTATGCAACATATCATTCTGTTCCTTTGACACTTTTATATGAAAATGTAATGCAAGCAGCAGTTTGCAATAATTAGAAGCGCTCTGAGAATATATTCTATTGCAGGCGACAAGTCACTGCTAAAGTCTGCTATGGTATTAATCACAAATAATAAAGATATTTATTAAATATAATAGATATATATATATATAGTATTTAAATTCAGTCCAATATTCTAATCTTTTGTTTCAATCACTGACAGGGAAAATTATTAGAAACAGATTACAATATAATAGAGCATTTTTACAGTTGATATTTTGACTTTGCAGTAATTATGCAGTTTGCTGTTCAGTGTACCGCCATCAGAGCCTCAATGACCATTGAGATGAATTTAACATCTCTTTGACAAAGTAAACATAAAGTAGTAAACACTACAAAGTTAGTAAAATAATGTCAAATTGCATTGCAATGGATAGGGGTGTCTATTTCTCTGGTCAGCTCAGAGTATGCACTGCATATCAAGTCTGTTGCTGTGTCAAAAACAGCACGTTTGTGATGGAGCGTATTTGATGAGCCTTTCATTGCTTCAGCAGAACCTGATAAGCAGTAGAATATGGGTGAATTGCATAATTGTGTCAACCCCATTAACCAAAACATAATTGTCGTCACCCATTTCAAACTCTTTTGTAGGGATGGAGGATTGAAGCGAGGAAAGGTAAAAGATACCTTCAAAGAGGAGCAGCAGAAGCTGTACAGTAAAATGCTGGTGGGCACCCAAGAGGACCGCAGTCGCTCCTGAAGGACATGTGTGGAGGTGGACTGGACCAGAGACCCACTTGGGCACCTCTGACTAAATGGGCAGTCAGCAGTGCTCCCTCTCTATAGGAGCTCTTGGACTGGAAATTCTCCCTCTCTGATGTCGACAGTACTCCTTTCGGCTTCCTCGGTCACTGCCTCAGCCAGGCTTGTTCAGTTTGCGTCGTTGTTACGGGTCATTCTGAGTCCGCTTCCCTTTGTGGGAATAGCTCCACTGAAGCCCTGCTTGCGTTAGAATGAAAGTAAGGTGCTCACAGAGAAGGAGCGTTGTCTTCCTTGTAAGCAGTCTTTTGTGGGAAAACTTGTATTGTTATCTATCATTGAGTTACTGTCTTTGTTTGGTATTTTCAGCTTTTTCATTTTCATTTAACTGTCATGTTTGTGTCACACAATGTTAGAGCTGATTATACTTGGGACTTAGAAGAGAGTTATTGTAGATCAGAACTAGTTTGTTCTAAAGCTAAAACCTGTGACTGAGTTGGGGTTTTGCATGACTGGGTTGTGCCCATGATTTGGGGCACAATGCCAGATTTTGTTACATTACAGATATTTTTATGGGCTTTTTCCAAGAGAAAAAAAACTTGTATTTTAAGCTTTGTGTTTTACATTAAGACTTGTATCTAAATATGTGATCACTGTAGGAGTTTCAGATGGGCTCTTCATACGTTTTATGTTTCTGTGTTTCTTCCAAGGAATGTGTGAACCCCTCACATTATGAAATGGAAACGGTGCACCCGCAGTTACTCGGATGGAGGTTTGTGTATTGAGGCAGATGTTCCTCCATGTTAAAGCTAATCATGAAGCATAACTGAAGTAAAAAGGGTTTAAAGTGCATTCAGTACGAATGCATTCGGGATGCTTTTAGCATTACCGCTTTAAAGCCCATTGCACACGTTATGACCATCACGATGGGTCTCCTGACTAAAATATTGTTATGTCAATTAGCTGATACACACTCATACTAATACACTTCATAACAGCCATCGTGTTCTACATTGGATTCCTGCTCATGAAGTGACCATCTTGCCTAATTTATTTTTAAGCGAACTCTGAAAGCTATTGTCTTTATCCCCTCCCCCCCCTCCCCCCCTCCCCCCCCCCCCCCCCTCCCCCCCTTACATCAGTGATCTTACTCCCATCCGGCAGCCTTTTCAAGGAGAGTGCTTCTGTACAGTAGTCTGGACTCCCCATCCGGCTGGAGATGAGGTTTCTCCCTCGTCCCTCTAGTGTACCGTTATCAGGAAGAGTCATTTGGATTGTGTCAAATCTGTTCATCAAAATAAATGTTCAAGAATGTGACTCGATCTTTGACTTAAGGTTTTTTTTTAAGTGCTTCTCTCACTTGATCATGATTGTTTTCCTCTGATACAGACACAAACATACAGCAGCATATGAAACCAGAAGAATATTTTAGATACACTTGAGTAACTTTAGAGTATTTGAAGGGATAGAAATTGTGTGGAATAAAACATTTAATTGATAAAGCATTGAATTCAACTTGTACCATTGCCAATTATTCGTCACAATCTCCTGCAAATTACACCAAATAATGTGTTACGTAGTGTCCAACCGATTCCATTTTATCCTAAGCATCTCATTTAATAGTTTAAGATCCGTTTCTTTCCCTGGGAAACATTTTCCAAAATGAAAGTATTTCTCATTTGATATTTTTAGAATTTATTGTTTTTGCTCCAAACAGAACTGCCTTAATTAGCTGCTGCTTTTCTTTGCTATTTTTGGCAAGCCAGGACTCTGGTGACGTTTCCTGTGTGATTTATTGTCCAGTGGGCACCAAGCTGCTATAACACCGTCTGGCTTTATTTGAAACCTTGTATATTTTGTATTCATTCCCTAGTGTACAATGTACTCAGGATCCAGTCTAAATATCTCTTTCTGTGGATCTATGCTGCTGATTATTTTGCAGCGGCTTTATCCCAAACCCCCGGCCTCTCCTCCTGGCGGCAATAAACTGCCTCGGTCCTTTTCAGAGAGGTTTCCACTTTTAACTCTCTTTGTTTCCAAACCGGTGATGGACATGGCAGCATTCTTTTGCAACTCTGTTGCAATAGTTTCAAATGGATCTGTTGACGTTGAAGAATAAAGCACACAGTGCTCAGGGGAGGAGTAAGAGGAAGCAGGGGAGAAGAGCTCAAAAGGTTGGCTGTTCAACCGTGCCATGTTTGAACAGCTCACTAGCAGCACTATGGAGAGCCAGTGTTTGGCCCCCAGCAAGCTTTGCTTTACCCCGGAGCTGGAATGGCACAGATCCATTGACTCCAAATAAGACTTGTAAGGCTCTGTGCTCCACTGGGTAGAGACAGCTACTGTAGCTGTGTTGTACAATATTGTGGTTACTTTGCTGTTGTGATGACTGGAAGTTGTAGGAGGCAGGCTGTTCTAGAGAACATGACTAACCTAAAGGTTATGCGCATAAAAACAAAGCTAGTCCCACTGATATAGCTGCACACAAGAGCAGTGCATTGGCTTGGCAGTTGCTGCAATGTATGTAAAGGTAAAAGCAGTCATTACTGATGAGCACACACCTGCAAAGGCACAAATAAAGATGAGAGCCCTCTGGTTATGTAGTTTTGAAGTTTTGCAGAACAGAAAATAAACGACTTCCTGTTGAGACAACACAGAATGAGAGTGGTGAGTTGAGAGTCATTTCAGGTTATTTGAACGTCCTCTGGTAGTTAAACTATTCATTGTGGTATTTTATATAATCTTACATATTATTATTGCACTATAACAGTATTCAATAGGGGTTTAGGTTGCGGTAATAAAAACGTTAAAAAAAGAGTACAGTTAATTTGCAACACAGGCCAGACGCACAGGTTTGTATGTAATCAAATATTATGGGATTATCTTCAGAGGAGGTTACACTTTGGAGTGATGGCCACGACGTTTGGCTCAGTTGTAACAAACTTGGCTTAAGGAAGACCGTGCGGACGACTCGCAGTCAGTAAATGGGCGGAGGCGGAGCACCGGAGAACCAAGCGAAGACTGTAACTGCTTTGCTCGGTTATGTGAGCGTTCGTCGAGGCAGCAGCAGCAGCAGCATATGCGCCGTCCATGCTGGTTTAAGTCCGCGAAGAAGCTACTAGTCCAATTAGCCGAGAGGAGGCGGAAGCCCTCGCATGTATAGGCTGTTAAACTAACTCCCTGCTGCTCGGCTGGACGATGGATATGCGCGCCGCTACGGCATACGATGACGACCTGATACGACAGCCCGCCATAACCAAAACAAGTTGGAGCAGCAGCGACACAGCATCGTCAATGATGTGCCGGTGTATTTAGAGCGGTTGTACGAGTAGCGGTTTTGGGGGCTCGCACAATAAGCCTCTGTAAGCTCCCGGAGAGCGTCAGTTATATCGACCTGCAGGCGCGTCATTTGGAGACGCTGCGGAGTTCCCTCGGACCGTTGGTGACCGTTGGTGACAGTTGGCGAAGGTGACTCGTAAACATGGAAACGCACACCGATGTGCTGCTTGTCACCGCAAATGTCGGGTCGCTCTTTGACAATGTAAGTGCACTGGTAAGAGTAACATTAAAACTACCCCGGGCCGAAGCGCTGCCAGAGGATTATACTTAATGCTGTTCGGCCTCTTGACTCGCTTCGTGACATTGTTACTTTAATTGTATTTTTCTATGTTATGTCACACTGCCGAGTTACTCAGCTTTGTTTCTTAGTCGGCTGTCAGTAACTTTGTGCTCAATAGTGTTCGTCCACCTGATATGATTGAATGAAAAGCCACACGCTTCAGTTGATCTCTATAGGCAACATTATTTACTCGTGGGATGCGAAAGTTTCACGTGACCTGTGGTGTTACACTGAAATCTGTGACCCGTCAGATACTGTGACACTGAAGGATCAGCTATGAAAACCTACTTATGTGCAACGTGTTTAAAATGATTGCTGAATTTTTGCAAGGGTTTTCTATATCTAATTCAATTGACTTGCTTAACACACTGAATTAAAAAAGTAATCTTCCTTATGAATCTTACTGGACCTGTCATTTTGGTGTAACAGCAGACCTCACATATACCACATTTTGTGTTCATGTAAGTTGGACTAATTGTAAGTTTGTTATATTGCCCCGAACATCCATGCCATCTCATGTCATTCAGTATTTGGGCATTTATGTGCCACAGCAGCGGTCTTCCAGACGCTCTGAAATAGTAATCGAGACCCCCCTCCCATTATTTATATAAAGTAGTTCTGTGTGGACCCTCTTCAGGTTTACACTATGTGCAATCCCTGTTGAAAATACAGTTAATACAGGGAGGATCTGTGTTACTCAATAGTCAGTTTATAGCGGTCTTATCTTACTGTAAGGCATGCCATTTACGTCATTGGCTGAAGTGGTTTCACTATTTCTATAATGTAATCTAAGTTCTAGTTTATAGCCTCGTCTAGAATGTCTGTAGCTTAGAAATAACGTAAACCCACCTTTTAAGGGATTAAAGAGATTAGACTGTATTTTAACTATTCTAAACAATGGTTTGCATTTTGGACCTCTGCCGGGCTCACAAACCTTTGGACATTGCAGGGAGGAGGGCTCTTACACTCATGGAAATTTGGCTCAGGACCATGTTTCCTGTTGCCAGATCTGGCTCCAATTTAAACATGTTGGATCCCATTGTGGGAGATATGTAAACAGATGAATATCTGCCCCGGGGGACTTAAGCTTTTCTTCTAATTTAGGCCCCCCCCCTATTTCCATAAACACTTCTAAATGTTCACCCAGCCTTTGGAATAAGGGCAAGACCTTAAGCACATCACAGGGTAAATCCTCTTGCTTTACAGAACTGGGACTAGCCGAGTGTCTCGGCAGAGCAGTTTAGCCGGTGAGACAGTCTGCTACTCTTGCACAAGCAACATTTCTGTGGCCCACCATAGCAGTATCCTGGAGATTATGTCCGTTGTGTGTCGTAAACTTGTGTAATGACTGTGTATGGACCCACATGCATTGAATAGATGTTGTTCTTACACAAACTTTCCCTATATGCAAACAAATGGCATCGGAAAAATTACAATATGAGGCGTCTGTTGTTGGAACACATTATTGCCAAATGCACGTCTCAGACAATTTTCTTCTTATAATTCATTCATGAAAGCTCACTTCTACGAGTTTGCCACAGAGGTGTTTTGTTTGTCGGGACAATGGTATTGTCCTGTGTTCATGACTGTGTTAGTAGCTGAAATGATGGGAGAGGAGTTCTTCTGGTTATGTTTGCAGAGCTGCAGTCATCCCTGCCCACTGCCATGCAAATACACTATGCAAAGCCATTTCTCAGCTAGTATGAATGCACCTGGCGTCGCAGAAGGTTGTACATTACTTTTGCGACGGGAAAAATTCTGAAGCGGGTGTGTGTAAGAAAGGTTCAAATGCCACAGTTTAGGAGAGGTTGCTGATGTACTGCTTATAGTCTTGAAACAGCATGAGAAGGATTCTCCGGTATGAGAATCAAGAAGCTTTTAACGTCAGTGTAACTGTGAGGTTAACATATGATTTTACTTAGCAGGTGGGGGGGTAGTTTTGGTCACACCCACTGTGTACTTGGGCCTTTAATGATCAGTGAATTCAGTTATTTATCAGTTCACAGCTACACGAGGCCACATGGTGTAGCTGTAAATGGAATTCTACCTGTGGTTCCAAACAGGAAACGGTCTGAGTCAGCCACAACCTTGTGAGACGGATTGCTTTGTTTCAGGGTTTATCCGCATGCTCTTCTCATACATATTTAACAGTAGCCCCAGCTGTCAAGTGGCCATGAAATGTAAAACTCACCGTCGGAGAAAATGTGTGGACGGTGGCCAGATTAAAACAGGTGCAGCTACTTGAGACGACATCCTGGAACACACAGGATAATATTTCCAGACAATCTTTATTGTTTTTTTTTTTGTTTTCACCTGCTCCGAGTTAATTATAGATCAGAGTGTTTCCTTTCTGTGAGTGATGACCTGCTGTGATGATTTTTTTTTGGGATTTTAAAAAATTCAATTGATTTACATTCTATAAAACATCATAAGTGGCTCATTTGACCCAATAATTAAAGCTTTTCTAATGAATATCTTTGTATTAAGAATTGATAAATGAATATGTGTAATGTTAAAAGAGTCGCTGAGATTGACACTTAGTGTTCTTGGTGGTTTGTCACTAAGTGCACTTGAAGGTAATGTGAGGAATAGAGCACGATTGAGTACAATTCAATGGGCTCATAACACATCTTTAATCCCATCACAAAGGAAATCAGACTAAAAAAATCAGGAAATCAGACTGTAAAAAAATCAGGAAGTAGTTTTTAGAATAACAAGGCTGTTGTTTTGATCAAACCAAGAATGTCGAGTTGTTTTTCATTTCGCGATGAAGATAAGAGACAAAACACACACAATCACTTGAAGATAATGTGAGGAATAGAGCATGATGTCTGTAGACTTCCAAGTAGCCATAGCTAGTTAACTCTTGCTTGTCAGCTAAAATGCTGAAGCTACTTTATACAGTATATTTCTACAGTATTGTACTGCACTGTGTACTGTATTATAGATTAGGGCTGCAACTAAAGATTATTTTCACATTCAGATGATGTCCTAAAACTTTTTGTTAAAAATAAATAGTAGACAACATGCTGCTACTGCCGTATGCAACACAGTATATAGATAACGTGTGCAATAACTGGTGTTGTTAGCTATGTTGCTAGCTAAAAAGGCTTGTGCTCAGTGTGTTTACTACCAGTGTTTTCTTGTAAACTAGCCACACAGTCTGTTGCTCCACTGTCCAAATGTGAAAAGGGAAATGTGAAAAATTCTAAGGAGGATAAGGAAGTGTTGAGTTGGGACAATAGCTAATAGTGTATAATAAAAAATCGCCCTTGCCACACACATGATAAACAAACAAATTAGTCATAACCAGGGGCGTTTCTAGGATACAAAGAAAGGGGGGGCTTAGCCCCAAGGGGAGTGGCATGTTTGCGTGCGTAGCGCATGGCAATTTTTTTTGGGGCCGCGGATATCCATTGTTTCAGACAGTTCATAGATTGGTTCAATCAGAAAGAGGGTGATTTTGCTCTGTAGTTTTGCTTGCATTCTGTATATGATAACACAAGAGACAGAATTTCAGGGTCATAGTGAAATTTGACAACACAAATATGAACTTTTCTCACATAAAGAGAGAGAAATAATTGTCCTGCTTGTAAAGGAAAGACGGATAAACTAGCTTTCATATCCGCGTCACTCCCAAATCCTAATTCACCGCACACAATGGATGGAGAATGGACCTGACAGTGTCAACTTTATATCGTTAAGTATGATGATAGGCTATTGGATTGTAATTTGAAAGGGGAGAAAACATACAAACCAGAACGCACGCACATATGTAGCATGCTAGAGTTATAAATAGCTTGTCCATGTGAGAAACAATAGTTTAATTTAATGACATCACCAAAAAAAAAAAAAATCTTTTTCTTTTTCTTTTTTTTTAAGTAAATAATGCCAAATTATTTGGGGGGGGCTGAAGAACATTTTAGGGGGGCTTCAGCTTCAGCCCCCCTAAAATAGGCCTAACGACGCCCCTGGTCATAACATCCTTACAATGTGATATTTCAGTTCTGTGCTTACAGCGTGTTGCACTGCCCCCAGGTGGCCAAAATAACCAAATGAATGCAAGTTTTGTATTGGATTTTAGACCAGTTCTTCCAGGAACATTGCATGCCTTTGATGGTTTTTCTCTTTGTCATTTTATAGGTGGGTGAGATTCAAAATGAGTGGTTACAAGAATTGTATACGGTAAGTTTGGGCTGCCTGGATTTTGACTTGCATTAATAAATCACTCTTACATTTAGTATTTCCACTCATCACCTGCAGTGTCTCCCTATTTTGTGGACAATCTGGTGCAGTTCAGGTAAATAACAACTATGTTACATCGTTGGTTCTGGCCCACTTTGTAGGCTTCTGGCAGCGTTACATTGGTGACATCCAAACATACAGAACAGCTCCATGTTCCTCTGGAAAAACAGATGCTTTGTATCAGCAAAGTCACTGACAACGAAGGCACACCACAAGTTAATTCACAGAAAAGCACCACATGACCCCGAATGGACAGTTCACTTCATCCTGTAACACAGTGTTGACCCCCCCCCCTCACTCCTCATTACTCTGTGATGTAAAACCTGTAGACTAAGACCTGTTTGTGCTGCTTTGTTACAGACTATCCACAGCCACAACCCGCAGTTCATCGCCCTGCACTTCCAGGAGGTGGGAGGAAAGGACTATATGGTCAACATGGGCCACGCCGAAAACTTCTTTTGGTAGGACTGATGTGCTTCTCATCATCCATGTTGCTCAGGAAAGTCATGTTCGTTGTTCACCATGTGTTTGATATAATCACAAGCTTCTTAAAAAGAGTCTAATCTCTTTATTTGAATTTTTCCTGCTTTCAGTTATTTTCATTATTGATTTATCTTCCTGGTTATTTTCTCCATTCATTGTTTAATTGTCTGATCTATTGAATATAAAACAGTGAAAAATAGCTTGTTTTGGCCACAAAACGTTCCCAAACCCAAAGATATTCAGTTTATAATCACAGAAGATTAAGAACAAACACATTTCACATTTCAGAAGCTACAATCAGCTTAAAACATCACTTCAATCTAATCAATTGATTGACTAACCTCTTCAGCTCTATATCTATATGGCTCTATTGCTTAATGATAGCTCCGTTGTTTGCAGGAACATTGAGTCCAGTGAGGAAATGAAAGACTTTGACAGGGTCTGCATCTATGTGGACAACCAGTTCCAAGCAGAAGACAGCTTCACGGTAAGAAACACACTCAGGTCTGAGTCAGAGTAGTTCACATGTGCTTCCACTAGATGGGGTCCTCCTCCATGTCAGTGCTCAGAGGTAGTTGGAGCGGTTGGATGTACCTTGCTGATGCTGATGAGTCCAAAGTAGGAGTTGGTTGCTGGTCAACATTTTAGATAAGAGTGGAACATTTGTAAATACATATGAGTTATTAGATTTTGTTTGTTATAAGATTTTAGCAGGGGGGGGGGTTACAAAAGAAGAAAAGCATAAAAACAGAACAAACATGGAAAAAAATATCATCTGTGAGATTAAAGCTTCTCCAATGAATACGTTTGTATCAACAAGGGATAAATGAATATGTGTCATGTTAAAGGAGTTGCACAGATTGACACTTAGTGTTTTTGGTGGTTTGTCACTAAGTGCACTTGAAGGTAATGTGAGGAATAGAGCACGATTGAGTACAATTCAATGGGCTCATAAAACATCTTTAGTCCCATCACAAAGGAAATCAAACTGTAAAAAAATACATTTTATTAGGAAGTAGTTTTTAGAATAACAAGGCTGTTGTTTTGATCAAACCAAGAATGTTCTTATGTCGAGTTGTTTTTCATTTCGCCGTGAAGATAAGAGACAAAACACACACAATCAGAAGTATCAGTGCAGATTTGTCATGTGTGAGGAGATGCTGTTGTTTACGGGTTTCTTCCGTCACGGTACAAACTCAGAAAACAACACGGCCTTAAGTAAGTGGGTGGCATGAATCTAAAAGCTCGAGTATGAAACAATGTTGTAATAGTTGAGCAGAGACAAGATGTTCTTAAAGACAGGTATGTTAAGTGACTCATGTCCCCACCGGCGTCTCTTCTCGTCATCTCGATCGAAGGAGTGGGATGCGGTGCTCTTCAGTGCCTGGCGGGGCGCTGCTGCTCTGGCCATTGTGTTCAACCTCAATCTCCTCACCTATCATGAAAGCCAATTCTTGCTTCCAACTTCTTCTTTTAGTGACCTCACACAGCGCAACAACAACTGTTCAGTCTTTTCCTTGAAATTGAACTTACGTTAGGGAGTTGCTCATAACGGGTTTGTCGGCGTTAGTTTGTCTGAAATCCTGCCCTGGTTGGGAGAAACACCTCCCGGGTTGAGAAAAGTGGCTGAGTATTTCTTAAACTATTAACCCTTACTCCTCCCATGTGATACCCTCACACTGGACGTCTGACAGTAGGGGTCAATGGCTGCATCTGTAGACTGAAGGTGTGTGAAGTAAAAAGGAGAAAGTCAATGGCCAGGTGTGGGGGGGGGGGGGGGGGGAGAGACAGGCCAAAGTCAATACATTTAACTCTAGATTAAAACTATTGATCCCAGCCCATTTGTGCACGATAAATAAAGTGTGAGGGGGGTTGTTGAAAGACAGCCGGGACTAAGTTTCCCCTGCGCTGGAGTGTTCGCACCCTCCACTGTTTGCCCTGAGAGGGTTGCAGCCCCCCCCCCCCCCCCCCCCCCCCCCCCTCCCCACACCCCTCCTAATGCCTCATTCTCATTTCGCCGGTGCCACCTGCATTGATTTTCAATTTGTTTCCCCCTGGCTGCGGATCATCAGTTATATGGCCAAGAGAGAGTTTGGGGGGTTCTCCTTTCAGAGGGGCCGCAGGAGTCGAGGGGGCCGACTTGCATGCATTCCCAGTACAAATGGTGTTTTGATAAAAAATCACTTGTAAGTCAATATTTTTTTATTAAACTGTGCACAAGCCTGATTGATGAAGATAGGTGTTTGGCAGAGTATATGGAGGAGAATGTGTATCTGAGTTTGAGTGTGTGTGAGTGTGTGTGTGTGTGTGTGTGTGTGTGTGTGTGTTTGTGTGTGTGGGATTCAACATAAACTCTGAAAAATATATAGAACAGTTATCGTGAGCTAATTATCAGAATACGGTCATTAAATCCTCCTAAAAATCGTAATTTTGCGCTGATTGTAAAACTGAAATAAAAAAAAATGTCAACTTGCTTCTCAGAAACATTCTCTATTTTTTCAGCATTAAGTTACCAACCCTATCAGACACGGTCAAATAACGCCATGACTCAAGCCTTAGTTTGGACAAGTTGGTCACTAATTGCCGCTCACTGGAGCCGATCACGGAGACACTTCCATTTTATTAAATGAGGATGACTTTGGCACTGATGATAAATGATCTCTTCAGGGAGAGATCTCTCATGCTCTGGGTAGATGTTTGTGAGTGCACAGTGGTCCGTCACGCCCCGAGCCCTCTGAGCGCCGGCTGATTTTTTTTCGGCCCCCAGTCACAGTGGCAGCGTTGGCAGACAGCAGGCCTACTGCTTAATACCTTTTAAATTGTTTTAATTTTCTGTCTTTATTGATCTCACAGGGCATGATTAATCAGATCAGTGGAGCAGGCAGTTAGTACATTAAAAATTGTCAGCCCCATGTCAAGGATGATTGGGTGCTGAAGTGTGTGTATGATTGGGGGGGGGGGGGGGGGGGGGGGGGGCGGTGGAGTATGTGAATGTGTGGTGCAGTTATGTGTTCGCGTTGAACGTCTCTATTCTTTAAAGTTTCATGTGTCCATGGTAGAGTAACTATATACTGCGGATCGTTCAATACGAGGCTCACACGATGGGGAAATGAACAATTCAATTCATCATCTTAGAGGTTGAGTTGAGAAGATGATTGTGATGTTTAGGTTTCATTGTGAATCGCTGTTGGGGAACCGCTCTAAATGGATAAAAGGCTGAATTCCAGGCACCTTTGTTGGACTAAACATGGATTTTCTTCTGTTGTATGCAGCAAGTGTCTGCAACGACATTAAAAGAGTCATTTTCACCTTTATTTGAGAGAGCACAGTGTAGAAATATCATCAGATATTATAACTTGTGTTGTTGTTGTAACGCTGCTGTTCTTTATTTCTCTCTCTCTCTCCGCAGGCTTTGGGGAGCTTGTACTTCATACACAAGAAACTGAAAAACATCTATCAGTATGATTTTAATGGTAAAAACTTTACTCCTTATCAGTGATGCACCGATCCAACTTTTTCAGTCCTGATACCTGCGTATCTGCCAGTGGCGAGTGTTTAATTAATAAGATGTAAGCCTCACTGTGTGGAAGTGACTGGTATCATTCTTTTATGTGTAAGGAAACATCAGGCTTGACTTAAACATTGCTTTCCTAACTTTGTCATCCAAAATGTAACAAATATATACACAGATATCAATTTACAGAATTGTCATTTATTGAAATAATGGAATCCGATACCAGCTCTGCCGATAGTCACCGATACCTGATCCAACTATTTGAGTCAGTTTCAGACCAATATCCGATATCAGTATCGGTGCATCTCTACTCCTTATGCATGACGTTTGCAATGATTTTCTATCATTTTATTATTTGTCAGCTGGCAAAAAAAAAGATAATGTTAGGTCTCAACACAAACCCTTCCTCTTGCATCCTGTACTCAATGGATTCAGAGCAATGTTGCAGACGATTGGCAAGATTCTTGTCATTTTCTTTATCAGGATCTTCGGGACATTTCTATTTGTATAATGACAGTTTGATGGCCCACACTTCCTGGCCAGATATTTGCAAAGAACCTGAATTTAAAGTGGAGCCGTTATTTTCCTGCTGCATAGTCCAGTCACGTTAGGCGTGAAAAAGCTCCTCAGAAAAGCTTATGGAAGAACCATAAACATCCTGCAGCTGCCACTCGCTGTGTGGCCCAAACCGATTGTTGTTCACCAAACACAGTCTAATGGCTTGCTTATAGATCCTCTCATCACGTATGCCGCTCTGATGAGGTTAACACCAGTTTATTGATTGCTGTTTGCATGTTTTCTCACTCTTTTACATGTCATACCCCCCCTCCCCCACCCGTCTGTCTCTCTCTCTCTCTCCCTCTCTCTTTCTCTCTCTCTCTCTCTCTCTCTCTCTCTCTCCCCCACACAGTTAAGGATTTTAAAGCAGTGTCGGGACAAAACAAGCATGTGGGCTCTCTGGACGGGGTCGCCACAGTGGAGAAAGAAAAATTCCCAAAGAATTTCTGGCCTGATGTGAGTATGTATGCACGAGTGTGCATCTGTGTGTGCCGACATTTGTGTGTGCGTGTGTGTGTGGGAGTGTGGGGAGGGGTACGTGAGGGCCAAAGGGAGATGTTGGGACAAATGAGTCTACTGGGGCTGTAGGGGCTGTCTTCCCGCTCTGACAGGGAGATGAGACAAATTATGTGAAAGAATCAATAATTATCAGTTTGGCCCTTCAAAGACACGGCTTACTGCTGTTTAGTGACTCACTCTCATTTGTCTCTGTTGCAGTTCAAGTGGTCCAGAAAGGGCTTCATGAGGACCCGCTGGATTATACACGACCAGTACGTACTGTGCACGAACCACACCTTGATTACAAAATGAAGTCAGCCTTGGACTCGACTCACTTTCACTTTTGGTTGTTAGCTGACTTTTGTGAAATCCTGTTATTGGAAAAGCTTGTTCTGATAAATGAGCTCTCTTGTGACCAGGCAGGTTGCTTTGCTCAAACAGGGTTGAACACCAGTGTGTGTTCATCTGTTGTGGGCCGTTGATACATGAAAACAAAGAAACCCTTGTTTGATACAGCAGCTGTCAAAGTTCTGCAAAATGAGAAATGAAGAAAGGGAGATCATGAATGATTTAGTCGCATCAAACTAAAGACAGTCTGTTTTTCCTTTGTGTTTGCAACCCCAGAGGAGGGCTAGGTATTGTTCAAAATGTTTCAATACTAGTGCAAATACACTACACTTTTGATATTCATTAAAAAATATAATTATCACACCTTAATTTGAGATTCATAAATTTTTATTTTATTAATATTTTTGTGTGGATCACACGATTCTGCAGTTCAGATCAGCTCTACACAGCATTTTTGTGTCTTTAAAGCGTATTGTTTTGATCGTACGACCCACAATTTGTCTGAGCTCTCAGTTCTCATTCAGAAACAATTACTCAGTGCTGTTGCAGTGGCTCAAACCCACACCGTCTGTTTTCACAACACCCCAATCACCATTTTCATCTGGGTTGTCCCTCTGTGGATGTTTCAACAACTTTGAAATTATTCATGTCGTTTTTTCGACTAAACCGTCCAATAAAAATGTATTACCTATTTCATATACATAGCCAATGCAGCATAGTGCCCTGCTGCTGACCCAGACCATATACTGAATGTTCTGTTTGTATAAGAACAGCAGCAAAAAATACATATTTATAATGTATATTGTGAAACTACTGAATTGAAGTAAAGTAAGCTAAATATGGCTCTGAACTGAACCAGGATAAATCTGCTGCTCCAGCTGTCTGTGTTTCCTGGGAACTGTAGTCACTATTTGCTCTGCTCGGTTGTCACCTGGGGGGTAATAACAAAAGGAGCCCACAATCTGTGTGCCACAAGATCATGCTGTGAGTCAACCCAGTCGGCCTTTGTTGGATGCACATTAATTGTTTTCCAGTGACAGCCAAAGAAAAAGAGCGAACGCTCGGCACAATAGACAAATGTGCTTGTTTGTGGACTCAGCATTAACACCGACGCACTCACCGATAAGAAAGCTCCTCATAACTGGCACCCGTGTTGGCACACGTACAGGCAGACACACTCACCTATCAGATGTCGGGCATTGGTGTTATCTAATTGTTTCCTGTTTCCTTCACCTGCCAAATATCACCATATTATGTCTGTGTGTTTGTGTGTGTGTGCCTCACAGAGCTCTGGACCTGGTCAATGTCCATCTGTTCCACGATGCCTCCAACCTCGTTGCCTGCAACTCCAGTCCGTCCATTTACTCAGCCAACCGCAAAAACGCTCTCAGATATGTCATCAACAGGTCGGACTTCCAGCTGCACACAACTATGAAAAATAAAAAAACATGACTGTAAATTGTTCAAGATGACGGCAAACACACACTGAGTCAAAACCAGAGAACAATTATTAAGACTCCTTGCTTGACTGAGTGACCTCTATGATTGGAGTATATTGTAACATTCTTGGCTAATGCGATCATGTAAAAAGGATATTTCAAGATCGTACAAAAACTTGGAATATTCTGAAGATAATATGATATTCATGTGAATCTGTATACACATTTGGACCCAAACATCTGTGCAATACAGTGCTATTTCCTTCCAGGATATCAGACAGCCGCTACACTCCTCTGCCTTTCATCCTGTTTGGAGATTTCAACTTCCGTCTGGACACACTTAGTGTGGTCCAGGTATGTAACAACTTCTTTCCTGAAGCTCAGATGATGAGGATGTGTATCAGCCTGACATACTGACATCGACCCTTTCTTGTCTTTGTGTTTCTGTGAGCAGCATCTGTCCACAGCGGCAGATGTGCAGACAGTGAAGAAGGAATGCAGTAATGAAGTGGAGAAGATCATCTGCGAAGAAAAAGACAATGACCACCAGGTGATTTAAAGCAGCTCTGTTAAGACAACTGACATTTTGTTTTCGGTGCTGCATTCACTTCACCCTGCTTTCATCTTACCATCAGGTGCTGCTCCGCATTGAGGAGAAGCTGTTTGCCTACCTGCACCAGGCGGTTTTCAGGGAGGACAACGGCAGAGCGGTGAGGGCACTCACCTTTCACCCACACTTCACAGTTTTTAGATTAAGGCCTATCAGCGGAAATACAGTCATATGAATGACAGTAGAGTAAATAGAAAAAGTCTGAGGTAAACAAAGCTGTGATAACTTTGACAGTAAACTGGGTTTTCACCCGTGCTTAAGCTGTACTCACTCACATCACGTTGGTTTTTAATGTGTTGAGATTTCCTGTATGGCTAATCAGTAATGGCCTCTGTCCCTCAGCTTTTGAAGTACGACAAAGAAGTCGCAGCCTTTCATGATGTTATTAAGGAAGAAGACATCAAGTTTCCACCCAGGTAACAGAGCTACATGCTGCAACATACTGTGTGCAAACTCCCACCTCTGTTGTCGTCCTTTAAATACAACGTCTCTCTCTCTCTCTCAGCTACCCCTACAGTGAGGAGTACACTAAACCGACCCAGTACATGAACACTCGCTGTCCTGCCTGGTGTGATCGCGTCCTCATGTCGCACACTGCCCAAGAATTCATCCACGAGGTCAGTCAGTCAAAGCTACTATCATTGTATTTTAAAGCTTATATTCATAACTTTCTGCAGGTTAGCTGTCGTAACACTTTCACACAAAGTGCAGAAACTATTCTCTGTTAAACGGTTTGTATATACACAGTTTAATACAAGATTGCAACTTCCCAAACGGTTATTTGTTGTCAGATAAGGCTAAGTGACTGGTGGACCTTTCTGCCATTGTTCAAACAATATTTACATTCTCACATGGCTGGCGACTTCATTTTAAGATTAGTGTAATTTATCTTAAATGCTAACCATAGGTTGTATTATTAGCTCTTACATTATCTATCCAAATGAAGCGTCAACATCTTTATATCCCTTATCTTTCTAAGCACTACGCCCCATAGGTACCGTTGCTACGTCAAGCTTCTCACACGGCACGTTATAATGACGGTGACAGATTTACCACTAAAGACTGATTGAATATTGCCAGACAAAACGGGCTTCTTATTTGTAGCCGGTCACCATTGATTTTCAGCTGTAACACGCTAGCTAATAAAGCTGACAAAAGTTTCCAGCTGACTTCGTCTTAAAACATCTAACAACACTCAGACATGCAGGTGACATTCAATTGCGAAAATTCAACTAAAATAAGTTATAGAAGTAAGTTCATGTTGAATGCCACATTTTATTTCCTGTGTTACTAAAGAACCGTTCTTCTTTTTAGGGCGATGACGGCGAGAAGAGCGTTGTTTACAACACAGTGGGTCCTAATGTCTGTATGGGAGACCACAAGGTAACTGTTTAAATAGCATGTCTATTATAGTCTATTGGGCAGTCAAACAAACCATGTAGTGTAACTCTGGTGTGTTTTCTCTTGTAGCCGGTTTTCTTGTTCTTCTTACTGAAGACAAATGACCATTGACTTGGATCCTTCTCAATGGTAAGAACATGTGCCAGTGAGTGTGTTTATACTGTACAGCATGTTGAAGTGTATGTGTGTCTGTGTATATGTGTGGCGATTCCAGAGGGGTGCATTCAGTGCGTGAGAGCGATCACAGTAATCTTGCTCAGGTCCCCAGAGGGCCATAACCCAGGCTGGCACATTGGAGTCGGGATATGAACTAAGATGAAGCGCCTGCGGGACACGAGCGCTCCTTTGTGTCCCGCGTAGTCGGACCACGAGCGATCAGCACCTTTCACTGATCTATGTCTATCGAATCCTCTCCACTGTCACTGTGGCTACACACTAAGTGCATTGCTGGCCCTCTTTTCATTAATTACCATCTGGATGGTCGGCCGGAGAGACATGAATTGTGCCGGACAGCGTATTGGCATTTTTACGGCCATGATTTTTGTTGTCTTGCCGTTTTAATTTATCTTTTTGGGGATGGACTGCTTTTTCATGAGGGTCCTTTTTCAGGGAGCTACAAAATAATGAGTCCATGCAATGAAGGGACTTAAACGATGCTGCGAACAGCCCGCTTTTCCTTTTGTGTTTGACACTTTGAGACACAGAACAACTTCATTCCGTTACAGCAGTATTTCTGTATTTCTCAGGCTACGTTTTACAAGTAAAGATATTATATCTTATATACAGTGCTTCCAGAGTAAAACATTTTACATCTGAAACTTGAATTAAATAGAGGAGTTACTTAACAGAATAATTTGCGATCACATGGGGTTGGTTAGCTCGTTTCCAGAGGGAGGTGCTTTGAATGGCTTTCATTGGGCTCTGGCTTGGTATTAATAATCATATAATAGGGTAGACTCTTTCATAATCCCCGTCAGCAAGATACTATGTCCCACCCACTGCATCCTGCACCTGCACTGTGAATTACTTGAAAAGGAAAGAAGAATTATCTCACTGGTTGAATAGAGCCCTAGCACTATTCTCATTCCTGTATTTTTGTTTCTGTTGGCACATTATGTGACGTATGTGGTGTGTGTGTGTGTGTGTGTGTGTCTGCTGCAGGACTATAACCGCGCCATCCTCACAGCTCTGCCACAGTATCAGTACCGGAGGATAATCAGCACACAACCCCACCCATCCAGCCCAGCAGCAGGTCTCGATTCAGCTTGTACCCGCTGTGAAAACCCCGTCCTCACATCCCCGGCGTCTCACATATGACTGTCTCACTGCCACGTGCTGTCGACGGCAGCCCGACTGACACGATCACTGATTTATCCGCAGATGTTATGGATTTCTGGTGCAGTTTTCCAGATTATCTACTCACTCTCAGATCTTAAGTCCCGTTACCTGAAAGCTCAGCGTCACCGTGATGTTCCTGCTATTCCTGCCTGCATCCATGGAGACGAAGAAATTATGTAAAGACTGAAGTGTGTCACTGTGCACCAGCCCCTTTACATGAACGTGTATGTTATTGCATTATATTTTAATTTTGTTTTTTTGTTTTTACAGGCAGTGTCAGACAAACCCTACCACAAATGTACTCATTCCTTATTGGCCCAAAATATTTTATTAAATGTCCTCAGTCAGACCATTTTGTACCAACTGGACTGAATACCTTCCACTCAAGAGGTTTTAAATTTGTAGTTTAATTGGAATTATTGGACCAGTCCTACTGACTATATGCAAAGCAACATTTTATTCTACAGCGGAAACATTGTCGAGGACTGCTGCTGTACCAGTTTGCTGTCAACACAGCAGCTGGTCAGATGCCCTCTATAGATAAAACAACATATTCTACGTACTCTAAGCTACTGTACTTTCTTGATTAAACAACAAAATCACTTCCAGAATTGATTTTGATAAATGTACAGTATATGAAATGACACTAGACAATGGAAAAAAAAGGCCAATAACAATTTAAAAGCAATAACAGACTACAGCAGTTTTGACTGTTTATAAATGCTGCATAGGAGCTGAATTTATTCATATAACACGGCTGTTGAAGTAACGTTCTTTTGCTGTTATTCTAATGTACCAACTGTACATCAATACCAAGTGCTTTATTCCACAACCTATAACTCAGCAGTTCTCTTTTTATTTTTTCTCACTCAGAGAAAGTTTTCTTTACAGTTTGTCTAAAATCTTTTCCACCCTGTTCTGATTGTCATCAACCTTATTTCATGAGCAAAAGAATGATACTGTAGGCCTCACATGTTTACTTCTAACTGTACTTTATGGGTATGGATGTTTCCATCACACGGCTTCACTTGAACTCCACAAAATGCTGTAAATATTCAGTTCATCCACATGTGTGCGCCCACACACAACACAGAAGGCACTGTTTTGCTTTTACATTGATTTTTGTCTTGTATTGTCTCGTTGATACATAGTCTCATACTGTAGCACCTGTGCTGTATACTATGTTTGATGTGTTCATTATTGGTCAGATGGGTGACTGTGCACCAGCCCCCTTTACATGGACGTGTATGCAAACCATTCTTACTTTTTCTGATTGTAGATGTTGCAAATATGCCTTTTTCTTCCAGGCAGTGTCAGACAAACCCTACCACAAATGTACTCATTCCTTATTGGCCCTAAATATTTTATTAAACCAATTCAATCAGTCAGACCATTTTGTACCAATTGGACTGAATACCTTCCACTCAAGAGGTTTTATATTAGCAGCTTATTTCAGTCAATCAGAATCTAGTATCATGAAACTGTAAATAACGTTTAACTCAACATTACAGGATATATAGGATATTTAATATCAAGTATTGGACCAGTCCTACTGACTGTTTGCTTTTGTTTTACGCCATTTTTAGTTCTGAGATTATTTTCTGAAGTTGTTTACTATCCCTGTGAGCAACAATGTTATTCTGCACCGGAAACATTGTTGAGGAATGCTGCTGTACCAGTTTACTGTTGACACAACAGTTTGGTCAGATGCCCTAGATAAAACAACATATTCTACGTACTGTTAGCTACTGTAGTTTCTCACAGCCTCTTTAATTAGGTCCCATACCTCTTGATTAAATAACAAAATCACTTCCCGATTTGAATTTGATAAATGTACAGTATATGTTGTAGAAATGACACTAGACAATGGACAAAAGGGGCGATAACAATTTAAAAGCAACAATAAACCGACTACAATAGTTTTGACTGTTTATGAATGCTACGTAGGAGCTGCATTTATTCATATAACACAGCAGCAGATGGTTTCACCCTGTTGAAGTTAAAGTATAGTTATTTTGCTGTTATTCTTATGTACCAACTGTACGTCAATACCAAGTGCTTTGTTCCATAGTTGTCAATCCTTTCGATTTTAGCCGTCTTCACTCAGAGAAAGTTTTCTTTACAGTTTGTCTAAAATCTTTTCCACCCTGTTCTGGTTGGCATCGACCTCATTTCATTGCCAAAAGAATAATACTGTAGGCCTCACATGTTTACTTCTAACTGTACTTTATGGGTATGGATGTTTCCATCACACGGCTTCACTTGAACCTCACAAAATGCTGTAAATACACAGTTTATAAACATGTGTGCACACACACACAACACAGAAGGCACTGTTTGCTTTTACATTGATTTTTTTTGTTTTGTTGATTCGTAGTCTTGTGCTGTAGTATGTGTGCGATATAATATTTTAGAATTGTGAATTATTTAGATTTTTTTTTTTTCAATCTGGCTTTAATACTGACTAATTTAAAAAAAGATTGAAATATGTTTTTGTGGTTTGTTACTTCCATAAATTGTCTTATCCCTTAGCTGGAGCCAATCCCAGCTGACATGTATTTTAATTTTTTGTGTGTTTTGTTTTGTCCTACACATCTTGGTGGAACAACACGCTCTCTATATTCATACAAAAATACTTTTCATGCATAAATTCACAGATATTATTATGAAGTTTGGACTGTCTTGTCATGTTTGTACGGTGGGACTGAAGCCTCACCATAACAAGACGAAGTGGTAAGAATCAGTGATGTTTGCGTGGATGGAAGAGTTTTTTTAAAGTAATAAACTTGTAGCAGTTCAGTGTTGTCCAGTCATGGGAGTGCAGTGCATCATAAGGCCAGTATTACATGAAGATTAACTCTGGTCAAACACTACATTGTCATATTTCTTTTTTGTAAATAAAATATTACCCTTATAAATGTGACGGGCTGTTATTTATTGGCTTTACCAGCACTGTATATATGCAAGATATGTTGCAATACATTGTGATTTTAAAAGTTGCTCTGCAGTTCATTTGAGTCACACCTATTTGGGGAAATGTTTACTTGACTTAGTTTCCCCGATGAAGCTGATAAACCTGAATGTTTGGGTAATGTCTGTACATGCTGGGCTTTATCTGCTACTGAGAGAAGAGGCTTGGATCTTGACGAGTGTCCTAAAGTGAAACAAATTCGATGATTATTTCTATTATTACATGTTCTAGTTAGTTCTATTGACATGAAGATTGTAAAATTTTACTCATGCTGACTTTTGAGTCAGTCAGATTCAAGAAATATAGGTCAGAATTATATAACATGGACATTGACCCTGCACTAACTGAACTATATATGTGTTAAGCATCCATTTTCCATAGAATTCAAACAGCTTAAGTTGTGCTTATTTTGTGACAGAAGAAAAATGTCATATAAAACAGAGGCGGTGTTAAGCCTGCCCTCTAAAGCTGGAATGAGCTGGCTATTTAGGACATTTGCTCAGAGTGAAAGTCTTCAAGCGTCGACAAATCAAGAGACTGATTCTATCCTTTATTGCTTTTCATGTTGTGGTTGATTCAATGGTCAGATAGCAGCAGGTTGGAGGGAGACTAAAGGATTGCCTTCTGAAAATTCACAAATCACAGAGATTTTATAATGCTTGATCAATTTTGAACATTTGTATTTTCATATGCGTCAATGTGGACTTGAGCAACATTTACATAATGACCAAATTGGCAACGTATGATGCTAACGGTATAGTCTTTGAATATATTTGATGTGAGCAAAGAAACCGAATCATCTGGCCTGATGTCTGTACCACGCAGAGGTTAAACCCACATGTGGTGAATGAGCAGGACTGTTGGTATTGATTTTATCTTGAAGTGGGTTGTGGGGGTCATTGTCTTCAATTAAACTGGTAAATCACACAGGATTTGACCTTTGACCTTTGCACCCATCCTCAGCGTTTGGGCCTTTTTGCTTGCAGTTTCATTCTAACTGTCACTTGATGGCAAGAACACTGGTGGAACTTGAGCCATTGCGCAAGCCTGATAAATGATTCACAATAATTTATTGCGCATTGCCAATATTTAGACAATGGATTTCAAAAGCAAGTATACGATAACGAAAGACAAAGCTACACAGCTTGCAGTTATTTTAGTCAACGTTCAATTTAAAAAGCCAGAATTACAAATCATACTATTATAATGTAACCTGGGCACAGCCATAAACCCATATAGCCTATTATCACAGGATGTCTCATTTAGTGCCGTTTTAAAAGCAAGTTCTCTTTAAATAGTTGTCCTAAAATTACTTTACCTCCCGATTTATCCGTTTTTCCATTTAAAACATATTTTCTGAAGCTTTGATTGAAGGGTCAAGGCTATTTTCCACTTATTCTTGTTTTCTTTTCTTCTATAGTGAGACCCTTTCACGTTTTCATATTGGGCACTTTATGTGGTTTCATTTTGAAAATTAAAATAATCACAAAAAACAAATGAAAATCTTCAGGTTACTCTTTTTTTTATTAGTATTATTACCGATAGCATCATGCAGTTTTTATGTTATTTCATAGATTTTTACAAAATGTTGTGTATATCATAATTCCCCCCCCCCCCCCCCCCCCCCCCCCCCACATAGCAGTGTAACATCGAACAGGCCAGAGATACAGTAACATAGAAAAGTAAACGTCTTTTTAGTTTCATTTTTACAGCCTGTTTGTCTACTGAAACATTTGATGCTCTTTTGTTGGATGACCACAAATGACTTAATAGCTTAAATGATTCGACTTTGTGTTCAAAACGAATAACTTGAATTGCAGCATGCAGGTCTGCTGAGAAGCGCGCACGTGTGCGATTTCCGGGAAGTTTGTCAGACGTGTGGCCCGAGGCGGAGGACGGAGAAAGCCCTGCGGTGTTTGCGCAGCAGCAGCCGGATCTTATCGTCGTCAGAGTCGGGGTCCAGAGGCTTGTTGTACTCTTCGTCCTCTACCTCGTTCTCCGAGGCCTCGCCGCCCTGCCCCGCGATGCTGGCCTGCGTGGAGCTCGGTTCTGAGGCGCACTTCTTCCTCCACTTGGTGCGTCGGTTCTGAAACCACACCTAAACACAACACAGAGGGCGTCACTCTCCGTGGACAACAACGTCGCTTGTAATGTGCATCTTGTTTACAACATGTAAAAGTCATCCTTGCTGGTACATTTCTGCATGATGGTATGTAGATATTTGCGTGTCAGCGTCACTGTATCCTGTTGATGTGATGATGGCACAGATTAGGAGTCTCAGCTTTTGTCTCTTCATGCGCTTGTTATATAATTATGTTGTTGCACTTTTTTTTTTACCTGTCAAAACAACAGTTAGCCTACTTTACACACACACACAATTATAGGGAAACCAAATTAAAGGAAAACATCAAATCAGTGGAGTAATGTGTTCTAAACATGTACGTCGTAAGGCTAACTAACCTGACACAAAAGCATAATTTCAAAAGCTTTAATGTAAATGTCCTGTTATCTTTACCTTGACTTGTGACTCAGTCATGCCCAGAGAATAAGCCAGTCTCGCTCTCTCAGGGCCGGCCAAGTACTTTGTCTGCTCGAATGTTTTCTCCAGAGCAAATATCTGATGTCCACTAAATGTTGGTCTGGTGTGTTTCTTCCTGCCTGTCATCTCCCCCAAAGGACCACTGTCTAAAAATATCAAAGGAGAGAACAATACTCAAGAAAAAACACTGCAGGGTTTTAAATTTTTACATAGAAATAACATTAACCCACTGAAATGCTTTGGATGGGACATTAATTATCACATATTTGTGTTTCTACAGTTTCATAATTACCGTTCTTGAATCATGTTCATCCCCTAATTATAAACTATTTGTTGGAATATAGATAGAATATAAAGCATTATCCACATATTATATAAAAAATACTTTAAAAAAAATATTTGATGTGACGTTTGAAATGCCACACACACTCATCAACCCCTGTAAGTCCTTGTTTTTGTATTTTCTCTTAGATTACACCCCTAATAAATTACTCTTAAAATTGACAATTAAACCTTTAAAATAACATTTTGAATATTATCTTATATAATCTAAGCATTATTCAGTTTTCAAAACAATACAAACTAAAGATATTAATCAAATTAGTACATTATACATTACATGATTAGATAAATTTGTCCTCTTTAGTAAAGACAAAAGACACTCTGGCAACACAAGGTAACACATCGTGTTACAGAGACGGACACATGGAAGTTGTAATGTGTTGGATGTTGAGTCCATGCTTGCAGGACTGAGACTCACTGTTTGTGCACTGCTGCCTCCCTCCTCTCCAGTCACAGCCGTTCTCCGCCCAGCAGCTCACGCTTCGACCCTTCATGTGGCACTCGGCGCCGGGCTTGGAGAAGCCACCCAGGGAGGGGTTGTAGTCCCGGTTATAGTACACGGACGTGCTGGTGACGGAGGGGCTGAACCCCCCCATGGTGGAGTATCCGGACAGCAGGGTGGTGGTGCCCGTGGAGCCCATCGCCATCATGGAGCGGCTCAGGATGTCGCTAATGCCGTGAGGCGTCCCCGCCTGCAGATGACTGTTTAGACCCGGGTTGAGCTTGTAGAAAGAGTTGGGCACTGAGTACTGGCACACTGGGGCCTTGAGCTCCGACGGGAATTGGTTCAGGCTGTTGTTAAACAGAAAAGGCCCCTGGATGTTTGGATCCATGGGAAGCACTGTTACTCTGCCTCCAGGTCTCAGTAACACATCCAATAAGATCCAGGCAGGAAAAGACCTCTGATGGGCCCTCAAGGAGTTCTCTCACCCACAGCCGATGTCTGGGATCTGTGATCACACTCACCGTCCAGATACTAAAATATTTAAGAACACTAATAGCAATTTTAACAAAGTCCCTGGTGTTTGCTTAAGTTAATACCGCATCAGAAAAAAGCAGATACACACTTCACTCTCGCCCTTCACCTCTTCTCAGCCACAGTGTGGTCTGTGATAATCCCATATCTGAGCCCTCTGGTCACCGATTTTTAGTGTTCTCCTAAAGACACATGCCTCCTGCCGGCTCTCTCCTCAGAGGTCATAAATAAGCAGTATCTGGAAATGGAGTGGCACCTTGATAAAGATAGGCCACATTAGAATGCAGCCTGGGATTGGCCTGGGTCTCACAGCTTTAATGCCTCTCTATTGGCTCCTCGCTGAGAGCCAAGCCTCTTATTGGAAGGCAGCAGATTAATAGTGTTTTGAACAGGTGGAGTGGGAACAAGTTGATTTTTTGATGGCCTGCCATGTCTGACCAAGTGTGGTGGAGCAGAGGCAGCTGAGCCTGGAGTACACAGAGGAGGAGGAGGAGGAGGAGGGCAGTTTTTTTTTTCTACGTTTATTTCTGGAAACAAACACAATATATATTGTATGTAACATAACCATAACCCAAATGTCACAAAATATACACATGTACCACTTCATGTCAGTTAAAACACTATTATATTATAGTGTATCTATATGTTTTTTCTCCTAATATGCAACGCTTTAGATATATTCAGAAAATGCAAAGAAATTGTCAAAAAGTTATTAAAGATATTCAATCTGGAACCTCACATCACCTCATTCAGTTCCAAATGTTCACAAACTCTCTCATCTTAATCTTCCAGTTTCAATAAGCAGTGGCAACATACCACATCGTATCCTTTTTTACGAACATGTAATATGAGTTTTAAAGTGTATTGATAATGTATTGTGTGGTTTTGAATTAGAAATCATGAACAAGTACATGTTTCATTTTAAGATTTGAGATTTTCTTTTTAAATCTCTAAAGGTATTTACTATATTAATTAAGGACAATTGATACCTGCTATGAGGTTGGTATTGGGCCATGTACCTGGCATTTCAATAAGTATTTTAATTTATGTCAATACAATTTAGCCCAGATCTTTATTTAGCATTGTGACTATCCACTAGCATTACATATGAAGTAGGTGAGGTTTGATTGGGCTCAATTACAGATTATTTTCTACAAAATAATGTTGTGATTCTTTTGTTATGCTTTGTTTGAACTCTATTGGCCAATTTAGTCAAATACATTTTAATAATATATGACTTACTGTTATGCTTTATGAATTGGGGTGGGCACATTCATGAGTTCTTGTAGTTCTCACAGTAACCTTTGACATATTTTAACTACAGGATGAAAAGAGAATAGTATTTTCTTATATGACAAGAGTAGAAATGTATGAATCAAATCAAACACTTCAGGGCATTAACTTCCCAGCACAGGCACCTGAAAACATGTGTCACATATTTCTGTGGGCTTGTTATATCTGATGAACGTTAAACAATGGCCTACATCTGATAATATATTTCAGGCCTGCAGTCACTGTCAGGTGACGGGATGTTGAGGTATAGTAAGAGGAGAGCTAGTAAATTTCCAAGAGGGATGACATCACTGGGGAGTCCCAGTCATGGCCTCATCCTGACACGTGGTCGCGACTGCTAACCAATGAGCACGAAAGAAATGACAGGGTGTGTGTCCTGTAGAGGGCGACACAGCTGTGCACCCTCTGGTGAATGATTTACCAGCAACAACCAAGAACATGTGAAAGTACGGAGCTTTGCATGCTCTCATCACTTAACCTCGTATGTGTCTCGCCAAATCCACTGAGCCAGTCACGGAAATGGTATCCAAACATCTTGGTGGTATTTTCCATGGGGAAAAAAGGGGACTTTTCTAGTGTTTCTTCTTCGGAGTTCATATTGCATTATGTTTCCTTCATATTGCATTATGTTTCTTGCTGTGTGGCTCTGATAAAATGGCAGTATCGAGCTCAGGACATTCAAATATTAGATTCATATGAATATGAACTAATAGTCATCAATATAATATAAGATCCATCCCATTTTAGAGTAAACACAAGTAGCTACAGGAAACTGCAACATGAGAGTTAAAACACTTTAAAAGGTTTCATACAGGCAGCGACAACAGATTATCTGCAACATCAAAAACAGGCAACGCCACATTAACAAAAGTATATTCTTGAGTTGTGAGAAAAACTCTGCAAGTTGTGCATTTCTTACACATAAACTACTGCTCTACATGGGAGCAAAACATCACAGAGTTCAGGACGTCACGTTGTGATTTTATGTTTGTATTGCTGCACTAAAGGACACTGATTCAAACAGAAACTTAACTAAATGATTTGTTGTGTCCTGCCCGACATGGCCAGCAGCAGGTAAATTTCCAAACTATGGCTCCTCCCTGACTCCTCCTCCTTTCACTTTCCATGTGATGCAGGGGGATGTTTGTGTTTTGAAGACTCACGTGCACAGCGTTTTAAAAGCAGCCAACTCTCCAACTACATGACAATTACACGAAGATACAGACGAGAGCACATCTTCTATCAAAACCTTCAAACCTTCAAAGTACCTTCTGCCTCTTCAAGATGGGGAACTCTGGTGAGATATCTGTTCTTTGGTCTTTACAGTGACTTCGTATGCAATTTACAATACTGCTTTAAATGTCAACAAGACTCTGTTATTAACACACTTTGTCAAGTTACATTTAAGAAGTCAGAACGAATATAAAGTCAGTTTTATATTATTACTAACTTAATACCAATAATTAAAGTATGTAAATAGTAATTAATTTACAATTTGTCATATTAGTGACACAAATGTTGGTGAAAGGGATTATTTTATAGCTCTTATCAATATTTTTTAATAAAAAAAGTACATGACTTTAGTCTGAAAATAGTTGTTAGTTCAGTTTTTATGCATATGTGCATCATGAAAACATCCCTACTTTCCTATTTTTTCAAAAGGCTACTGACAGTCTCGTCCATTCAAGTTATTGTTACTGTTAAGAATCGGATTAGGTGAGATCCAAAACAGGAGCGCGTTGATAAGTGATGTAAAACAGATGATGAGCAAACGAGGAAGAAGACTTAAAAAAGACACACGTGGGAATTAAGGATTTATATCCTGTGCTGTAAAGTGTGAAATGAAGGAGATGACTAGAAGCTACATGTTTTACTGGAAATGCTCAGCTTGTCACCAGTGAGTGAAAGGCTTCACATACACTACATAGTTGCGTAACGCTACCCGTGCATTAGTCATATCTGCTAGATTCTTAACCGTGTTGTTGCTCCTTTGCAGTTGTTGGGTCAGAGACGTCCCGCAGATGTGGCCTGTCCTGCCTCGGCCCTTTGACCTTCCACCCTCTGGCTGTGGGAGACATGGTCAGCCTGAGCAATGGGTGTCGACGCGCAGAGAGGACGAGGAACACGTTCAAGAACGGCCTGGTGTTCAGCAGCCGTCCGGTAAAGATCCAGGAGAAGATTTGTCTGAGGGTTGAGAAAGATTTGTTCAACTGGCAAGGAGCTATGCGTGTGGGCTTCACCAACGTGCCGCCCTCGGACAGATCTCTGCCTCTGCCCATCATGGCCATCCCCAACCTCACTGACACCCAAGGGCACTGGGCTGCCCCAGTGCCTGAATCCCACTGCCAAGAAGGTTCAGAGCTGGAGTTCTGGCTCTCTGGTAAAGGCTCCGTATACGTCACAAGCCACAACATCAAGCGGCACAAGCTACTGACAGGAGTGAATCTCAGCAAGCCGCTATGGGCCATGATAGACATCTATGGACAGACATGCGCCATTTCCCTCCTAGGTATGTTTACTACAAGGGTGTATCGTTTGCTGTGCAGCCTCTTTTTATTGTTCTTACTTGTTTCACATGCACTGACAAGGCCAAGTTAATGTTTCCTTGTTACTAAAATATTTGATACTCTTTGCTGCAGGCTCAGAGAAAAGGGAGCTGCTTCACACCAGACGGTCCTGTCCTGCACCTGAACACCTCACCTCACCTGATGCAGACAGCCTCAACAGTTTGATTCCTGTCTCAAGCCTCCATGGAAACAGTGATGAAAGCATCTCCAGTCTTGACATGAAAGTCCCATCAGGTAAGAAAGAGTCCTTCACACCAAATGCAACCAGATTTCAGTGATTTCAGTGCACATTTGTAACCAGATAGAACCTATCCCTGATGACAATGTTGTAATTGTGATTCCTTTGATTTGATTGCAGATGGAGGCAACGTAATGGACTGTGTGGTGTGCATGGAAAAACAGGCCAGAATCACTTTGTCTTGCGGCCACCAGTGTTTATGTAACCAGTGCGCTTTAAGAGTCTCCGAAACGTTTGGCACATGCCCGCTGTGCCGATCCAAGATCAGCGCTTTATCAGTGGGGGGCGTGTGAGGTTTGTCTCTGGGCTGTTCTAAGCTCCAAGACAACAGGAAACACCAAATACAAGCTACCGAGTGACTGTGGCAAAGAAAACACTTTGAGTAGCACCTACTTAATGTTGCCTGGTAGCTGCATCAATCGAATCCCAGCCAGGAACCTTTGTCACATGTCATTGAACTCCCTCAAATGTTGTACAGCGTATGTGTAAGATAAGATGTACTGAGATGTTGAGGTGAATACATGAGCTCATCGTGTGAAAGAATGTAGGAAACTTTGATGCTTTACTACATTTTTTTATTGTAATTGTTAAATATGGATAAAAGCAAGCAAACTGTAATGTCATTCACAGTCACTGCACAGTGTATTTTGCCTCCTTGATGTTGTAAATATTGAATGAATCTCAAATTTTGGAAAAAGAAAAATAATAATTTATATTTTTATTTTATTTAATAGTCATATTTTGACAATCAATAAAAAGTTTTATATTTATAACAAAATTGTCTTTTATATTCTTATTATCAAACCTACAATGTGTGTGTGATACAAATGTGTCAATGTTCTTTGTCTATTAACTTATTTAATTGATATAACTGTTAGTTATCCAATGAGATTTTCATTTAGGAGAAAATTTGATAAAACAAGTTGACCTTGAGTTTTGTCAACAATGAACCGTCGAGCTCAAAATAACAGCATGTTGTCCGATAAGGGCACATTATTCATGTTACAAAGAATGATTTGTAATTTAAAAAATGAACACAATACTAGCACATGACAGAAATCATGAGTCTCTCCAAACCATGTGCACATTACAGACCAGTGTTGAAACTACAGTCACTAATCATTGCTCAGGTTGCAACAGGAGCCTTCACAAAGATTAAAATAGTAGTTGCTGTCTCCTTTGTGCTTTCTTGGTTTGTCTTCGTTTCTGTTAGTGCGTGACTCTGCCTGGTGTTTCTTCCTTTTGGACTCAAAACCTGTAAGCCATGTTCAACGAATCACTGAGTTGTTTCTGCTACCTCCTCAACGGGAATCTGTGTTTTGGTCCTTCCCCTGCTGCCTGCTCTCCAAAATGACAGATGGTGCAAGAAATCAGCACCATCAGCACTAAATGTTTTTGTTGTCACCTATTCACATGTTAACTAATGAAACTTAGCAAAAGTTTAATCAGGAAGACCATATTCTTGATCCCTACTGCATTGATTTCCCTCTCAATCAGCTGAGTAAGGGAGTACAGTCTTCAGTTACACCTGATATTTGCAACAATATCATGTCCTTGCTGTCAAATTTGGAAACTGTGCCTTTCTTTTCTCCTGTTAGTTCTTATTTCAGTCTCCGATCGACACAATCCTCCTCCACCCCATTCTCCTTCGGTCTTAACTCTACCAGTCTTCCCAGTTGATGCTTCTGAGCTCATCTGAAGTTCCGCTTCGTATCGCATCCATCTAGATCTTCATCATTGCTTTTCTCCCCGTCACTACCACCAGTGTCCAGACTCCATCGGGGGGGATATTCCTGTACAGCTCATGGCATCACTTCCCGTTTAAAACATTAATCTCAGAATGAGAAGAGATGATTTAATTGATATGTTATGAACTAATCTCCACCTGCAGTCCCTATAATTATCTCACCATGGAGTCTAATTGGCAAAAGACTCCTGTTTCTTCACCTTTCCTATTGTGCACTCTGTGACAAATAGATTAATTGATTTGCTCTTTAATCCTCTTAAGGCAACAATTCAGGTCAAAGGGCATTAATGTTGGATCTCGCCCGTTTGACAAACAGATTCCTTTGCAGATGTAATCTTCCTGATGAGTTAAACCTGATCTCCGATGCAAACACGAGGTTTGTCTACGTGACTCTCATGGCATGCAAAGGATGCCATGTACCTGGCATTTCAATAAATACTTGATTACCAAGTATTTTAATTTATTTCAACACAATTTAGCCCAGATCTTGATTTAGCATTGTGACTATCCACAAGCGTTACATCTGAAGACGGAAGGTGAGGTTTAATTGGGCTCAATTACAGATTATTTTCTACTATCAACCACAATAATGTTGTGATTCTTTTATTATTCTTTTTTGTAAGAAATGACAAGGTGTGTGTCCTGTAGAGGGCGACAAAGCTGTGCACACTCTGGTGAATGATTTACCAGCATCGACCAAGAACATGTGAAAGTACGGAGTTTTGCATGCTCTCATCACTTAACCTCGTATGCGTGTCGCTCAATGCGCCAGTCACGGAAGTGGTATCCAAAATCTTGGTGGTATTTTCCGTGATACCTTTCAAAAGTTGACTTCTCCAGTGTTTCTTAGGAGTTCATATTGCATTATGTTTCCTGCTGGGTAGCTCTGATAAAATGGCAGTGTCGAGCTCAGGACATTCAAATATTAGATTCATATGAATATGAACTAATGGTCATCAATATAATATAAGATCCATCCCATTTTGAGTAAACACAGGCAAGTACAGGAAACTGCAACATGAGAGTTAAATACACTTTAAAAGGTTTCATACAGGCAGCGACAACAGATTATCTGCAACATCAAAAACAGGCAACGCCACATTAATAAAAGTATATTCTGGGTTGTGAGAACAAATCTGCAAGTTGTGCATTTCTTACACATAAACTACTGCTCTACATGGGAGCAAAACATCACAGAGTTCAGGACGTCACGTTGTGATTTTATGTTTGTATTGCTGCACTAAAGGACACTGATTCAAACAGAAACTTAACTAAATGATTTGTTGTGACCTGCCCGACCTTGCCAGCAGCAGATAAATTTCCAAACTATGGTTCCTCCCTGACTCCTCCTTTCACTTTCCATGTGATGCAGGGGGATGTTTGTGTTTCGAAGACTCACGTGCACAGCGTTTTAAAAGCAGCCAACTCTCCAACTACATGACAATTACACGAAGATACAGACGAGAGCACATCTTCTATCAAAACCTTCAAACCTTCAAAGTACCTTCTGCCTCTTCAAGATGGAGAACGAGAGTGACAACGGGAACTCTGGTGAGATATCTGTTCTTTGGTCTTTACAGTGACTTCGTATGCAATTTACAATACTGCTTTAAATGTCAACAAGACTCTCTGTTATTAACACACTTTGTGAAGTTACATTTAAGAAGTCAGAATTAATATAAAGTCAGTTTTATATTATTACTAACTTAATACTAATAATTAAATTATGTAAATAGTAATTAATTTACAATTTGTCATATTAGTGACACAAATGTTGGTGAAAGGGATTATTTTATAGCTCTTATCAATATTTTTTTAATAAAAAAAGTACATGACTTTAGTCTGAAAATAGTTGTTAGTTCAGTTTTTATGCATATGTGCATCATGAAAACATCCCTACTTTCCTATTTTTTCAAAAGGCTACTGACAGTCTCGTCCATTCAAGTTGTTGTTACTGTTAAGAATCGGATTAGGTGAGATCCAAAACAGGAGCGCGTTGATAAGTGATGTAAAACAGATGATGAGCAAACGAGGAAGAAGACTTAAAAAAGACACACGTGGGAATTAAGGATTTATATCCTGTGCTGTAAAGTGTGAAATGAAGGAGATGACTAGAAGCTACATGTTTTACTGGAAATGCTCAGCTTGTCACCAGTGAGTGAAAGGCTTCACATACACTACATAGTTGCTTAACGCTACCCGTGCATTAGTCATATCTGCTAGATGTGTTCCTGGCTAGTTATCATTTACTTCAACTCGTCCTCTATAAAATAAACTGGTTATGATTGGATACAGTGTTTACTTCCAAGTATTCATCTTTATATGAAATGCCCATCTTTCTCTGAAGTGAAAGCATGTGTGTGTTACTTTCATAATTACTCTTTTTATAATTTCGTAGTTGTAAAATGTCATTCAGGATAAACTTTATCACTCTATTACCATGAATGATTAACTAACATCCTGTTAGATGCTGTGATTACAGTGCAGATGTAATCTACATGATTGGAAATAATCAAACAACAATAAGTGAACCTGGGTCGCACATCAAGATTCTTAACCGTGTTGTTGCTCCTTTGCAGTTGTTGGGTCAGAGACGTCCCGCAGATGTGGCCGGTCCTGCCTCGGCCCTTTGACCTTCCACCCTCTGGCTGTGGGAGACATGGTCACTCTGAGCAATGGGTGTCGACGCGCAGAGAGGACGAGGAACACGTTCAAGAACGGCCTGGTGTTCAGCAGCCGCCTGGTAAAGATCCAGGAGAAGATTCGTCTGAGGGTTGAGAAAGAGTTGTTGAACTGGCAAGGAGCTATGCGTGTGGGCTTCACCAACGTGCTGCCCTCGGACAGATATCTGCCTCTGCCCATCATGGCCATCCCCAACCTCACTCACACCCAAGGGCACTGGGCTGCCCCAGTGCCTGAATCCCACTGCCAAGAAGGTTCAGAGCTGGAGTTCTGGCTCTCTGGTAAAGGCTCCGTATACGTCACAAGCCACAACATCAAGCGGCACAAGCTACTGACAGGAGTGAATCTCAGCAAGCCGCTATGGGCCATGATAGACATCTATGGACAGACATGCGCCATTTCCCTCCTAGGTATGTTTACTACAAGGGTGTATCGTTTGCTGTGCAGCCTCTTTTTATTGTTCTTACTTGTTTCACATGCACTGACAAGGCCAAGTTAATGTTTCCTTGTTACTAAAATATTTGATACTCTTTGCTGCAGGCTCAGAGAAAAGGGAGCTGCTTCACACCAGACGGTCCTGTCCTGCACCTGAACACCTCACCTCACCTGATGCAGACAGCCTCAACAGTTTGATTCCTGTCTCAAGCCTCCATGGAAACAGTGATGAAAGCATCTCCAGTCTTGACATGAAAGTCCCATCAGGTAAGAAAGAGTCCTTCACACCAAATGCAACCAGATTTCAGTGATTTCAGTGCACATTTGTAACCAGATAGAACCTATCCCTGATGACAATGTTGTAATTGTGATTCCTTTGATTTGATTGCAGATGGAGGCAACGTAATGGACTGTGTGGTGTGCATGGAAAAACAGGCCAGAATCACTTTGTCTTGCGGCCACCAGTGTTTATGTAACCAGTGCGCTTTAAGAGTCTCCGAAACGTTTGGCACATGCCCGCTGTGCCGATCCAAGATCAGCGCTTTATCAGTGGGGGGCGTGTGAGGTTTGTCTCTGGGCTGTTCTAAGCTCCAAGACAACAGGAAACACCAAATACAAGCTACCGAGTGACTGTGGCAAAGAAAACACTTTGAGTAGCACCTACTTAATGTTGCCTGGTAGCTGCATCAATCGAATCCCAGCCAGGAACCTTTGTCACATGTCATTGAACTCCCTCAAATGTTGTACAGCGTATGTGTAAGATAAGATGTACTGAGATGTTGAGGTGAATACATGAGCTCATCGTGTGAAAGAATGTAGGAAACTTTGATGCTTTACTACATTTTTTTATTGTAATTGTTAAATATGGATAAAAGCAAGCAAACTGTAATGTCATTCACAGTCACTGCACAGTGTATTTTGCCTCCTTGATGTTGTAAATATTGAATGAATCTCAAATTTTGGAAAAAGAAAAATAATAATTTATATTTTTATTTTATTTAATAGTCATATTTTGACAATCAATAAAAAGTTTTATATTTATAACAAAATTGTCTTTTATATTCTTATTATCAAACCTACAATGTGTGTGTGATACAAATGTGTCAATGTTCTTTGTCTATTAACTTATTTAATTGATATAACTGTTAGTTATCCAATGAGATTTTCATTTAGGAGAAAATTTGATAAAACAAGTTGACCTTGAGTTTTGTCAACAATGAACCGTCGAGCTCAAAATAACAGCATGTTGTCCGATAAGGGCACATTATTCATGTTACAAAGAATGATTTGTAATTTAAAAAATGAACACAATACTAGCACATGACAGAAATCATGAGTCTCTCCAAACCATGTGCACATTACAGACCAGTGTTGAAACTACAGTCACTAATCATTGCTCAGGTTGCAACAGGAGCCTTCACAAAGATTAAAATAGTAGTTGCTGTCTCCTTTGTGCTTTCTTGGTTTGTCTTCGTTTCTGTTTGTGCGTGACTCTGCCTGGTGTTTCTTCCTTTTGGACTCAAAACCTGTAAGCCATGTTCAACGAATCACTGAGTTGTTTCTGCTACCTCCTCAACGGGAATCTGTGTTTTGGTCCTTCCCCTGCTGCCTGCTCTCCAAAATGACAGATGGTGCAAGAAATCAGCACCATCAGCACTAAATGTTTTTGTTGTCACCTATTCACATGTTAACTAATGAAACTTAGCAAAAGTTTAATCAGGAAGACCATATTCTTGATCCCTACTGCATTGATTTCCCTCTCAATCAGCTGAGTAAGGGAGTACAGTCTTCAGTTACACCTGATATTTGCAACAATATCATGTCCTTGCTGTCAAATTTGGAAACTGTGCCTTTCTTTTCTCCTGTTAGTTCTTATTTCAGTCTCCGATCGACACAATCCTCCTCCACCCCATTCTCCTTCGGTCTTAACTCTACCAGTCTTCCCAGTTGATGCTTCTGAGCTCATCTGAAGTTCCGCTTCGTATCGCATCCATCTAGATCTTCATCATTGCTTTTCTCCCCGTCACTACCACCAGTGTCCAGACTCCATCGGGGGGGATATTCCTGTACAGCTCATGGCATCACTTCCCGTTTAAAACATTAATCTCAGAATGAGAAGAGATGATTTAATTGATATGTTATGAACTAATCTCCACCTGCAGTCCCTATAATTATCTCACCATGGAGTCTAATTGGCAAAAGACTCCTGTTTCTTCACCTTTCCTATTGTGCACTCTGTGACAAATAGATTAATTGATTTGCTCTTTAATCCTCTTAAGGCAACAATTCAGGTCAAAGGGCATTAATGTTGGATCTCGCCCGTTTGACAAACAGATTCCTTTGCAGATGTAATCTTCCTGATGAGTTAAACCTGATCTCCGATGCAAACACGAGGTTTGTCTACGTGACTCTCATGGCATGCAAAGGATGCCATGTACCTGGCATTTCAATAAATACTTGATTACCAAGTATTTTAATTTATTTCAACACAATTTAGCCCAGATCTTGATTTAGCATTGTGACTATCCACAAGCGTTACATCTGAAGACGGAAGGTGAAGTTTAATTGGGCTCAATTACAGATTATTTTCTACTATCAACCACAATAATGTTGTGATTCTTTTATTATTCTTTTTTGTAAGAAATGACAAGGTGTGTGTCCTGTAGAGGGCGACAAAGCTGTGCACACTCTGGTGAATGATTTACCAGCATCGACCAAGAACATGTGAAAGTACGGAGTTTTGCATGCTCTCATCACTTAACCTCGTATGCGTGTCGCTCAATGCGCCAGTCACGGAAGTGGTATCCAAAATCTTGGTGGTATTTTCCGTGATACCTTTCAAAAGTTGACTTCTCCAGTGTTTCTTAGGAGTTCATATTGCATTATGTTTCCTGCTGGGTAGCTCTGATAAAATGGCAGTGTCGAGCTCAGGACATTCAAATATTAGATTCATATGAATATGAACTAATGGTCATCAATATAATATAAGATCCATCCCATTTTGAGTAAACACAGGCAAGTACAGGAAACTGCAACATGAGAGTTAAAACACTTTAAAAGGTTTCATACAGGCAGCGACAACAGATTATCTGCAACATCAAAAACAGGCAACGCCACATTAATAAAAGTATATTCTGGGTTGTGAGAACAAATCTGCAAGTTGTGCATTTCTTACACATAAACTACTGCTCTACATGGGAGCAAAACATCACAGAGTTCAGGACGTCACGTTGTGATTTTATGTTTGTATTGCTGCACTAAAGGACACTGATTCAAACAGAAACTTAACTAAATGATTTGTTGTGACCTGCCCGACCTTGCCAGCAGCAGATAAATTTCCAAACTATGGTTCCTCCCTGACTCCTCCTTTCACTTTCCATGTGATGCAGGGGGATGTTTGTGTTTCGAAGACTCACGTGCACAGCGTTTTAAAAGCAGCCAACTCTCCAACTACATGACAATTACACGAAGATACAGACGAGAGCACATCTTCTATCAAAACCTTCAAACCTTCAAAGTACCTTCTGCCTCTTCAAGATGGAGAACGAGAGTGACAACGGGAACTCTGGTGAGATATCTGTTCTTTGGTCTTTACAGTGACTTCGTATGCAATTTACAATACTGCTTTAAATGTCAACAAGACTCTCTGTTATTAACACACTTTGTGAAGTTACATTTAAGAAGTCAGAATTAATATAAAGTCAGTTTTATATTATTACTAACTTAATACTAATAATTAAATTATGTAAATAGTAATTAATTTACAATTTGTCATATTAGTGACACAAATGTTGGTGAAAGGGATTATTTTATAGCTCTTATCAATATTTTTTTAATAAAAAAAGTACATGACTTTAGTCTGAAAATAGTTGTTAGTTCAGTTTTTATGCATATGTGCATCATGAAAACATCCCTACTTTCCTATTTTTTCAAAAGGCTACTGACAGTCTCGTCCATTCAAGTTGTTGTTACTGTTAAGAATCGGATTAGGTGAGATCCAAAACAGGAGCGCGTTGATAAGTGATGTAAAACAGATGATGAGCAAACGAGGAAGAAGACTTAAAAAAGACACACGTGGGAATTAAGGATTTATATCCTGTGCTGTAAAGTGTGAAATGAAGGAGATGACTAGAAGCTACATGTTTTACTGGAAATGCTCAGCTTGTCACCAGTGAGTGAAAGGCTTCACATACACTACATAGTTGCTTAACGCTACCCGTGCATTAGTCATATCTGCTAGATGTGTTCCTGGCTAGTTATCATTTACTTCAACTCGTCCTCTATAAAATAAACTGGTTATGATTGGATACAGTGTTTACTTCCAAGTATTCATCTTTATATGAAATGCCCATCTTTCTCTGAAGTGAAAGCATGTGTGTGTTACTTTCATAATTACTCTTTTTATAATTTCGTAGTTGTAAAATGTCATTCAGGATAAACTTTATCACTCTATTACCATGAATGATTAACTAACATCCTGTTAGATGCTGTGATTACAGTGCAGATGTAATCTACATGATTGGAAATAATCAAACAACAATAAGTGAACCTGGGTCGCACATCAAGATTCTTAACCGTGTTGTTGCTCCTTTGCAGTTGTTGGGTCAGAGACGTCCCGCAGATGTGGCCGGTCCTGCCTCGGCCCTTTGACCTTCCACCCTCTGGCTGTGGGAGACATGGTCACTCTGAGCAATGGGTGTCGACGCGCAGAGAGGACGAGGAACACGTTCAAGAACGGCCTGGTGTTCAGCAGCCGCCTGGTAAAGATCCAGGAGAAGATTCGTCTGAGGGTTGAGAAAGAGTTGTTGAACTGGCAAGGAGCTATGCGTGTGGGCTTCACCAACGTGCTGCCCTCGGACAGATATCTGCCTCTGCCCATCATGGCCATCCCCAACCTCACTCACACCCAAGGGCACTGGGCTGCCCCAGTGCCTGAATCCCACTGCCAAGAAGGTTCAGAGCTGGAGTTCTGGCTCTCTGGTAAAGGCTCCGTATACGTCACAAGCCACAACATCAAGCGGCACAAGCTACTGACAGGAGTGAATCTCAGCAAGCCGCTATGGGCCATGATAGACATCTATGGACAGACATGCGCCATTTCCCTCCTAGGTATGTTTACTACAAGGGTGTATCGTTTGCTGTGCAGCCTCTTTTTATTGTTCTTACTTGTTTCACATGCACTGACAAGGCCAAGTTAATGTTTCCTTGTTACTAAAATATTTGATACTCTTTGCTGCAGGCTCAGAGAAAAGGGAGCTGCTTCACACCAGACGGTCCTGTCCTGCACCTGAACACCTCACCTCACCTGATGCAGACAGCCTCAACAGTTTGATTCCTGTCTCAAGCCTCCATGGAAACAGTGATGAAAGCATCTCCAGTCTTGACATGAAAGTCCCATCAGGTAAGAAAGAGTCCTTCACACCAAATGCAACCAGATTTCAGTGATTTCAGTGCACATTTGTAACCAGATAGAACCTATCCCTGATGACAATGTTGTAATTGTGATTCCTTTGATTTGATTGCAGATGGAGGCAACGTAATGGACTGTGTGGTGTGCATGGAAAAACAGGCCAGAATCACTTTGTCTTGCGGCCACCAGTGTTTATGTAACCAGTGCGCTTTAAGAGTCTCCGAAACGTTTGGCACATGCCCGCTGTGCCGATCCAAGATCAGCGCTTTATCAGTGGGGGGCGTGTGAGGTTTGTCTCTGGGCTGTTCTAAGCTCCAAGACAACAGGAAACACCAAATACAAGCTACCGAGTGACTGTGGCAAAGAAAACACTTTGAGTAGCACCTACTTAATGTTGCCTGGTAGCTGCATCAATCGAATCCCAGCCAGGAACCTTTGTCACATGTCATTGAACTCCCTCAAATGTTGTACAGCGTATGTGTAAGATAAGATGTACTGAGATGTTGAGGTGAATACATGAGCTCATCGTGTGAAAGAATGTAGGAAACTTTGATGCTTTACTACATTTTTTTATTGTAATTGTTAAATATGGATAAAAGCAAGCAAACTGTAATGTCATTCACAGTCACTGCACAGTGTATTTTGCCTCCTTGATGTTGTAAATATTGAATGAATCTCAAATTTTGGAAAAAGAAAAATAATAATTTATATTTTTATTTTATTTAATAGTCATATTTTGACAATCAATAAAAAGTTTTATATTTATAACAAAATTGTCTTTTATATTCTTATTATCAAACCTACAATGTGTGTGTGATACAAATGTGTCAATGTTCTTTGTCTATTAACTTATTTAATTGATATAACTGTTAGTTATCCAATGAGATTTTCATTTAGGAGAAAATTTGATAAAACAAGTTGACCTTGAGTTTTGTCAACAATGAACCGTCGAGCTCAAAATAACAGCATGTTGTCCGATAAGGGCACATTATTCATGTTACAAAGAATGATTTGTAATTTAAAAAATGAACACAATACTAGCACATGACAGAAATCATGAGTCTCTCCAAACCATGTGCACATTACAGACCAGTGTTGAAACTACAGTCACTAATCATTGCTCAGGTTGCAACAGGAGCCTTCACAAAGATTAAAATAGTAGTTGCTGTCTCCTTTGTGCTTTCTTGGTTTGTCTTCGTTTCTGTTTGTGCGTGACTCTGCCTGGTGTTTCTTCCTTTTGGACTCAAAACCTGTAAGCCATGTTCAACGAATCACTGAGTTGTTTCTGCTACCTCCTCAACGGGAATCTGTGTTTTGGTCCTTCCCCTGCTGCCTGCTCTCCAAAATGACAGATGGTGCAAGAAATCAGCACCATCAGCACTAAATGTTTTTGTTGTCACCTATTCACATGTTAACTAATGAAACTTAGCAAAAGTTTAATCAGGAAGACCATATTCTTGATCCCTACTGCATTGATTTCCCTCTCAATCAGCTGAGTAAGGGAGTACAGTCTTCAGTTACACCTGATATTTGCAACAATATCATGTCCTTGCTGTCAAATTTGGAAACTGTGCCTTTCTTTTCTCCTGTTAGTTCTTATTTCAGTCTCCGATCGACACAATCCTCCTCCACCCCATTCTCCTTCGGTCTTAACTCTACCAGTCTTCCCAGTTGATGCTTCTGAGCTCATCTGAAGTTCCGCTTCGTATCGCATCCATCTAGATCTTCATCATTGCTTTTCTCCCCGTCACTACCACCAGTGTCCAGACTCCATCGGGGGGGATATTCCTGTACAGCTCATGGCATCACTTCCCGTTTAAAACATTAATCTCAGAATGAGAAGAGATGATTTAATTGATATGTTATGAACTAATCTCCACCTGCAGTCCCTATAATTATCTCACCATGGAGTCTAATTGGCAAAAGACTCCTGTTTCTTCACCTTTCCTATTGTGCACTCTGTGACAAATAGATTAATTGATTTGCTCTTTAATCCTCTTAAGGCAACAATTCAGGTCAAAGGGCATTAATGTTGGATCTCGCCCGTTTGACAAACAGATTCCTTTGCAGATGTAATCTTCCTGATGAGTTAAACCTGATCTCCGATGCAAACACGAGGTTTGTCTACGTGACTCTCATGGCATGCAAAGGATGCCATGTACCTGGCATTTCAATAAATACTTGATTACCAAGTATTTTAATTTATTTCAACACAATTTAGCCCAGATCTTGATTTAGCATTGTGACTATCCACAAGCGTTACATCTGAAGACGGAAGGTGAGGTTTAATTGGGCTCAATTACAGATTATTTTCTACTATCAACCACAATAATGTTGTGATTCTTTTATTATTCTTTTTTGTAAGAAATGACAAGGTGTGTGTCCTGTAGAGGGCGACAAAGCTGTGCACACTCTGGTGAATGATTTACCAGCATCGACCAAGAACATGTGAAAGTACGGAGTTTTGCATGCTCTCATCACTTAACCTCGTATGCGTGTCGCTCAATGCGCCAGTCACGGAAGTGGTATCCAAAATCTTGGTGGTATTTTCCGTGATACCTTTCAAAAGTTGACTTCTCCAGTGTTTCTTAGGAGTTCATATTGCATTATGTTTCCTGCTGGGTAGCTCTGATAAAATGGCAGTGTCGAGCTCAGGACATTCAAATATTAGATTCATATGAATATGAACTAATGGTCATCAATATAATATAAGATCCATCCCATTTTGAGTAAACACAGGCAAGTACAGGAAACTGCAACATGAGAGTTAAATACACTTTAAAAGGTTTCATACAGGCAGCGACAACAGATTATCTGCAACATCAAAAACAGGCAACGCCACATTAATAAAAGTATATTCTGGGTTGTGAGAACAAATCTGCAAGTTGTGCATTTCTTACACATAAACTACTGCTCTACATGGGAGCAAAACATCACAGAGTTCAGGACGTCACGTTGTGATTTTATGTTTGTATTGCTGCACTAAAGGACACTGATTCAAACAGAAACTTAACTAAATGATTTGTTGTGACCTGCCCGACCTTGCCAGCAGCAGATAAATTTCCAAACTATGGTTCCTCCCTGACTCCTCCTTTCACTTTCCATGTGATGCAGGGGGATGTTTGTGTTTCGAAGACTCACGTGCACAGCGTTTTAAAAGCAGCCAACTCTCCAACTACATGACAATTACACGAAGATACAGACGAGAGCACATCTTCTATCAAAACCTTCAAACCTTCAAAGTACCTTCTGCCTCTTCAAGATGGAGAACGAGAGTGACAACGGGAACTCTGGTGAGATATCTGTTCTTTGGTCTTTACAGTGACTTCGTATGCAATTTACAATACTGCTTTAAATGTCAACAAGACTCTCTGTTATTAACACACTTTGTGAAGTTACATTTAAGAAGTCAGAATTAATATAAAGTCAGTTTTATATTATTACTAACTTAATACTAATAATTAAATTATGTAAATAGTAATTAATTTACAATTTGTCATATTAGTGACACAAATGTTGGTGAAAGGGATTATTTTATAGCTCTTATCAATATTTTTTTAATAAAAAAAGTACATGACTTTAGTCTGAAAATAGTTGTTAGTTCAGTTTTTATGCATATGTGCATCATGAAAACATCCCTACTTTCCTATTTTTTCAAAAGGCTACTGACAGTCTCGTCCATTCAAGTTGTTGTTACTGTTAAGAATCGGATTAGGTGAGATCCAAAACAGGAGCGCGTTGATAAGTGATGTAAAACAGATGATGAGCAAACGAGGAAGAAGACTTAAAAAAGACACACGTGGGAATTAAGGATTTATATCCTGTGCTGTAAAGTGTGAAATGAAGGAGATGACTAGAAGCTACATGTTTTACTGGAAATGCTCAGCTTGTCACCAGTGAGTGAAAGGCTTCACATACACTACATAGTTGCTTAACGCTACCCGTGCATTAGTCATATCTGCTAGATGTGTTCCTGGCTAGTTATCATTTACTTCAACTCGTCCTCTATAAAATAAACTGGTTATGATTGGATACAGTGTTTACTTCCAAGTATTCATCTTTATATGAAATGCCCATCTTTCTCTGAAGTGAAAGCATGTGTGTGTTACTTTCATAATTACTCTTTTTATAATTTCGTAGTTGTAAAATGTCATTCAGGATAAACTTTATCACTCTATTACCATGAATGATTAACTAACATCCTGTTAGATGCTGTGATTACAGTGCAGATGTAATCTACATGATTGGAAATAATCAAACAACAATAAGTGAACCTGGGTCGCACATCAAGATTCTTAACCGTGTTGTTGCTCCTTTGCAGTTGTTGGGTCAGAGACGTCCCGCAGATGTGGCCGGTCCTGCCTCGGCCCTTTGACCTTCCACCCTCTGGCTGTGGGAGACATGGTCACTCTGAGCAATGGGTGTCGACGCGCAGAGAGGACGAGGAACACGTTCAAGAACGGCCTGGTGTTCAGCAGCCGCCTGGTAAAGATCCAGGAGAAGATTCGTCTGAGGGTTGAGAAAGAGTTGTTGAACTGGCAAGGAGCTATGCGTGTGGGCTTCACCAACGTGCTGCCCTCGGACAGATATCTGCCTCTGCCCATCATGGCCATCCCCAACCTCACTCACACCCAAGGGCACTGGGCTGCCCCAGTGCCTGAATCCCACTGCCAAGAAGGTTCAGAGCTGGAGTTCTGGCTCTCTGGTAAAGGCTCCGTATACGTCACAAGCCACAACATCAAGCGGCACAAGCTACTGACAGGAGTGAATCTCAGCAAGCCGCTATGGGCCATGATAGACATCTATGGACAGACATGCGCCATTTCCCTCCTAGGTATGTTTACTACAAGGGTGTATCGTTTGCTGTGCAGCCTCTTTTTATTGTTCTTACTTGTTTCACATGCACTGACAAGGCCAAGTTAATGTTTCCTTGTTACTAAAATATTTGATACTCTTTGCTGCAGGCTCAGAGAAAAGGGAGCTGCTTCACACCAGACGGTCCTGTCCTGCACCTGAACACCTCACCTCACCTGATGCAGACAGCCTCAACAGTTTGATTCCTGTCTCAAGCCTCCATGGAAACAGTGATGAAAGCATCTCCAGTCTTGACATGAAAGTCCCATCAGGTAAGAAAGAGTCCTTCACACCAAATGCAACCAGATTTCAGTGATTTCAGTGCACATTTGTAACCAGATAGAACCTATCCCTGATGACAATGTTGTAATTGTGATTCCTTTGATTTGATTGCAGATGGAGGCAACGTAATGGACTGTGTGGTGTGCATGGAAAAACAGGCCAGAATCACTTTGTCTTGCGGCCACCAGTGTTTATGTAACCAGTGCGCTTTAAGAGTCTCCGAAACGTTTGGCACATGCCCGCTGTGCCGATCCAAGATCAGCGCTTTATCAGTGGGGGGCGTGTGAGGTTTGTCTCTGGGCTGTTCTAAGCTCCAAGACAACAGGAAACACCAAATACAAGCTACCGAGTGACTGTGGCAAAGAAAACACTTTGAGTAGCACCTACTTAATGTTGCCTGGTAGCTGCATCAATCGAATCCCAGCCAGGAACCTTTGTCACATGTCATTGAACTCCCTCAAATGTTGTACAGCGTATGTGTAAGATAAGATGTACTGAGATGTTGAGGTGAATACATGAGCTCATCGTGTGAAAGAATGTAGGAAACTTTGATGCTTTACTACATTTTTTTATTGTAATTGTTAAATATGGATAAAAGCAAGCAAACTGTAATGTCATTCACAGTCACTGCACAGTGTATTTTGCCTCCTTGATGTTGTAAATATTGAATGAATCTCAAATTTTGGAAAAAGAAAAATAATAATTTATATTTTTATTTTATTTAATAGTCATATTTTGACAATCAATAAAAAGTTTTATATTTATAACAAAATTGTCTTTTATATTCTTATTATCAAACCTACAATGTGTGTGTGATACAAATGTGTCAATGTTCTTTGTCTATTAACTTATTTAATTGATATAACTGTTAGTTATCCAATGAGATTTTCATTTAGGAGAAAATTTGATAAAACAAGTTGACCTTGAGTTTTGTCAACAATGAACCTTCGAGCTCAAAATAACAGCATGTTGTCCGATAAGGGCACATTATTCATGTTACAAAGAATGATTTGTAATTTAAAAAATGAACACAATACTAGCACATGACAGAAATCATGAGTCTCTCCAAACCATGTGCACATTACAGACCAGTGTTGAAACTACAGTCACTAATCATTGCTCAGGTTGCAACAGGAGCCTTCACAAAGATTAAAATAGTAGTTGCTGTCTCCTTTGTGCTTTCTTGGTTTGTCTTCGTTTCTGTTAGTGCGTGACTCTGCCTGGTGTTTCTTCCTTTTGGACTCAAAACCTGTAAGCCATGTTCAACGAATCACTGAGTTGTTTCTGCTACCTCCTCAACGGGAATCTGTGTTTTGGTCCTTCCCCTGCTGCCTGCTCTCCAAAATGACAGATGGTGCAAGAAATCAGCACCATCAGCACTAAATGTTTTTGTTGTCACCTATTCACATGTTAACTAATGAAACTTAGCAAAAGTTTAATCAGGAAGACCATATTCTTGATCCCTACTGCATTGATTTCCCTCTCAATCAGCTGAGTAAGGGAGTACAGTCTTCAGTTACACCTGATATTTGCAACAATATCATGTCCTTGCTGTCAAATTTGGAAACTGTGCCTTTCTTTTCTCCTGTTAGTTCTTATTTCAGTCTCCGATCGACACAATCCTCCTCCACCCCATTCTCCTTCGGTCTTAACTCTACCAGTCTTCCCAGTTGATGCTTCTGAGCTCATCTGAAGTTCCGCTTCGTATCGCATCCATCTAGATCTTCATCATTGCTTTTCTCCCCGTCACTACCACCAGTGTCCAGACTCCATCGGGGGGGATATTCCTGTACAGCTCATGGCATCACTTCCCGTTTAAAACATTAATCTCAGAATGAGAAGAGATGATTTAATTGATATGTTATGAACTAATCTCCACCTGCAGTCCCTATAATTATCTCACCATGGAGTCTAATTGGCAAAAGACTCCTGTTTCTTCACCTTTCCTATTGTGCACTCTGTGACAAATAGATTAATTGATTTGCTCTTTAATCCTCTTAAGGCAACAATTCAGGTCAAAGGGCATTAATGTTGGATCTCGCCCGTTTGACAAACAGATTCCTTTGCAGATGTAATCTTCCTGATGAGTTAAACCTGATCTCCGATGCAAACACGAGGTTTGTCTACGTGACTCTCATGGCATGCAAAGGATGCCATGTACCTGGCATTTCAATAAATACTTGATTACCAAGTATTTTAATTTATTTCAACACAATTTAGCCCAGATCTTGATTTAGCATTGTGACTATCCACAAGCGTTACATCTGAAGACGGAAGGTGAGGTTTAATTGGGCTCAATTACAGATTATTTTCTACTATCAACCACAATAATGTTGTGATTCTTTTATTATTCTTTTTTGTAAGAAATGACAAGGTGTGTGTCCTGTAGAGGGCGACAAAGCTGTGCACACTCTGGTGAATGATTTACCAGCATCGACCAAGAACATGTGAAAGTACGGAGTTTTGCATGCTCTCATCACTTAACCTCGTATGCGTGTCGCTCAATGCGCCAGTCACGGAAGTGGTATCCAAAATCTTGGTGGTATTTTCCGTGATACCTTTCAAAAGTTGACTTCTCCAGTGTTTCTTAGGAGTTCATATTGCATTATGTTTCCTGCTGGGTAGCTCTGATAAAATGGCAGTGTCGAGCTCAGGACATTCAAATATTAGATTCATATGAATATGAACTAATGGTCATCAATATAATATAAGATCCATCCCATTTTGAGTAAACACAGGCAAGTACAGGAAACTGCAACATGAGAGTTAAATACACTTTAAAAGGTTTCATACAGGCAGCGACAACAGATTATCTGCAACATCAAAAACAGGCAACGCCACATTAATAAAAGTATATTCTGGGTTGTGAGAACAAATCTGCAAGTTGTGCATTTCTTACACATAAACTACTGCTCTACATGGGAGCAAAACATCACAGAGTTCAGGACGTCACGTTGTGATTTTATGTTTGTATTGCTGCACTAAAGGACACTGATTCAAACAGAAACTTAACTAAATGATTTGTTGTGACCTGCCCGACCTTGCCAGCAGCAGATAAATTTCCAAACTATGGTTCCTCCCTGACTCCTCCTTTCACTTTCCATGTGATGCAGGGGGATGTTTGTGTTTCGAAGACTCACGTGCACAGCGTTTTAAAAGCAGCCAACTCTCCAACTACATGACAATTACACGAAGATACAGACGAGAGCACATCTTCTATCAAAACCTTCAAACCTTCAAAGTACCTTCTGCCTCTTCAAGATGGAGAACGAGAGTGACAACGGGAACTCTGGTGAGATATCTGTTCTTTGGTCTTTACAGTGACTTCGTATGCAATTTACAATACTGCTTTAAATGTCAACAAGACTCTCTGTTATTAACACACTTTGTGAAGTTACATTTAAGAAGTCAGAATTAATATAAAGTCAGTTTTATATTATTACTAACTTAATACTAATAATTAAATTATGTAAATAGTAATTAATTTACAATTTGTCATATTAGTGACACAAATGTTGGTGAAAGGGATTATTTTATAGCTCTTATCAATATTTTTTTAATAAAAAAAGTACATGACTTTAGTCTGAAAATAGTTGTTAGTTCAGTTTTTATGCATATGTGCATCATGAAAACATCCCTACTTTCCTATTTTTTCAAAAGGCTACTGACAGTCTCGTCCATTCAAGTTGTTGTTACTGTTAAGAATCGGATTAGGTGAGATCCAAAACAGGAGCGCGTTGATAAGTGATGTAAAACAGATGATGAGCAAACGAGGAAGAAGACTTAAAAAAGACACACGTGGGAATTAAGGATTTATATCCTGTGCTGTAAAGTGTGAAATGAAGGAGATGACTAGAAGCTACATGTTTTACTGGAAATGCTCAGCTTGTCACCAGTGAGTGAAAGGCTTCACATACACTACATAGTTGCTTAACGCTACCCGTGCATTAGTCATATCTGCTAGATGTGTTCCTGGCTAGTTATCATTTACTTCAACTCGTCCTCTATAAAATAAACTGGTTATGATTGGATACAGTGTTTACTTCCAAGTATTCATCTTTATATGAAATGCCCATCTTTCTCTGAAGTGAAAGCATGTGTGTGTTACTTTCATAATTACTCTTTTTATAATTTCGTAGTTGTAAAATGTCATTCAGGATAAACTTTATCACTCTATTACCATGAATGATTAACTAACATCCTGTTAGATGCTGTGATTACAGTGCAGATGTAATCTACATGATTGGAAATAATCAAACAACAATAAGTGAACCTGGGTCGCACATCAAGATTCTTAACCGTGTTGTTGCTCCTTTGCAGTTGTTGGGTCAGAGACGTCCCGCAGATGTGGCCGGTCCTGCCTCGGCCCTTTGACCTTCCACCCTCTGGCTGTGGGAGACATGGTCACTCTGAGCAATGGGTGTCGACGCGCAGAGAGGACGAGGAACACGTTCAAGAACGGCCTGGTGTTCAGCAGCCGCCTGGTAAAGATCCAGGAGAAGATTCGTCTGAGGGTTGAGAAAGAGTTGTTGAACTGGCAAGGAGCTATGCGTGTGGGCTTCACCAACGTGCTGCCCTCGGACAGATATCTGCCTCTGCCCATCATGGCCATCCCCAACCTCACTCACACCCAAGGGCACTGGGCTGCCCCAGTGCCTGAATCCCACTGCCAAGAAGGTTCAGAGCTGGAGTTCTGGCTCTCTGGTAAAGGCTCCGTATACGTCACAAGCCACAACATCAAGCGGCACAAGCTACTGACAGGAGTGAATCTCAGCAAGCCGCTATGGGCCATGATAGACATCTATGGACAGACATGCGCCATTTCCCTCCTAGGTATGTTTACTACAAGGGTGTATCGTTTGCTGTGCAGCCTCTTTTTATTGTTCTTACTTGTTTCACATGCACTGACAAGGCCAAGTTAATGTTTCCTTGTTACTAAAATATTTGATACTCTTTGCTGCAGGCTCAGAGAAAAGGGAGCTGCTTCACACCAGACGGTCCTGTCCTGCACCTGAACACCTCACCTCACCTGATGCAGACAGCCTCAACAGTTTGATTCCTGTCTCAAGCCTCCATGGAAACAGTGATGAAAGCATCTCCAGTCTTGACATGAAAGTCCCATCAGGTAAGAAAGAGTCCTTCACACCAAATGCAACCAGATTTCAGTGATTTCAGTGCACATTTGTAACCAGATAGAACCTATCCCTGATGACAATGTTGTAATTGTGATTCCTTTGATTTGATTGCAGATGGAGGCAACGTAATGGACTGTGTGGTGTGCATGGAAAAACAGGCCAGAATCACTTTGTCTTGCGGCCACCAGTGTTTATGTAACCAGTGCGCTTTAAGAGTCTCCGAAACGTTTGGCACATGCCCGCTGTGCCGATCCAAGATCAGCGCTTTATCAGTGGGGGGCGTGTGAGGTTTGTCTCTGGGCTGTTCTAAGCTCCAAGACAACAGGAAACACCAAATACAAGCTACCGAGTGACTGTGGCAAAGAAAACACTTTGAGTAGCACCTACTTAATGTTGCCTGGTAGCTGCATCAATCGAATCCCAGCCAGGAACCTTTGTCACATGTCATTGAACTCTCTCAAATGTTGTACAGCGTATGTGTAAGATAAGATGTACTGAGATGTTGAGGTGAATACATGAGCTCATCGTGTGAAAGAATGTAGGAAACTTTGATGCTTTACTACATTTTTTTATTGTAATTGTTAAATATGGATAAAAGCAAGCAAACTGTAATGTCATTCACAGTCACTGCACAGTGTATTTTGCCTCCTTGATGTTGTAAATATTGAATGAATCTCAAATTTTGGAAAAAGAAAAATAATAATTTATATTTTTATTTTATTTAATAGTCATATTTTGACAATCAATAAAAAGTTTTATATTTATAACAAAATTGTCTTTTATATTCTTATTATCAAACCTACAATGTGTGTGTGATACAAATGTGTCAATGTTCTTTGTCTATTAACTTATTTAATTGATATAACTGTTAGTTATCCAATGAGATTTTCATTTAGGAGAAAATTTGATAAAACAAGTTGACCTTGAGTTTTGTCAACAATGAACCGTCGAGCTCAAAATAACAGCATGTTGTCCGATAAGGGCACATTATTCATGTTACAAAGAATGATTTGTAATTTAAAAAATGAACACAATACTAGCACATGACAGAAATCATGAGTCTCTCCAAACCATGTGCACATTACAGACCAGTGTTGAAACTACAGTCACTAATCATTGCTCAGGTTGCAACAGGAGCCTTCACAAAGATTAAAATAGTAGTTGCTGTCTCCTTTGTGCTTTCTTGGTTTGTCTTCGTTTCTGTTAGTGCGTGACTCTGCCTGGTGTTTCTTCCTTTTGGACTCAAAACCTGTAAGCCATGTTCAACGAATCACTGAGTTGTTTCTGCTACCTCCTCAACGGGAATCTGTGTTTTGGTCCTTCCCCTGCTGCCTGCTCTCCAAAATGACAGATGGTGCAAGAAATCAGCACCATCAGCACTAAATGTTTTTGTTGTCACCTATTCACATGTTAACTAATGAAACTTAGCAAAAGTTTAATCAGGAAGACCATATTCTTGATCCCTACTGCATTGATTTCCCTCTCAATCAGCTGAGTAAGGGAGTACAGTCTTCAGTTACACCTGATATTTGCAACAATATCATGTCCTTGCTGTCAAATTTGGAAACTGTGCCTTTCTTTTCTCCTGTTAGTTCTTATTTCAGTCTCCGATCGACACAATCCTCCTCCACCCCATTCTCCTTCGGTCTTAACTCTACCAGTCTTCCCAGTTGATGCTTCTGAGCTCATCTGAAGTTCCGCTTCGTATCGCATCCATCTAGATCTTCATCATTGCTTTTCTCCCCGTCACTACCACCAGTGTCCAGACTCCATCGGGGGGGATATTCCTGTACAGCTCATGGCATCACTTCCCGTTTAAAACATTAATCTCAGAATGAGAAGAGATGATTTAATTGATATGTTATGAACTAATCTCCACCTGCAGTCCCTATAATTATCTCACCATGGAGTCTAATTGGCAAAAGACTCCTGTTTCTTCACCTTTCCTATTGTGCACTCTGTGACAAATAGATTAATTGATTTGCTCTTTAATCCTCTTAAGGCAACAATTCAGGTCAAAGGGCATTAATGTTGGATCTCGCCCGTTTGACAAACAGATTCCTTTGCAGATGTAATCTTCCTGATGAGTTAAACCTGATCTCCGATGCAAACACGAGGTTTGTCTACGTGACTCTCATGGCATGCAAAGGATGCCATGTACCTGGCATTTCAATAAATACTTGATTACCAAGTATTTTAATTTATTTCAACACAATTTAGCCCAGATCTTGATTTAGCATTGTGACTATCCACAAGCGTTACATCTGAAGACGGAAGGTGAGGTTTAATTGGGCTCAATTACAGATTATTTTCTACTATCAACCACAATAATGTTGTGATTCTTTTATTATTCTTTTTTGTAAGAAATGACAAGGTGTGTGTCCTGTAGAGGGCGACAAAGCTGTGCACACTCTGGTGAATGATTTACCAGCATCGACCAAGAACATGTGAAAGTACGGAGTTTTGCATGCTCTCATCACTTAACCTCGTATGCGTGTCGCTCAATGCGCCAGTCACGGAAGTGGTATCCAAAATCTTGGTGGTATTTTCCGTGATACCTTTCAAAAGTTGACTTCTCCAGTGTTTCTTAGGAGTTCATATTGCATTATGTTTCCTGCTGGGTAGCTCTGATAAAATGGCAGTGTCGAGCTCAGGACATTCAAATATTAGATTCATATGAATATGAACTAATGGTCATCAATATAATATAAGATCCATCCCATTTTGAGTAAACACAGGCAAGTACAGGAAACTGCAACATGAGAGTTAAATACACTTTAAAAGGTTTCATACAGGCAGCGACAACAGATTATCTGCAACATCAAAAACAGGCAACGCCACATTAATAAAAGTATATTCTGGGTTGTGAGAACAAATCTGCAAGTTGTGCATTTCTTACACATAAACTACTGCTCTACATGGGAGCAAAACATCACAGAGTTCAGGACGTCACGTTGTGATTTTATGTTTGTATTGCTGCACTAAAGGACACTGATTCAAACAGAAACTTAACTAAATGATTTGTTGTGACCTGCCCGACCTTGCCAGCAGCAGATAAATTTCCAAACTATGGTTCCTCCCTGACTCCTCCTCCTTTCACTTTCCATGTGATGCAGGGGGATGTTTGTGTTTCGAAGACTCACGTGCACAGCGTTTTAAAAGCAGCCAACTCTCCAACTACATGACAATTACACGAAGATACAGACGAGAGCACATCTTCTATCAAAACCTTCAAACCTTCAAAGTACCTTCTGCCTCTTCAAGATGGAGAACGAGAGTGACAACGGGAACTCTGGTGAGATATCTGTTCTTTGGTCTTTACAGTGACTTCGTATGCAATTTACAATACTGCTTTAAATGTCAACAAGACTCTCTGTTATTAACACACTTTGTGAAGTTACATTTAAGAAGTCAGAATTAATATAAAGTCAGTTTTATATTATTACTAACTTAATACTAATAATTAAATTATGTAAATAGTAATTAATTTACAATTTGTCATATTAGTGACACAAATGTTGGTGAAAGGGATTATTTTATAGCTCTTATCAATATTTTTTTAATAAAAAAAGTACATGACTTTAGTCTGAAAATAGTTGTTAGTTCAGTTTTTATGCATATGTGCATCATGAAAACATCCCTACTTTCCTATTTTTTCAAAAGGCTACTGACAGTCTCGTCCATTCAAGTTGTTGTTACTGTTAAGAATCGGATTAGGTGAGATCCAAAACAGGAGCGCGTTGATAAGTGATGTAAAACAGATGATGAGCAAACGAGGAAGAAGACTTAAAAAAGACACACGTGGGAATTAAGGATTTATATCCTGTGCTGTAAAGTGTGAAATGAAGGAGATGACTAGAAGCTACATGTTTTACTGGAAATGCTCAGCTTGTCACCAGTGAGTGAAAGGCTTCACATACACTACATAGTTGCTTAACGCTACCCGTGCATTAGTCATATCTGCTAGATGTGTTCCTGGCTAGTTATCATTTACTTCAACTCGTCCTCTATAAAATAAACTGGTTATGATTGGATACAGTGTTTACTTCCAAGTATTCATCTTTATATGAAATGCCCATCTTTCTCTGAAGTGAAAGCATGTGTGTGTTACTTTCATAATTACTCTTTTTATAATTTCGTAGTTGTAAAATGTCATTCAGGATAAACTTTATCACTCTATTACCATGAATGATTAACTAACATCCTGTTAGATGCTGTGATTACAGTGCAGATGTAATCTACATGATTGGAAATAATCAAACAACAATAAGTGAACCTGGGTCGCACATCAAGATTCTTAACCGTGTTGTTGCTCCTTTGCAGTTGTTGGGTCAGAGACGTCCCGCAGATGTGGCCGGTCCTGCCTCGGCCCTTTGACCTTCCACCCTCTGGCTGTGGGAGACATGGTCACTCTGAGCAATGGGTGTCGACGCGCAGAGAGGACGAGGAACACGTTCAAGAACGGCCTGGTGTTCAGCAGCCGCCTGGTAAAGATCCAGGAGAAGATTCGTCTGAGGGTTGAGAAAGAGTTGTTGAACTGGCAAGGAGCTATGCGTGTGGGCTTCACCAACGTGCCGCCCTCGGACAGATATCTGCCTCTGCCCATCATGGCCATCCCCAACCTCACTCACACCCAAGGGCACTGGGCTGCCCCAGTGCCTGAATCCCACTGCCAAGAAGGTTCAGAGCTGGAGTTCTGGCTCTCTGGTAAAGGCTCCGTATACGTCACAAGCCACAACATCAAGCGGCACAAGCTACTGACAGGAGTGAATCTCAGCAAGCCGCTATGGGCCATGATAGACATCTATGGACAGACATGCGCCATTTCCCTCCTAGGTATGTTTACTACAAGGGTGTATCGTTTGCTGTGCAGCCTCTTTTTATTGTTCTTACTTGTTTCACATGCACTGACAAGGCCAAGTTAATGTTTCCTTGTTACTAAAATATTTGATACTCTTTGCTGCAGGCTCAGAGAAAAGGGAGCTGCTTCACACCAGACGGTCCTGTCCTGCACCTGAACACCTCACCTCACCTGATGCAGACAGCCTCAACAGTTTGATTCCTGTCTCAAGCCTCCATGGAAACAGTGATGAAAGCATCTCCAGTCTTGACATGAAAGTCCCATCAGGTAAGAAAGAGTCCTTCACACCAAATGCAACCAGATTTCAGTGATTTCAGTGCACATTTGTAACCAGATAGAACCTATCCCTGATGACAATGTTGTAATTGTGATTCCTTTGATTTGATTGCAGATGGAGGCAACGTAATGGACTGTGTGGTGTGCATGGAAAAACAGGCCAGAATCACTTTGTCTTGCGGCCACCAGTGTTTATGTAACCAGTGCGCTTTAAGAGTCTCCGAAACGTTTGGCACATGCCCGCTGTGCCGATCCAAGATCAGCGCTTTATCAGTGGGGGGCGTGTGAGGTTTGTCTCTGGGCTGTTCTAAGCTCCAAGACAACAGGAAACACCAAATACAAGCTACCGAGTGACTGTGGCAAAGAAAACACTTTGAGTAGCACCTACTTAATGTTGCCTGGTAGCTGCATCAATCGAATCCCAGCCAGGAACCTTTGTCACATGTCATTGAACTCTCTCAAATGTTGTACAGCGTATGTGTAAGATAAGATGTACTGAGATGTTGAGGTGAATACATGAGCTCATCGTGTGAAAGAATGTAGGAAACTTTGATGCTTTACTACATTTTTTTATTGTGATTGTTAAATATGGATAAAAGCAAGCAAACTGTAATGTCATTCACAGTCACTGCACAGTGTATTTTGCCTCCTTGATGTTGTAAATATTGAATGAATCTCTAATTTTGTAAAAAGAAAAATAATAATTTATATTTTTATTTTATTTAATTGTCAAAATATGACTATCAATAAAAAGTTTTATATTTATAACAAAATTGTCTTTTATATTCTTATTATCAAACCTACAATGTGTGTGTGATACAAATGTGTCAATGTTCTTTGTCTATTAACTTATTTAATTGATATAACTGTTAGTTATCCAATGAGATTTTCATTTTGGAGAAAATTTGATAAAACAAGTTGACCTTGAGTTTTGTCAACAATGAACCTTCGAGCTCAAAATAACAGCATGTTGTCCGATAAGGGCACATTATTCATGTTACAAAGAATGATTGTAATTTAAAAAATGAACACAATACTAGCACATGACAGAAATCACGAGTCTCTCCAAACCATGTGCACATTACAGACCAGTGTTGAAACTACAGTCACTAATCATTGCTCAGGTTGCAACAGGAGCCTTCACAAAGATTAAAATAATAGTTGCTGTCTCCACACTTACCAATACACTGTTTACATTAAGAATTATTCTTATTTGCATCAATGATGTAGCATATCTTCAATAGGTTCCTGAAATGTGAAAGTGCAACAAGCTGTCAAGTTTCGTTATTACTTGATGTAGCCGTAAAAATCAAAATAAACTTTATCATCGCAGCAAAGCAAATGATTAACAAAGCCGGTTGTAAATAAAACAAATTACAGGTGAGGCGTTTGAATTCGACCTTGAGGATCAAATGTGACTGATACTGTCATAATCAAACGTTTTTCCTCTGTTTCGTGTTTCCTTTGCCAGTTTTGATCGTCCGCCCCGCGCTGATTCCTTTCACCTGTTAGCCCTGCCACCACACTTCCTGCTCACCTGTTCTCACTCCCTTAATAAGTCTGTCTCCACATACCAGCTCAGCTCCTTTGTGCTTTCTTGGTTTGACTTTGTTTCTGTTTGTGCGTGACTTTGCCTGGTGTTTCCTGCCTGCCTTTTGGACTCAAAACCGAGATATTCCTGTACAGCTCATGGCATCACTTCCCGTTTAAAACATTAATCTCAGAATGAGAAGAGATGATTTAATTGATATGTTATGAACTAATTTCCACCTGCAGTCCCTATAATTATCTCACGATGGAGTCTAATTGGTAAGAGACTCCTGTTTCTTCACCTTTCCTATTGTGCACTCTGTGACAAATAGATTAATTGATTTGCTCTTTAATCCTTTTATGGCAACAATTCAGGTCAAAGGGCATTAATGTTGGATCTCGCCCGTTTGACAAACAGATTCCTTTGCAGATGTAATCTTCCTGATGAGTTAAACCTGATCTCCGATGCAAACACGAGGTTTGTCTACGTGACTCTCATGGCATGCAAAGGATGCATTACAGTAATGCATATTGTCAACACGTGCGCAGCCAACTTCTAAGGTTCATGACACGTGCACAGGTTTCAGTCATGTATCCCCTGTGTGGCCATGGAAATCTTACCAGATTACCATCAACATCAACAACAAATCATTCTGTTGTCGGGAAACTGATTGCTTTGCACCTTGCTCTTAGGTAATAACAACAGGTGGTGGCACTGTTTTTGTTTTGCTTGTGATGGGTACATATTGTATTGCAGATATGATCTACATGATTTGCACAACAAGTATGAGAACAAGGAGGCGAGGTCACATTTTTACACAAATATAAGCATTGTTTTTCAAATACATTACTTTGCTAATGTGTTATTAATAAAGGGTAATTGCTATGCATTTATTATTCAAACACAATGTAAACATTACTTTTATTATATTTATTGATGTGTCTGTGATAAACCTGGTTTAAGTGCTAATTAAGATTTTTCAGTTTAAATTAAGGATGAAATCACATTTTGAGTTTTGAATGATACTTTGTGCTTTCACACTATTTCTACAGATGGATGGTGGCATTTCTTTGACTTTGGCGACATCTGTCTTTATTCATGGTAAAATATAAACTCCACACAGTTCTTTTCAGGCCCTCTAAGAGGCAGTGTGGCACTGCGTATTATATGAATGTCCACTGCAGAACAAAGAGGACATTTTTGGCAAAGGGCTTCTTGTTCACAGATTTTTGGAAACAGGGTATGGATTCTAACTTTGACATACAAACAAACAGCATCAGGCAGAAGGAAGGATCCATTCACTAACATACATTATCAGACCAGTGATGGAATAAAAATGTTAACTGCTAATTGTTTCTTTCCACATCTATTTATAGCTTGTTTCTCATCTGGACTGTGATTTCCCTGAAAGCAATTCAAGGTGACACTGTGGAGTGTGACGTGGTCATCTCCGGGGTCCAACGTGAAGATGGACTCCAGAGAAAGAGAGAGGTGTGAACTTTGGTTGCTGATCTCGCAGCCATCCTGTTAAATATTTATCTTGGATGGCAGAGCAGAGACTTTTGCTTCTGGACTCGGGGCCCAGGAATCCAGCAGGCGTCTGCAGACCAATATCTCAGGACAAGGAAATATGGGAGTGGGAACCGAAAAGATAAACCTCTCAGGAGCTTAACAGAAGCTTTTCACTCGAGTTAAAGAATATACAACTGCTCTTCTGATGACACCGTGGACTTTAAAAGGAAAGCAGTAGCACTACTTCTCTTGGCTGTGCTGCAAGGCTTTCCTCATACTGGGTCAGTAGGTCTGGTGCTGGAACAGAACACGGAAACACTGAGTCTTTTCTGGGGCCCTCGAGTGTTTGTGTGTGTGTGGGCCTTTGCATATGTGTGTATGCATCTGTGCTTAGAAATCCCTTTAGAAATCCCTTTAGAAGTACTCTTTCTTGAATGTAAAGATGGATCTTGCAAATTGTCAGGTGAGCAATAGAGCCACCTGGATCCCACAGAAAGCACCCGAAACTGTCTTTTGTGTCTGATCTGAATCATTTCAAGGTCTAATACAGTGAATAGACCATGCTATTATAATATGTGTGTCACTCAGGCCTATTTATTGAGAAGGCAATGGAAATCGCCTCCTCTTCCCCTGCATGTAAAACACTGGAGGGCGGTGCCACTGCGCCTGTGCCTGTATGGGAATCTCTATTATTTCCAGCTGTGGATGGAAACTATTACTGAGTCCCTTCTCCCTGATGAGCTTTAAAGTGCATGCTCACACACAGACACACACATGCGCACGCCTACGGATGCTCAGTCAAACATTCAGACCCATGCTGAATCATTCACCGAAGATAAAAGACACCCTGTTGGCCTGAGAGAGAGAGAAAAGAGAAAAAAGGGAGGGAGAGTAGAGCAGCAGCGATTCCCTCTTTCTTTTTCATTCACTTCCTCTCCCACGCTGCACTGAGGAGACCTCACTGCTCAGCCCGCACTCGCCTGTAAGTACTGTACAACTTGTGCCGCCACTTCTCAAGTGTTAGTATGTAAAGCAAGGGAATATTCACAATTCAAGAGAAAAGGAGTGTTTTCTTCTGTCATGTGATTGACTTGGTAGTTTAGATGCGGTCGTTGACATTTCCATTGGAAAGGAAGCTGCCTCTGACACAGATTTGAACATCATGTTTTCCTTCATCACTCAGTTTATCGATGGAAACCACTGAGACAAACAAGATAGGCTTGTTTATTTTCTTTGCTCTGTCATCGTTGTGACAGTTTTTGTTTTCAATTTTTCTCAGAGTTGTTGAGCAACAGTTGAGCACTTATATGGATAAGGGCAGATATGTGGAAGACTGTACTACAGCAGATGCCAATCTTTTACTGCCTGTGATTCAGAAGATCATCAGACCTTGTCCAAAAGCTGCCTCCAGTTGTTGTTTTGCTCGGAAACATTTTAGTGTGTGAATATTTCCCTGTTAGAAATGTACTCAAATTCATTTTTTTTTTCTTCACCAAACTTCTCAAAAAAAGATTTATGACTGTACCGGAGATTGTTTGTCCTCGTCAGCCAGCAGGGCGAGCATGTCCCAGAGTCCTGGGACATGCTCGGCTCAAAATAATGTTATTTACCGCTCAATTAAAACACATGTTTGTTCCTAGAGACAGTCAGCAAGGACACTGAATGATGCTTGTTTACCTGTAGATTCACCTCTTTCTCTCCAGTTTTACCTTGATTGGATGATAACTCTTACAGAGTTGCTGTCTCTTGTTTCTTCAGAGTAGAGTGATGTAGTTTTTAGATTATGTAACAGATTTATGTCATGGTTTATTCACTCGCTGGAATCTTTGGCTCTCAGGCTTTTTAATGAGCTTGTGTAGTAACATACTGGCACATACCACTCCGTGTGAAAAGACAATGGTTGGTCTTTACAGCACAGTAAAAATCTGCTGGAAGCCATGCATCTCAGCCATCATGCCTCTCCCCTCCTGTTCTGACAATGTTTCTCTGTTATTAAAAACAGGGGAGCTGGCATTGTTGAAGCCTTGTTTGTTAAGCGAAGAGACAGAGACAAAGTAAACAAGGCTCCAGTGTGGGGAGAGGTCCCGGGCCAAAGCTGCAATCGCCTCCTGCGTTGATTACTTCATTTAGCTGCAGAGTGACAAGGTGTCAGATGTGGTCACAGCGGGGTGAGAATCTGCTCCGGCGGGACACAGATTATGAGGGCGAGCCTCCACCTGAAGCCTGCACTGCCCAGCTCGGCCCTCAGGTTCAGCGGCTCAACTGTTTGGCAAAAACAACCCTGTCCGTATAGTACAGGCTCTGTAAATGGATATCTGCCCTGAGTTTCGCTCTACCGAGCCAGACCACTGAATTATTAAAAAATAACCGAGTCAATTTCAAGTTGGGACTGGCCTACACACAGAGAGACATAATCCTTGTCCTGTTTAGTTTATTACTATAACCCAAAGTGCATATGAGCCAGAACGCTGATTGCATTTGTTAGCAGGTGACTTGATCTCTCACCTTGTAACTCGGTCTACCTGCTGCAGACTCAGCGCCAAAGCAAGCCTGTCAGCACGTTAGATTTCAGGTTTTGCACCGTTAGTGTTCATTGGCAAGAACTGCAGATACACTGGAATTTCTGGTCTTATTTGGGCAAGACCGACTAATCTGTGCAGATATACTGCATCACCTAATTTGAACATCAGAGAGAGATGATGGGAGAAAAGTCAACAGGATTGTGCTGTCAGTGGTGGACCGTGTTGTGTGCAGAGTAATGACTGATACACTTCCAGAGCTCCTGGAACAAGAGCTCTTATTCTCCCTTCATGCCAGAGATCTGGCCTTTGCAGTCACACACACATAAAACACACACACACACACAGACACAAAAGCAGAGGGAGGAATGGGAGAGACAAAGTTAGGAGGGGGTGTTATGGAGTCACTGGGCAGTGTCTGGGCGGCGGTGGAGGTGATGAACTACTTGCGTTCCCCTTTGGTTAACCCTGCGCTGTGAAATATCGCCTCATCACAACAATAGGGCTGCTTCACTGAAGGAGGTGCCCCCCCCCCCGATCTGACAAGCCAAGAGCAGAGGGTGGCTTTTGAACAGGGGCCGAAGTGGGTTGCTATGGCGATGCCTGTCAACCGGGAAGTCCTCCGCAGAGAGAGAGAGAGAGAGAGAGAGAGAGTGTCCTGGTTAGTCTCATTAGTGAGAGAGAGAACAAGCAGGGAGGGTCTACGGCGTGGTTTACGGTCGTACAGAAAGAGGTGCCACTTTTAAGGTGAGTACACTCTTTCCCATGGGAGCTCAGATTTAAATTCCAGGGAGTGATCTTAAACGTTGAGACTGTAGAAACTTGTATCTTTTGAAGGTTGAGTAACCTGTCTGACTGCTCAGGGCTGCTCCACAGGATTAGTGCTGCAGACCTGCACCTGAAAACAAGTTGAGTGTGTAGTTTTGATGTTGAAACCTGTGGGAGTTAACTGACTGAGCTTTTTTGGCAAGTAGAGGCAAAAGCAGCTGTGAGATACAGCCGGAGCACAGAGAGAGAGGGGGAAAAGGCTCTGTGGGCAGTGTTTCCCAACATGTCATCCCTCATTGCTTTGCAGGCAGAGCTCCAGAGATTCGAAGGAAATCATTTGCTTTCCCATCCTGCAGCAGATTTCTAGTGGCCTGAAATCAGGACCATCCAGTCATCGCTGGTGGCTCCCCTTACATGTCACTGTGATTTGCACAGCCGGCTCTGATTCCCTTTGTGATATTACTGAGGGTCCAGCTGCCAGTCCTCATATCCACAGGCTGCACTCAGCTTTGAAGATGCAAAATGACAGGCATGAGGATTTGTGAGATTCTTCTGTACTTACCGTGATCTGAGTGTGTATTTTCTCAAGCTTTGTCTGACACATTGTATTATAGTTTCACTTGTACAAAATCCAACCAAATAAGGAATTATCTTGAATTATACGAAGTGTGTTTGTTGTAAGGACATATCTGATAAACTTCAGCTCAGCGTTGGACGCTTCTGGGAGAGCGGGGGTTTTATTTATTGCCCCGCTGCTCCTCCTGGGAACACATCGCCTCTCCATTGACAAGAAGCACACAGAGTGACTCCTCCTGTTGCTCTGACTGGAGGAGTACCATACAAGGAGGTGAAATACTTCCCCACTGATAAATGTCTGTATCCCCCAATAACTACATATCATAAACTTGCGGCTCCAGGACCTTGTATGGGCCGCACATCTGCTACGTTGCAGAAGGGCAGCATGGTTGCGTGATGAACCTCAGAGGACCTCTAACATCTCTCCAGCATAACTGCAGAGTGACTCATTTAATTTGTTTAGAAGTAAATGCATTCTTTTCATTCTGCAAATGTGCTTGTGATTACCTTCTCACCACTTTTTAAGGCAGGATTTATTCTGGCTTTACGACCCTGTTATGCAACAAGTTGCGCTTTGGTGATATTGTGCATGTGCAAACCGGTGATAAGACTTTACTCTTCCGTTTGTCGCTTTGTGCTCAGTAAATATCAAAGAAATAACACTTGAAGATTGTTCAACAGGAGTGTTTAAGGTCAAATGTAACGCAGGTCAGCGCTCACCCAAACAAAATGACCACCTTAAGCAAATATTGAGCTCATATTTGGTCCGGTGTCCTTCATGAATGTGAGAAGGACTTAGATCCGTTCATGGGCAGCAGTTCCCACCTTATGGAGTCAATGATTAACTCTGCATTTCTCCTCACTACCCTGCACACAGAAGCAGAGTACAACACTAGTGCTTCTGAATGGACATCGGTTCAGGAGTGACAGTTTTATTTGTTTTATTTAAGTCCCAGGACTTTCAGTCATTGTCCCTGCTCATTACTGACGCATTCTCCACGGTCCCTGATGATTTATGGAGAACTTGATTTGCCCTCTCACCACAAATCACTACTTTCCCGATGGTGTGCCAACAGATTGCAGAAGTTCACAGGTCGACATTGTGACAGTTATTCATTAGGTGTGGTCACCTTGACAGCCGTGTTCTTGGTGAGAACAATGCAAGAAGCTCTGTATGTTGAGGAGGAGGAGGTCGTCGTAGGTCGGGGTCTTCTCAAAAAGATCCGGTTGCATCCATCCTTCTATGGAAGAAAGAGAACATTAGAAGACAGACTTTTGATGACTAATGATTGTAGAGGAACACTGACCTCACAGCAGGTTCACTTGTCATCTGTTTCTGTGGTACTGAATGAACTGCAGAGTGAATGGTTTTGTTTTTTGCAAATTTTTTAAAATTTGCCAATTTCTTTTCTGCAAAAGTGTGAGCCTTCCATTACTGTTGTGTTGCTATTCCCAGCTGTGGAAACCTCCCATTGTGATTCACAGGAATCAGGGGTGTGGTGAAGTTCACTGACCTTGTAGCTGCTGAGTAGGTCTGCTCTGGCTCAGCAACTTCACATAATAATCTGGTTCCTCATCCGCTCCTTATGGGTTAAAAAAAAGGAAGAAAAAGAACCTCACTAACGTAACTTTTTATTTTTTATTTTTTATATATTGCAACACAAATGTCTGATTTAATTATGTTGTGAAGCTGTTGGACTTCTGTTTTGTAGATCAGTTTACAGAGTTTAACATCTGGCACTTTGTGTCTTCAAGACCGGATGAGATTCCAGGGGGACAGAGGCAGAGATTTCCATACTAAAATCCCCTGATTTTCATTTTGGATGTCCTCAGTTGCCCTGTAACGGACTAAATGTAAAGCAGAATTCAACAACAGAAACTCTGCAGTAAGCAAAATATAAAATGCAGGACATCGTCTCATTCTCATTCGGGAAGCACATAGACCTTTTATGGCTCCGTTTTTCCTTCCATCCCAAAACGGATCCTGTGGTGATAATGGACCTCTCACTTAGCAGGGGTTCAACTAATACCTGGGCCATAAAGTTTACACATCTCAAAGTTGGCCTCAACACAGTCACATACCACCAGTCTGAAAAACTGTATCCATGTGAAAGTTTATAGCTGCCTCCGCTGTTGAGTCTCAGTAATTATGTAAGAATGCGCTGGGTGTTCAGAGCAAACCCAGGGAAAGCCAGACTTGAGAGACGGGGATTTGCTAGATATCAACACTGATTTTTCCTTATTAGGTAGGATTGTGTTTGGTGCTCTGGATGGGGGGATGCATACACTGTTGGAGGATTTCCCTGTTTGATTTAACTCCCCAGAAAAATGAGACACAGAGACACTGTTATGACATGCGCTTACTCATCAGGATGTGATGTCGATAAAGCTGGTCTGTTGGGCCTCTGAGGTGGATTGAGCTCCCATGTCAACGTTTTAGTAATCTAGTGAAAACAACAAGTGGTCCGTAATGCTCATAATATTTGGGCAAATTATTATATTTTACAAGAACAACAAATCTGCCAAAGAGATGCTGTTGAGTTAAATTATGGGAAATGTAGGATCCATTGCTTTTGGAGCTAGACTAAAGGTCAGAATCATTTAGTCTCTGCTGCTTTCTTTTTGACCATTTTTATTTTTAACCTGTCTCTTGTGTGTCCCCCAACTTTATGGCAGTGCACTTAATTCAATTCTTCATTTTATTGATATATCTGTTGATAGTTTTCAAGTAACCACAACCATTATGAAACGCATGGGTAAGGAAAAAGGCAGCTGTCTTGAAAAAGGAGCTACTTTGCTCTTCAGGATTTCGGTATTAAAGAGGCCTGTGTGGAAACAGTACTCATTAAAAATGCCAATGAATTACTCATCTAGTTCGTCAGTGTGATAGGGCCTTTAAAGTGCATGGCAGCCTGCAGTGAGGAGATCTGGTAAGAACCAGCTTGTCAAACACATTGTAAATGAGATTACTTAAGCCATTACTTGTAAATGTAGCTCGTTTGCAGTGTTGCCTGTTGTTAAACGGATAATCGTCTGGCTGAGGTTGCTTTGGGCAAGCATAAGTCATCTGTCATGCCTGAGCAGTAATAGTACTGTTGTAGACACAATCCTCCGGTTGCCATTTTTTTTCCCGTTATGTAAGGCAGTTTATTAGGAGATGATGACTCAGATAGAGTGACATCGTTGTCTGGAAACTGGAGCATTGATTCTATCAGTGTAAGCGCTCTGTGCTATGTCCTAACCTTGTGCACAGAGACACAGAGTGCGTATAGTTTTCTTGGAATTGACCCCAGTGATTACAGACTCTAATGCTCACCTGCAAATGCCACATGGAAAAGTCATTTGTGCAAATTGTGTTGGGCAGCTCTCAGCCTGTAGTAGCCTGGACTTTCTTGCCAAGCTACACGGCCATAGTTTGCATCAGGACAGGAAAAACCCCTGTTTGTTTACAATCTGTGCTGTTTTTCCCTTAAAATAAGACTAGATCACTTTTGACCACAGTCCAAGTGCACAAAGAATCACCAAACAACCTTGTTTCTTCAGAGGCCAGGGTTGCACGGATGCAGGGCTGTACAGTGGCTGTGGTTTCTATGCCTACAATGTTCTTATGGGCCATTTAGCCACCGTAGATGAGAGGTGCCTGCCGCACGCAGGAGCGGAAATGGCCTTCCCCTCATTTTCCCGGTGCCTTTGATGTTGAGACAGCAGAGCCTAATCTGTTTTTCTGAGGTGCAATTGATTGGAAGCTGGTCTCCACTTTCTGTAGCCGACCTTCTCCATCACCCAGCCCCTCAAGTCCTGCTTATTAAATTAAGGCATTGTATGACTGGGAAAAGTGAAGCCCGCATGTGAGTCACACTCATTTTTTGGGTGGGTTTTTCCTTAGTAAAAGGGAAAAGTGTGTGACGCTAACTTTCCCTCTTTGGAATACTAGTGGGAGGAGATAATGGAACAGTTGTCAAGTCTGCCTGGTGTGATTCATGTGATTTATAACACAACTAATGACTCAAAGGGTTAAACAACCTGAAAACCTATTTTCTCATTCAACTTGTTCTTTGACCAATTTAACTGAGCAGTTTAAGGTATTTCACATGAACACTTTCTGTATCTGTCCTCCACTTACTGGTGTGAAGCTCTATCCTCCTCTGAAGGCTCTGTTGGAAAAATGTGATGTCACCTTATTTCCGTGCAACATTGAGGATTTCCCAACATTTGCATCACAATTTGGTGACAGCTGTGAGATTGTAACTAAGACTGAGGCAACAACAACAGAAATGTGCACACTTCTGTAATTAATTTGATAACAGTGGATAATCAATATAACATTTCCAATATTTCCAACAATTTTTCCTCAAGGTAGAGCAATCATGAACTGGCAATACAACACACATGAAGAGAAAGTTATTTACACATGACTGTACATTTGATAAAAGCAGCCAATTGGATTGGACATCTGCCACATAATAGTCTACTCTAGCAATGCGTTCAGGCACAAAAAATACATTATCATCTTGATCTGATACCATATCTGAAGGTGCTAGTCATTTTGATGCAAATATTGCAACCCCTCTGGAAAATACATGCGTACTATTGTCTAACTGTTTGCATTTTGCGTGTCTTTGCAGGTACAAGAATTTCACATCTGTCACACAAGGACCATAACAGATCACATGCAGTCTCAGGTAAAGACGTTTTTTTCAAAATTATGCAAAGTGTTGACTTTTACAACAGTTTAACAAATGCCATTGTCTTGAACAAGCACATTAAACCCACAAAATCCATGAATCAGACGAGTTTCACCACATCATGCCTTTGGTGCACAGACCTGTTCTACCGTTACCACAAGGGACATGACCCCCGTCAACCACGCAGGGAGAACCAAAGCACCTGATTCAAATACATAGCGATCCGCTAGAAGAGCTGGACTAGCCATCATGGACGATGGTAGTAAAAAGATCTCTATGGAGACCGCAAGACCAGTGCTAGCCCTGCTGGACTTTGAAAATTACATCAACGGCCCCTTCCCAACCTCCGTGGCCCCGGCTCCACCCCTTGGCTGGAGAATAGGGAGGCCTGGTGAATAGAGAGTTAATGGGCTCATAATGGTCCTCTCCTGTTTCAGTGCCCCCACTCTGCACCTTGAATGAGGCCTTTCTGCAATTGTGGCACAAGAGATGATGAAGTGGGTGGAACACCACTTCCCACTGGTCCTGCTTTAAATAAATTAGGGGCCTTTTCATCAGAGGCTCCCCCACTGAGGCCAGTTATTCTCTAGAGAATAGCTGGGCCGCTAATAAATTCACATGACATCCCGTAGAGAGCAGTGTTTACCCAGGGCCAACAGGAGAGGACAATACAGGAGCAAAGTTCACGCATTGTTTCTGTTCATCAACATGTTTCATTTCCTCTATGTTTAGCAATGTGCAGAAGTGGCTGGCGGTCTAAACGGGTCCCCGGTTATCTTCTCCGGGGAGCCTGGAGTTTCATCAGGTCAGCAGATCCTAACTTCTCCAGAGCTGACCCATGAGGTGGTCATCTCCCCCGGACTCCCTACGCCTCCTCTGAACCCTTTTGGTTCTGCAGGATTGACATTTGGAGAGGGCAAGGTATGCACATGTAGTTTCCCGGAGGCTGTGTTAATAACAATGCCGAGGTTGAGAGCATGGAATTCAGTGAACAAGAGCTCCTCCCTGTGGAAAAATGATGCATCACAGCATGTTTTGAAACCACTTGTCAGTTACATGACACTGAGTGGTTGTATTACTAATATACGGATATAATTCTGCCCTTCTAAAGGTGTCAGACGTGAATGGAAGTGGACCAACAACTCTCAGCTTTGGATCGTACTATGGTCCCTCACAGTTGCATGGTATGGTTATTTTTTTTATTATTTTTAAATAAATGCATAACACAAGTGCTGAATATCTTAAGTTTTCAGGAAATAAACATTTATGTGAGTCTAAATTAACTGATGAAACATTATGTGTGCTCACTGCTGAAATGAACCTGTTTAGTTTAAAGTTGTAGATGAAGTAGCAGTCAAAATTCAAATACTGAATGAAGTTGAAATAGCAGTTAAATGTAAGTGTTGAAAGATGTTGAAGTGTCAGCGCTGAATACAATTCAAAGGTGTTAATTTAAATGTAACGCCTGAGAAATTGTAGCATCAGTTGAAATGAATGTGCTGCCTTGAAAGGAGTTAGAAATGTTGTTCAAAGAGAAAGACATGAATGCAGCTGAAATATGAGTTGACAAGCAACCACTGAAGGAAGCGGAAATGTTATTTGTGGAGTAAAATGATGAAAACAGTCGAAGAGTGAAAGATGAATGCAGTTGAAATGTCAGTTGATGTGTTACACGATACTTTGGACTGGTTTCATGTGATGTGGTGTTTAAAACCAGATCAATGGCCGTATACTTCACCTGAATTTAGCTGAAAACAATAAATAACGGGAAACAACATGATTTCTGAAATCTTAAAGTTGTGATTGTAACCCAGGTGGAATGTCCAACGGTGTCCAGGGCTCTACCACTTTGCCACGCAGCTGGACTCCCACCAGGGAGGAGAGGCTTATCAAGTTCTCAGGAATCGGTCCAGTGGATGAAACTGGGATGCCTATTGCCTCTAGATCAGTAAGACAAAGACACAGAATGTACTGTTTGATCAACTAGCTTTACATGATATTAATTTACCTATTTTTCCTTCTCAACATTTTAGTTCCTGCTAAATCCAATGGTGCTGTATTTGTCTGAGTCTAATTCACCAGATTTGTTTAACCTCTGCACCCTTACCTCTTTTCTTATACCAGAGTGTAAACAAGCCCAGAGACTGGTACAAGAGCATGTTCAGACAGATTCACAAGAAGCCAGAGGGTAAGGACGCTCCTCCTCTTCTTCTCACAAACACAATACCAGAGTGAATTCCTCTCTGCCAGTGTCAGGTACTACAGACGTGATCCAGCAAACCAGATTATTGCAGAGGCAAAACAAGACATGATGAAAGAGCCCGAAGGTCTTATGTCATCTCTGCTTATTAGCTCTGACAATAATCCAGCTTCTTATCTCAGCCCCTCCTAAATCTAGCTGTTCATTTGTTACGTGTTGCGTAAAATAAGCACATTCCGTGTTAGTTGTGCGGTTAACGTCAACATCGCTGCACTGAGGTGGATTTCTCCATTTGATAATAATATGAGTATTATTAACGATAATAATCGCCTTTCATGCCACATCACATTACATGTTTAATAAAATGCAATAAACAACAAGCACAAGTAATAAGACATTAATAAAGTCAACATTACGCACATAACAAGCAACAAAGCACAGCTCAACAATGAGTTGAAATCAATGAAAATAAGATGTTGTCGTCAACGTGATGGGTTTTAAGAGCAGTTTTGAATTGTGTAATGAAGTCCAGTATGAGGATGTGAGGGGGGAGTGAGCTTTAATGTTTGATTTAATTGTATCAGAGAACTTTTACACTATGAACATTTTCATTTTACTTAAGTAAAGGATCTAAAATACTCATAAGAGTGTCGATAAGAATAATATTTTGGTTGATTAATCTATATAAACTGGTGTTGTCCAGTGTTGTCAGTCTAAAAGTCTCTCTGCTGTCGTTTACCAGAACTTGATGTGGAGGATTCGGAGCAGTGGTCAGCCGAACGTAAGTGAATCCACCAAAGTCCACATTGTTATCATGTCCAATTACATAATCAGTATTTAAGACTGATCTGCACTGATCCACTGATCTGCAGGCCTCCAGTTAGCTGCCAACACTGAAGAAAGTAATGAAGCAGACAAGAATCTCTTCAGACTGACATCTCATGGAGCTCTACCAGACTGGTGAGTTTACACTGGTTTGATGTAACTGCTTCGGGGTCATGGGGCACAGGATGTCATACGATGCTTTAGGATATAGACTTACTTGCTTTCTCGCAGAGAGACAGATGAGAAGATTGTTACCACTCTCGCCTCTGTACTCTAAACATGCTTAAATATGTAGTTATGGCCAGCAGCCAATTAGCATAGTTTAGCACAAGGATTGTAAAAGATTGAAATAGCGAGCCTTCCTTTGCAGAGTTACTTCTTGGAGTATCCTCTGGCAACCTCACAGTGATGAAAAAGGGTTAAACTGATTAGATATAAAATGCAAATTTGGGATGTGCTGGTTGGTGTTTTTTGTTAGAGCCAGGCTAGATGTTTCCCTCCGTTTCCATACTTTGTGCTAAGCTAAACTAGCCATCTCCTGGCTAGCATAACATACACATTTGAGAGTCGTATTGATCTTTTCATCTAACTTTCGGCAAGAAAGCGAATAAGCTGTTTCTCCAAAATGTGATACTACTAAGCTCCACTGTTGGCTTCTTCTATATCGCAGTTTGGTTTAAAATAGTAACTTACAGATAAGCGCAGATAAGACAGTATCACATAGGTAAAGATTAGACCAGACAGCTAAGTTTGATAGAATGCAAAGTTTCCCTTTCTCGAAAATGTTTAAAGAGACAGGAAATTACATAAATCCATGTGCAAATTCACCTTCTGATATACAGTGTTTTAAATGTTTAGCAAGAGAGGACATCTACCAGTATGCTGATGTTTTAAAAAAACATCAGAATACAAAGTACTAGTAGGCTATTGAAGCCAATATGAAGTGATTCCTCACAACAGATAAGCACTGCAGATGGCGTCTTATATGAATACCAACCAAAAAGGCCAAGAGCAGTGGAGGGAAAACGTGTGGGACAGACAAGTTTGGATTTGTTGTTACAGGCACTTACAATGAAGCCATGACTTAGCTGCCATGGTGTGTGTGTGTGTGTGTGTGTGTGTGTGTGTGTGTGTGTGTGTGTGTGTGTGTGTGTGTGTGTGTGTGTGTGTGTGTGTGTGTGTGTGTGTGTGTGTGTGTGTGTGTGTGTGTGTGTCGGGGTGTTATGTTTCAGGAGCGAGGATGTAGATAAGCTGTCAGACCCGGGAAAGCAGCACCCTAAACCGAGGAGCATATTCGATTTTGAGCCTGGGAAGAGCAGCAACTCAGAAATCCAAAGTCAGGTAACAACCGCACACACAAGCCATAGTTTAAAAATAGGCTGTGACATCACTCTAGCAGAAATAAAAAATGTTTCTGCATGATTCTTTAACCGCTAGCTTTATCCAGCATTGTTGTTGTCTCTAACCACTGGCATTCTTTGTGTGGTCTTGCACTGTTTTCTTAGTGTTGAGGATCAAGAATAGGTTTGAGGATGGGCTCCTTTTCTTTAAGGATTATAGCCAATAATCCTCACATTTCATCTTCTCACGCGAGGTAACTTGTGAGTGTGGTCATTTCACAGTTGCTGCTTACCACCAGATATGCTCACTTCTTCTTTTATTCAGAGGATCCAACATTCGTTCATTCAGCATTTCAGACAAGAAAAGACATGATCTAAGTTTCAGGTATTGGGCTGAAAGTCTGTGATTTACCAACTGGTGACACTCTGACTCATATTCATTTATCTCTGGGGTTGTTATTTATTGCCTTGTGTATTCTGCACTGCCCAGGAGTGTGCAGCCGATTGTATGTGTCACTGTGTTTAAACACTCCTGGTGAGTTACAGAGCGGTGTCTCAAGTTTTTTTGCAATAATGTCCCAGATCTGGTGCATGTTGTGCCCTGTGTCTGCGCTTGTGAAGAAAAGGATTCTTTGTTTCCACTCCCCCACGGGAGCTGAGGTGTCTTGTGATCCGAATTATGGCGTTAACCTCTTGTGGTGTATAATGGCTCACAGCATGGAGACTTATTTAATTTCCTCTTCATGACAGCGGCATACGTTCTATCCCCTGGACAGCATTTAGAAAACCAGCGCTCAGACCATATCAGGTGATGTTGTGCTGCTTCGCATTGACATTACAGTCTGTGATTGTAGTGAGGATGACTCCCAGCTGATGGGAAGGCGTTGGCGTTCACAGGGGCACATTCAGCCAAGGGTTTTACAAAAAGAAAACTGAAATTGGAGACGAGGGTCCGTGGTTCTCGCCAGCAGAACCTTTTAAAGTAATGTTTGATAGAATCAGCTGCTCTCTTGGTGTTAAGTCTTTGTAAAGAGAGGGTGAAAGTGGTATCGGCTAGGTCGTGAAAAATCAAGTTTATTATAATGTGAAAGAAATATATTGGTGTTTCTTTACACCTCTGCTGGCATCTTGACATCCAGCCTGCCTTCCTGCATTTTTAAAACTTGTTTTACTTTATAAATGTACGTTTTTCACGATATTTTAGAGTCTTAATTAAACGGCTAGGTGGTGAAACTTCTGTTCAGTGTTGTCACTTTCTTTTTCTGTTCTTAGGTTCATGTATCTCCGAAGAAACAACCTGACACATCAAAGTCCTCGTCAATTGAGGTGAGCTGCTTTCACAGAATCTCAATTGCTGTATTCACTCTATCGAGGTTCCGTCTTAGAAATCATTATAAAGGGACACCATTAGCTCCAAACATTGTTTTAGTACACTGTATTAGTGTTTTAATTTTGCCATTCCAACTCCATCATTGCTCGGGCTCAGGCCAGTCTGGTCTCTGAGCTAAGTCGGTTTGAGGCTGAGCTGGACTCGGAGATCCAGGGCCTGGAGAGGAGACTTTCCCAGAAGAAGCAGCATCGAGGCCGGGGTGAGGTACTGAGCCCCCCTCCTGTCTCTCTCTGCTAAAGCATCCCCCCCCCCCAACCTAGCAGAATCCTCACCCACCCTCACCTTTACTCCTCCACTCTCAATGAATGCTGTGAGTCTCAGTGAGACCCTCACTGCTTGCTAGCCACGTCTGCTGTTTTCCCTCTCTGACCTGGATGACAGCCCTGGAATCGCCTGCCTGTCTTGCTCTTGGATTGATCTGCTATGTTAATCGTCTGCCTGCAAGTTGCCCCCCACCCAAATGCAAATTTGGCTGCCAACATTTTTTACTTTTGCTATAAATTTCCTTTCAATCATATTTTTTGATCATGTTGTTAAGACCTTCCCTTTGCAATCACCCAAGCAACTTTAATGCGACCCGAAAAGGTTTTTGATTCTCGAGCTGATTCCTGATTCTTCTGTGATTCAGTTTGCTTCATAGGTTGTGTTTTGACTGAAGTCACTGGCAGCTCAGGCGGATCATGAATGGTGTTGTTTTTAGGCCGAGGAGGATAGGACCCAGGGGATTTCTTGCTCCTTTGGGAGTGGTCAGCACCTCTACTTTGTTTGAGTTGTTGTGAGATTTCCTCTGAGCTGTGAGGTAGTGCAGTAGGCTGCAGGGGAGCAAGCTGTGTTTAATGTTCACTCTGCTTTCAGGAGGCCAGAGGTGGGGAGCCGGTAACTGCTCCAAAGACTGGGACTACATACAGGTCAGTTGCTTAAGAAAGCAATGTGGAATATGATTGTTACGAATTATTCAAAACTTTTATTCATTTGTATCATCTGAGATGCCTTTTTATTTTACAATAGAAACCACTAAACATGTTTTTTAACATCATAACTTGTACCTATATGCTGTATTAAATGGCAATGGTCAATTTCACATAAATATACTGTAGATTGTACTCACCGTGTATAGTTGTTCTAACACATACCAATAAGACTTTTTAAATTATATTCAGAGCTTTCAATACTGACTACCATGTGTTTCTTGGCATGTTTTGCCTTTTACTTCTTTTTGTACAAAGCTGTGGCTTTCCTGATTTCTGCAGTCTGTTCACTAACAAGTGTACAAGTGGAGTTCAGCGAGATATATGTCAAGAAAGCAGTTTTAATGTTAACTAAATATAAATGATATAGTGGTGTTATTTTTGTATAATAATAGTTGTATAATAGAGGCACATGCCGGAGAGGCTAATGGAAAGGCTTGGGACAATCACCACATAACAGACCTCCTCTGAGCCCAACACCCAGCCTCTTAATCCACTTTGACATTGCTTCATCAAGTGGGAGTAACTGGCCATTGCTTCCTGCTGTTTTAAGAAAGCCAGCACTGTGATTGGACAGCACGACCATTAATACTTTGCAGGGTATCTGTTTTGTTAGTTGATCAGGCGACTCTCTGCGCTGGATTCTGTTAAGAAGCTGTTGAAGTTTAACAAGTTTAAGTACAGTATTTGTTGCTTCAAACAGCAGGCAGCATTCCACATTTCTCACCATGTGCGTAATGCTCTCCTGCAGGATTCTCGCTGTTGTTTGCTAAATTGAGTTCATGGTTTGACCTTTTCTGGCTCGGTGGGATAAGGGGGCCTTTCTTTCTAAAGAGCCTGTTGCTAAGAACATGTGAAATTAAACCAAACAGCAGCAAGAAATTGTCAGTTTTTTACTGGTACTGGAATACAAAACAAAACTGTCTGGAAATATGTAAATGAATTCAGAGGAGGCCAGGCAGCAAGCTTCGGGTTTTGGATTAATTCTTAACCCATGAACAACTAGACTCATGATTCTCATCGAGTTTTCAGGGCTGGAAAGATCTAAACCAGAGTTTCAATTCAAGGATGACAACATGAGTCACACAGTATCATCTGCATGGCCTTCTAGCTGTCTGAGTATTTGTCTCATCTCTGTCCAGTGTACAAAAACCAGCAGCTGCAACCCGATGTGTTGTACAGTGAATCTGTAGGAATATGCCACACCCACACACACACACACACACACACACACACACACACACACACACACACACACACACACACAAACAAACACTGTCCCCCAACACAATTGAGCTGTGTGTATTTCAATATGTGTGTGTTTGACTGTACCTTGATATCATTAGAAAGCCTCTCCCTTGATTTAGATCCACAGTAACAGTAATATAAACATAAAATCTTGCATTTTCTTCACTTTTTCAGCAATTCACCAGCAGCAAGGCAGCCTGTCCATCACTCTGTTGGCACATCACTGACTTCTGCTCCCACATATGGTAAACATGGAGTTTCTTCTCTTTTGGCTGTGCAACACGGTTTCTCACTGTGATTTTCTCACCGTCTCTGCCATAGCATTGATACTGCTTTAAGAAGTTTATAGTATTTATTGTCTTTCTCTCTGCATAAGTTGATCATGTTCTGCTCTTCCTTGAATCCAACAAAAGACATGTGCACTTTCAGTGTGCGCGCCACTCATTTAATCAAGCAGCATATATTTGATGTTGGCTTTCAGTAATCTAATTGAACATCCCATGATTCTCTTTCATTGCCGCTGTTGTCTTCTGCTCTGGTATTTCGCATTTTAGATGAAGCCGATGTGAACACGGAAAGCTTTTGCAGTTTTTTCCTACAGAATTAGAAGGTGCCGTAGATGGGTGGAGAGGAAGCCCACACAAATAGGAAGTGGAACTCGGAAGACCTGATTAAAGATTAGCTTTATCCTATTGTGTTTCCTGGAAATTAGTCCAGAATGGAGCCAGCCTAAATCATTTCCAAGATCCGTTTTGAATTTACGTAGCTGTTAAAGGCAGGGATTGCTTTTTCATAGCAACGCATCCAAAAACAACATTTGCTGAACAAAAGAGTGCATGTTTTAGACTCCACTCATTCCACTGTTACTTTACTTCCACAGTAGAACGTCTTTCCCCTGCAAATGACACCATGGAGCTCACACCAAAGAAAGAAGAGAAGAGGGTATGTTTATTGGATTTTCTTGTTACCTTAAAGGCTTGAAGATGTTAAAAAAATCCATTTTGTTACGTGGGTTTAAGTGGCATATTGGTTCATTCTGAGTTGTTCATGCATCTGTGCCAATCTTTCTTAAACGCTGTATGTTTTGTTTGTTTTACCAGATGAAAGCAGCGCGAGTCAAGTTCAATTTCCAGGCTCAGTCACCCAAGTGAGTAGATCGGCCGTTTCCTTAGTCATTCACATCTCTGTTACAGCACTATCAGATTTAAAGCTGTCAAATCTGGAGTCTAAATTCTCTTCATGATGCACATTTCAAACAATCAATTCATTTTGAACAAATTGAACTGTTCGACTCATTATTCTTATTCCTTTATTTAGGGAGCTCATGCTGCAGAAAGGCGACATTGTTTACATCCACAGGATGGTTGATGCCAACTGGTTTGAAGGAGAGCATCACGGAAGAGCTGGCATTTTCCCCACGACTTATGTGGAGGTGAATTTCTTCATGAGTCTCATTTGATGCTGTTTCTCTGCACTGTTGCTTTGCGCTGGTTATCTAAACCCTGTGATTACTATACCTTAAAACTCTTTCCCTCGTCTTCCATAGATTCTGCTTCCCACAGAGAAGCCAACGCCTATTAAGTCCCCCACTCTACAGGTGTTGGATTACGGGGAAGCTGTGGCTCTGTTTCACTTCAATGCTGACCTCCCTGTTGAACTTTCTTTTCGGAAAGTGAGTATTGCAGTGCTGCGGTAACAGAGATGAAGGTGCTTTGTCTTCACATTTGTATTGAAACACATGAATTTATAATACAATGAATTTGAAAATCGTATTGGCACTTAAAGACATTTTGATATTTTGTCCGAGTTAGATGGGAAGATTCATACTACTCCCAATGTCTCTATGTTAAATGGGAAGCTACCAGCAGCTGGTTAGCTTAGCTTAGCATAAAGACTGGAAACATAGGAAAACAGCTGTCTCTCTAACAACCAGCCTAAAGCTCAATGATCAAGATAGTATATGTTGTTTGTTTAATCTGCATGAGAAACATGACAAAATGACTTGTTGTTGCACTGGGCCGCAGTTACAAGGTTTGCATATTGCTGGCATTTTAGAGCCGCATAGGAAATATACGAACACTTAAGTATTTCAATTTCATTAGATAAAGTGTTGTTGTCTGTGTGATGTCTAACTTTTCTAAATTCTCTTATTTTCCTCAGGGTGAGACGATCAATATAACGAGGCGTGTTGACGATAAGTGGTTAGAGGGGAGGATCTCAGGGACCAACCGGAGCGGCATCTTCCCGGCCAGTTACGTCCAGGTCAACAAGATGCCCCGCACCAAATTCTCTACTGATGACTCCTCACTGGGCCCCCTGTCTCCTGGCTCCCCTGCACCTCAGAGTCCAGGGCGTCCGCTCCACTCACCCTGCCCGCGGTCACCATTGTTTCCCTTCACCCCCTCTTCCCTCAGCCCCAACCCTGAGCACTCCCCACTGAAGCCATCTTCCCCTGTACCTTATGGTAGCCCAGCTTCACAGTCGCGCTCCCCCACCCAGTCACCTGTATTCAAAGAGACGGCCAATCGGTGGCCCTCCAAAAATGCTTCGCTCACCAACCAGAACAGCCACTGGATTGGCACACACTCTGCTGACCATAGCTCCGTGGCTGGAGCTGTTTCGCCTTCCACTCAGTCGTCATCGTCTGTACACAGAGCTGGAGCTTCCACAGCGAACACGTCTCCCAGATACACTGACCCCTCACAGGTCTGCTTGCACTGCACTGCCCGAGAAAGTCACTGCATGCCCACACTCGTGGTGTCACTGTTTATGTTCATAGGACTGCTGATTATCATTCCTTATTTCATAATGCCTGATGTGAGGTTTTTATTTTTTCCAGGGGGCGATCCCAAACCAGGCTGCTGGATTTAATCCACGCGGTAACTCCCTGCCACAAACACAAGTGTCAAACAACCCTGATTCAACAGTGGGGCAACGCAGACCGTACGTCTCCACATTTTTATTTGTCCACATTGTTGCAGCTTTGGTGAATTTGTGGCATACAACATTTGTTTTTTTCATTTTTTCCGTTGATCTCTATTTTAGATATAAAGCTGTTTACAACTACAAACCACAAAATTCAGATGAGTTGGAGCTCAGAGAAGGAGACATTGTAAGAGTGATGGAGAAATGTGATGATGGCTGGTTTGTAGGTAAGGAATAAAGTGATTCATTTCTAAATAATTTACTAAATAAACCACTCCCTCAATATAATTCCCATGGAAACAGCACAGTGAAGCAGGATATGTTAAGATGGGTGACAAATTGAAGAGGAGAAAAAAAACATTTGTCTCGAATTTTATGCCACCGCGAGCCTCCAGAACAGCTTTAACGCTTCTGCTGGAGAGATGGAACATCGATCTCCTAAAATATAATCCCTTGTCTGGTGTTATTGAAGGGAACTGACTAACAAGTCGCTCCAAAATCTCCGACATGTGATGTTGTTGTCAAAAGCCGTGATTGACATATTTTTAATTGTCATCAAACCATTCAGGAGGCCTGTGTGTCCTGTAAGAAGCATCTGCATCATTTTAGCCTTTAATTTGTCACCTTCCTGTAGGATGAACAGCATTTTTTTTTTTTATTGTTAAATCTGTGATGGAGCATATTCGGATTCCTCAACAGGGAATCAATCAAGATTTTCCATGAAGTAAAAGATTGGGATTTTATAGTCTATAGTCTGTAGTATTTTAAAAAAATCATGACATTTTACATGAAAGACCAAAAGACAAAGCTTATCATAAAAGTACAATTAAAACAGTTATTTAAGAGCCAAGAGAATAGAAAATAAAAAGAAGACGGGTATAAAACACAACAATAAAAGTTACAATGCAGTATAACGAATTATTTATTAAAAGGCAGCGGCAAACAAGTTAACCTTGATTTAAATGTAGTTATTTTAGTTTCATTGTGACCAATATTAAAACAAGTCCTCCCTCTAGTGGACATCATGGAACATTGCAGATGTAATTGGCTCAATAAACTTAAATTAAACTGCATTTTTTTTCAGTTTGAGAATAAATGCATACATTTGTTTGTTTCTGTTGTGTGACCATGGCACCTGCTCTGTTCTTTGTAGGTACGTCAGAACGGACCCGTGCTTTTGGGACTTTTCCTGGGAATTACGTGGCACCTCTTTGACCTCCTCACTTCCTGCTTGCCCACATCCACCTGGACTCATAAGAGCCCAACCAACCAGTCACTCAGCTCTCTCCAACAGATCGCTCTTTGGCACTCCAGCATTTCTTCATCCCGTTACACCCATCACACTCCCAAACCTAGTCAGACCTGCATGTTCACTCTGTTTTCCAGGACAGAGGTGAAGGCAGTGACAATGAATGGTTTCACCTCACCTCCCTGCATGAGTGCATGTGTGTGTGTGTGTGTGTGTGTGTCCACTGAGTCTTGGAGAGTGTTTTCACACCCCATTTGAGAGGAAAGAATGAATGCTGATGATACTGTTTCAGATGCAAAGAATGGACTTTTTTGTTCCACAACTATTTGCAGCTGCAGGAAATTTGCATTCCATCTCAGTGAACAGTGCGGTTCCTTCTGAGGCCCTGATACAGTATGATGCTGCATTCAGCTTTTGTGTCACCACAGTGCCATCACAACACACTGCTGACAATTAACGAATTAGGATGGCACATTTTTCAGGCATTTTGATTGACTAATGTTTCCTTCAAATATCTTACCCAGATTTTCTTTCAGATCTCTGAAAATACCGTGGGCAAGTTTGAGGAAACCACACGAACAATTGCGCTTAAAGTAAAGCACAGTAAGGGCTCGGACATGTCAAGAGAAGTTTACAGCCTTTCACGAGGCTATGCAGAAGAGCAAATATAATTAATGCGTGTACTGTTTTCACAAGCAAGTTATTCATTAAAGAATATTTGGCTTTTTTGGATCTCTCTCAAGCCATGGAGTGGAATGCCAAATGTTAAAGTAATGAGATAGATCATGTAATGTGTTGTAAGAGAAGTTGCTTTGCTCTGAAATTAAATGTCAACCCTCTGTAAATTGTAGCTCGGCTGCGTTGAATAACTTTAAAGTTAAAAATGGACATTTCCTCTAAAGCAAATGGTTGAATGATCTTTTGAAGTATTTGAAATATGTGCCAAATTTGACCTTTCATGATATTTCTTTTTTAAATGATCCATTTAACATTCCCAGCTAATTTTCTTTCTACTACAACTGCTTTCATAATGTGTTCTGCTTACAGGGTTAACATTCTCCCTTCGACCGTATTTCCAAAATCACTTATGTTTGTACCAGTGCAACCTTTGACAAGTGTGACGTCATTAGACATCCTTATTATGAGGTCATTTCGCAATTTTATATGACTATTCATGATTGTACAGACTGTAACCTTTTATCAAATTTAAAGTATAATATATATTTGCTTATAAAACAATGTATCTCATATGTATGGTACGTAAAATTTTCATTAAACATTACAGAGTGATACTGAAAGTAGCTTGTGTTTATTTTGTCAAATGCTTGTCATATATGGTAATTCAACAAACACATAAGGCAAGTATGAAGCTGACCAGCAGGGACGACTGAGAGAATGTCAGTCACAGCTTCAGTATAGCTTCACAATCAAATCTAAATAAATTCAATGACAGTATTCTTCTTCTCTACATAAAAACAAGGGCACTACAGTGTTGATCACACTTATATGTATGGATGGTCTGACAGTGTCACACCGTAAAAAATATTTGTGGGTATATATACTGTATATACTGTATGTACATATTCACATTTATTAGATATTTCTTAGATTTCATATACATACATAAACATGTACATATATATATATATACATATATGTATATATACATAATATATGTAAGCTTCATGAAGCTGAGATTTCATGAAGCTTCTAAGCTTCATGAAATCTAAGCTTCTAAGCTTCATGAAAGCTTAGAAGCTTAGAAGGTGGAAAAGCTTCTAAGCTTCATGAAAGCTTCATGAAATCTCTTTCATGAAGCTTAGATTTAATAAATGTCTTTCATTGTGAAATTCTTATGTTGATTTTAAGTGGGGCTACTTTCCCTTTGACAAGAATGTGAGATTATATAGTGAGTTTAAGAACATATAAAATACAAAATATCTTTAGTAAAGATACAAATTTAATAAAAAAAAAGAAAACCTGCTATATTTATTTGATATAGATCAGTTATTAAGTCTAACCATCTAGTCAGCGACCTACCTACGCCCTTTATAATTAACAAGCCAGAAGGACAGAAAGGTGAACTACGTAGTCAATAGTACGTCACTGGTTTGATTGACGTGGCTCTGACGTGTCTCTGGTTGGAGCGCATGCTGCTCTGCCCCGCGCCGTCAGAAGGTGGCGCGCGCAGACACAAAACGCAGCCCTGGAGTGTTTTCAGGATAAATGGCTCAATTATCACTGCCGCACCCTCCTCTCTGAAGCGACACGCCCAGTTTCGCTGTCTCTGTCAAACCTTTTATTTTGGTAACAGCACATGGCACTCCGAGCTCGACGCACTGATTCCATTGCGCGCGCAGCCACAGGTGGTGTTCTTATGTGCCACCACCTTAACATCTGAGACGCCAGAAGAGAGACGAAGACAAGGGACTAACAGCGCTTCATCTCCGCTCCGCTGCTTGAAAAAAAAAAAAAAGAAGCTGCTTTCTGCTTTTTTTTGCTCGCATTTTGGACGCGGTTGTTGTTTCAGGCAGAGTTGAACTGGGACCAGTGCAGTCTGCTGGGTGTGTGCTCAGCGTGTTGTCGAGGAGCGCGCCGAGATTCAACAGGTGGAGAAGAAGGCACCTGAAATCCCTGCACTCACCTTGGTAAGTAAACATGGCGTTATTAGGTTTCTCAACAGCCTCTTGGGTAAATAAATCAAAAGCTGGATTTGATTAATTAATCAAAACTCAAGTGGGTTAAACGCTTATTTGTTGGGGGAGCAAAACGAGTGTCCCTTTCCCACTTTTTTTGGTGTTTTTAATGGCACATTTCCGTTTAACTAATGTGATATGTTGTTTCATGGCAGGTATTGTGATTTATTATAGGTTTGTTGAAGTCATTAAGCCCGATAGACTCGTATATCTTCATCAAATGTGTGGGAGCCTCGGAGCATGCAGTGAAGCATTGCTAAATTATGACTGGTGCCAAGTATGCGCACTTAAGGTGTGCATCATTCGCCTGTGAGCTTTTTTTTTTGGCTAACTATGCGTGATATATGTGGAAAGTAAAAGTCAGTCTCACTGAGGGGGGAATCTTAGGCCCACACACAGTGGCAGGTTTCCACCTTGTTCTGGAGACTTTCCACCCTGTTGATGCCTCTGTGTTCAGGAGAGCAGGGAAGGTTATTTTCTTTGCACATCAAGCAGTCCCTGTGACTTTGTGCAACCTCAGGATTCTTTTTAAAGTCCGTATTTATGTTGAACTGGTGAACCAGCTATCTTCTCTCTCCTAAAGTGGCCCTCTGATGGCTCTGAATTAGTCAGGTCCACTGTAGTTCAAGTTAAACACTGTACTCTCTTTCCTTAAGTGTCTAGATGTGACTGTTACTCCAGTTCACTCACTCAAGAAGAAACAAATGGACCTTGCTTGCGAGTTGAGCAGGTGGGAAAGCGCTTGTAGTTCATGTATACTCCAGAACATTCCCAATGAAACCTCATTTTTCCAAAACCCCACCAACTGCTGTTTTGTGTACCTTCCCCGTTATGATGCATGCTCTACCTAACCCCTCCTCTCACTTTATAGTTAGCTTCCTTTCGGCTTTGCTTTTTTTTTTTTTGGGGAAGAAAATGGTGCTGTTACTCCGATAGGATAGTCCTAAAGCCATCCAGGAACCAAAAAACAGACCACTGTAATTTTAGATCGAGCAAAGTGGTGGCTTTTCAAGAAAACAGGGAAAACTGGTTACCTTCTAACTCGGGGAAAGAATTTGTTTGTTTTACAACTGCATTGAGGATTTAACCGAAGCAAGGACCATGTTGTGTTTTTTTTCCCTTTTTAGATCAAGGCCTATAACAGGCAGCTTTCCTCTGTGATGACCATGTTGACAGTTAGGCAGGAAGTTAATATAATCTGTTAAATCTGAAATGATGACAGTGTTTTTTTTAATCTGTGGTTTTCAGTTTTAGCTGATGAGGCATCGCACGATATTTGACTGTTCATTCTTTCATGTTGCATCAAAGTCTGTAGGAACGACACGTTTTTCGGGGCCAGAGGATGTTTCTCACACAGTGTCTAACAGGCTTCTGAACGCACTGAGGTGCAACAGTGTATTTTAAGAGCGTGCCAGTGACGAACAAAGTGGCAGTTGGTGTGTCTTTCGTGAGGAGGGCCCGATTGTGAAGGCAGAGGATGTGGTGAACTGCTCTGATTAGAGCAGCAGAGTGTGGAGCCTGTTCAGTGTGAACAGCAGTAACATGATCTCCAGATGATGATGATGGTGCAGAGGGGGAGATAAGTGAAGCTGCCACCACAGTGTCCTTGTCTTGTTACAAAGCGTACATCCCAGTGGACACAATCCAGCCCACTGTAGCAGAGCTACAGCAAATTGGTAAAAGGGATGATTGGTAATCTTAGAAATTGTCTTTTTTATACTGCAGAGGATACGAGCATGAAACTCTACGGGAGCGTGCACCCTTAAAACTGTAAAGGGAGTAACCCAGAGAAAGTACAGGAATGGCTAAATGTATAATTACTTTGATGACACATTTACTTTTATCAATACACTAAATATATATATATAGATATATATATATATATATATATATATATATATATGACGGTACAGAAACTCATTAACCAACACCCTGTTTGACATCATTTGTTTGATATTATTTTCTTATCTCCCTAGCGACTGCAGCTACATCTGAACAAATGCGTGTGATTTGAGAATGCTCAGAATGTTATTTCGCTCTATTCAGTCCAGGGAGAGGCTTGCTGTTGCATTCCTTTCCTATTAAATTCAGTGGGCATGTGTCCAGGTAGGTGCCGACCTGTCAGTGCGGTGCGTGACACATAGGGCAGAGTCAACATACGACCGCATCACTGACGATAGCTGTGGAAAGTTCCCACCGGTGTGTAGGCCACCAGCGAGAGCTTTTGACAAGTGTGATTCACACCAGGAATATTCCACCCCCAGCCACGGTGGTTCATCTGAGAGAGAGTGTGCCTTCACATCACAGCTCAGCTTGAGCTTTCACTTGGATGTACTGGCGTCTGGTGTGTTCATCAGCAGTTTCTTTCAGTATTGGCATGTCGGAGACACTGTGCTCAGTTAAGACCTCCAGTGATTCAGGGAAGAAGGTGAAGAGTTGATGTAGGTGGCCAGGTTCGGCTGCCAGATATTTTATTGTGCAGAGCTTTAGTCGGCAGTCTTCACAGTTAATCTAATGCCTTTCAGTTCATGAATATTTGACTTCCACTGCAGTGCACATGGTAGCAACTTGCTTTTCCACATATTACATTCCTCTGAGTGAATGAGGTGTTAATTCTGAGGATTAGCTAAACATAGTGATGGAAATGGTTTCCTGCGATGCGTATATTTATTGGTTGGCCGTGTGCTCTTTTTTTTTTTTTTTCACTTTTCAATTCTGGTCAACATGACAACTGGTTGCTCTAACTGTGTTGTGCTGATCAAAGTTAATGACTCATCAGGTTTGAGTCATAATTCCGCAGATTACACATAGTTTCAGACTTGTGTCAGCAGGTTTTGCTCGTTCAGCCCATGTTACTCCTAACTGCATGTTATGGGTATGCTAGGTTATTTAAACATGCTAAATTAAAGATTGCACATCAGCCAGCCGCCCCTGACCGCCAGGGAGTTACACTGAGGCTTATAGCTTGTGTCTTTTCTCATTCGTACCTGCAATTCTGTACAGTACATTAATATCCTAAACCAAGAGTAATTAGCAAACTGTTGAATCTTTATTCAATATATCAAAAATTAGGATTATATATCAATAGCAATATCGCTCATATTTGTTTTAGCTTCACTAATCAATTTAGTTATCTGATACAGTGGTGTTCTTTCAATCATTTAGGTTTCACCCTGAGCACAAAATGTGTTTTTGAAAGCTTTTTGCAAATGCAAACCCCTCGGGGCTCTCTGCATGTTGGAGCAATGAGCCTTGAATCCAACATTCGGATAGGCCGGCTCTTCCCCTTCATACCTCCACTACCTCTTTTGTCTGTAGGGACAATCTCTCAGATGTGACAAGTGCCAAAAGGTCGTTAACATAAAGAGCGTATAGACGACTGGCTTAGATTTCCCTCAGAGAGGGTGAAAATGTCCCTTATGGAAACTGAATCTGAGCTCATTATGGTCTTGTATATCTCCTGCCACACTGAAGTGTGCTTTTATGCAACATGACAAGGAGCACAGTGATATGAGTAGCTTTAGCAGCTCTTTAAGGCACAATGATCCTCTGCTCCAGTTCAGTGGTGGAGGCGGTCCTAAGAGCTCAAGTGTCCACTGCTCACCTGCCATAAACACTTAGATGCGGTACGGGAAATCGTATGTAAATACCAATTCTGGGAGGTATATTACCTCATAACACTTAATAATGAAATTGGGTGGATGAAATGTTCACCCGAAAGGCTCTGAAAATTGTGAAAAACCTATTCAAAGCCTAAGTTGATGATATTTACTTGTTTTGTCAGACCGACAGTCTGAAATCTAAAGATATTTAGTTTAATCATAAGACCAAGAAAAGCAGTAAGTCCTCAACATTTAGCAGCTAGGGTGAAAATATACTAGCGACTAATTGAAGATCCGAATAGTTTTGTTTCTGGTGATTGATCATTAATTGATCGACTAATTGTTTCAGAGCTACAAACTAGCAGAAACGCCTCATAATACATTTCAACAGCACGGCCTTCAAAATTCCTAAAAAACGTTGAATCAACACAACACTTTTAACCAAAACTGAATATACAATGTAGGATTTGTTATATTAGACGGCATTATTTTGAGCTAGGTGTACCGATTTGAACTCGTAACTGCGTGTATGAGCCAACGGATAAACCTGTCCAGGAAATTTGGATGCTGCTTCTTGTAGTCTGTCAAACTTGACACCGTGACGTTTGTTGGTACGTAGGAATGCAGGTAAGTCCTTTGCCGTTCCATTGTGAGAGTATTGTACTACGTACACCTTTTCAGTACCGGTTGATATTCTCCTCAGGCTGACCTCCTGCCGTGCGGCTGATGCTGAAATGACTTCTTGACTGGAATTCCTCTCTTTGTCTGTTTAATTGCGCTGCCAGATTGACGTGGCCGCAAAGGCAGCGAGATGTCACCAGAACAGAAGTCGCCTCTTATGTGAATTGGCAGCTACCCAACAGTACTTTTTTTTGTGTGATGGCGAGTTCTCATGTTCAGCACTTTGTTTTATGTGAGCAGCAGTGCAGTCTTAAAACCTCATCCGTGTCCAATTAAGCGCAGCCCACGAGTGTGGCACTTATTCTCACCACCGCTGTGTGTTCTCCGCTGTTTGTCCGCTCTGCCGCATACTTTCACCATCCTTTCACTTTGACATTATCCACTACGAGCGCTTTTATGACACCAACAGTCGACGTTTACGCAGGGAATTAGCAGGGTGCTCGCTTGATAATGGCCGCTCTATAGGAGAAGCGGCAGAAGCTCATGGAACTAATTGACACCCCCAGCGGCTGGGAAACTTCGGGACGGCTGCTCCCTGTTGTTGAGGAGGCCATCGCAATTAAGAGACCCTAATGCTGGTGAGCCCAGTAACCCTGCTAATTGGCCCAGACTGTTAATGGCTTACTGGGTCGGCACTGCGTGTCCCAAACACTTGTGGAATGTGCAGCCCATGAACTGGGCCAGTGTTTGGAGGGATTTAGGGGAGCAATGTTGCGGATGTCTGTGACTTCCAGAGGTTTTGCTTCTCATGTCTTTTAGAGACTCTATTATGCAACGCTTGTAATCATTGACAGACTTATCACTTTATTTATAGACATTGAGTGAGATTTACATTCCAGTGTTGGCCACACTATTCTGTCTGGTAAGCAGTGCGTTGGGTCAGCCTGAACTTTCGAGTATAGTAAACTTTATCTTGAGCTCGTCGGATATTAACCTTTGACTAACTGATATAGTGACCGTATGTATTCAGAGGGGCAAACACATGGTAAGGCCTTAATTACTTGATTCTATCTATTCTGCTCAATGTTTGTATGCTTCTGTATGACTTTGCTTTTCTCTGAGCTTTAAAATCATAGCAATGACTATGGTGATGACAATAAATGTAAAACTCAAAGGTCAAAGTGACAGTGTAGTTATGTTAATAACTAGGAAAACGAAACCAGCATGGCATTGCATCTCTGTAGAAAGCAACGGTCAACTATTGGGTGTAAATTCTGCATTCACTTTCAGAGGTTGATGCAACACCAAGCCCTGTTTGTGTTGTGAGTTAAGCAACGGATCATTTAAAATTGTTTGGGTGTAGACCTTTTCTTTTTTGAGAGTCTATACTTAAAATAGCTTATGTCATTGTCTACATGTGCACCTATATATTACGTGTAGCACTAATGTCTTCGGCTAAAGTAAATGCAGTTTCTGACACAGCAGCTGCGTGTGTGTATGCGTGCGCTGTGCAGGTGTTGATGAGATGTTTATGGACCTCTAAGTGCTCATCCCATCATCACTGACCGCCACAGAGCTCTTGTGTCTCCACATGCAGTCCTACAACAGACGAGCGTCATCTTCAGCTGTGAGCAGTCTGAGTAAACTGGCAATTAAATCGCAGGTTATCCTCAATTCAAAAAGCAGCATCAGCATGACTATTTCAATGTCTTAAAAAGCGCATTCTGCTCCAGTTTTAGGCCCATCAATATTCTAGAAGATGGTGTAAATGTTAACTGGGACGGGATCCAGAGGCAGATGCTCAACTGTTACGGGTTTATTGAGAATGTATTTAATGCCGACATTGGTGTCATGTTTTGGACCCTTTCGTACCTTGTTATCACTCTTGTCATCGTATTCATGTCACACTTGGGAGGAGGAGAATTGACGCATGAATAGCTTGTTGGCAGGAATGCTTAAACACATGCAGGTGTTTGGAGCAGTTAGTCAAGCAACATAAAGCTTGATAGCCAATGATCCTTGAGATGGCCTCACTTTTCGCACACAGTATTTGTTTACTCATACAAATTATTTTTGTGCGTCTACACTAATGAGCTGTTTCAGATCTGCTGGAAAAGCACGCAACATACTGTCATCACCAATTATGACTTCGCAATCTGTAATATTTTGAAAGCTCAATCATACCGATAATTTAAAGCGCTACATCTGGGGGATCCGTTGTCTGTCTTGTCGTGCAGCTGTGCAGATTTGTGATGGATTAACATTGTCTCGGGGTTGACAGTCAGCAATGTTCAGATTAAGAGATTTGTCCCTGATCGGAAAGCAAAAGAGACCCCTGGATGATGTTACAGCATGATTTGTTTTTCTAAGTCTCTCTTGAACACTCTTGTCTTTAACAGAATAGAACAATGAAAAACCCTCACATGGTTTCGCTATACTTTGGCATCTCCAACGATTTGATTTTAAACACTTAATTCACTGTTTTAGTTTTAGAAATTCAAAACATACTTGGTGGAAAGCAATGTCTATACATTTTTGTGCAAAGCTGAACCATACAAATATGAAATATCCACCAAGGACCTACACATTTACAAACAAACTGCATTGTTGGACACGTTTGTGTGTGTATATATATATATATATATATATATATATATATACATATATATATACATACATACACACACACACACACACACACACACACACATACACAGCCCGTTCTTATAAACAAGTCTTAAAGGGCTCCTATACTATATGTTGTGATATCATACTACACCACTGTATACATTGAACGCAATGGTCACAGTGAAACACTACAAAACGTTCAGCTCCTTGTGTGCTTGCACGACATTTTTGTTTGCACGTTGCATGAAAGAGCATTTGGATTTAATGAACCTCTTTGGCGTTGCAGGCAATGTTAGTCATGTGTCTTTGGTTTCAGATTCTTCCAATTCTTGTTTGATGTGTTTGCACAATCCATGTCATGGGGATTTGGGCCTGTGGAAGTGAAGTGTCGATGCAGATGAAAGGCGGATTATGCAAATGTTCACTGTCGTCACCTGTTGATCTAATATTAGGCCTGGCCAGCAGAAACTTATTTAGACGAGCATATATTTATGTCCCAGATGTTACACATACTCAATCTCATGCTCACTGTGTTCCTCTTTTTTCTTTTTTTCAGGGTTTTGACAAGTGTGCAGACCTGATCATTAAATGGCGCTGACGGTGAACCTTATCGGTCCTTCGCCATGGGGCTTCAGAATACATGGAGGAAGGGACTTCAAGAAGGCCATAACTGTATCAAAGGTACTCGTCAAAAGCCGCCCTGTTGCTGAACCTCGTCACACCTTATCAAATCATATCCTCTGTTTTTGTCAAAACACAGTCTGTAATGGCATGTCATGCAAAGTTAACTTCCTCCTCACTACGTCTCTTTTCTTGTCTTTGTTTGTGTCCGCGGGCTGCCTCGTACCTATTTCCTTGACTGCTGAACCCGTTGGAATAGAATGGAAGTAGATTACATTAGAAGGAAACCACTGATTACAGTTACAGTTGAGGTGGGAGGCGAGGGGTTCCTGATCCCAGAGTGCAGTCTGAGAGTGTTGGTTTGCGTTTCTTTGCTAGCTCTTGAGCATTACAATATGCATCAGTAAGTTCCCATTCACAGGGGGGAAAAAAAAAAAAAGGGTGGAGATGGAGTAGAAGAAGTGGAAACGTTACCACTGTAAACAGACGGCGCACACAGTAAACACCATCAGGAAACCTTCTGCATGCCAGAGACGCCCAGTTCTGCCCACTGCACATTCTGGTGCTACATCACCACCTCAGCCTGTTTTTACCAGTGAGACTACAAAAGATAAGCTATTGCTGAATCATGACAGGGTACCAGTGCTTCACACCGGCTTTGACTTCAAAAGCATTTATTGTTTGCCCCCTCTTGACAACGTATTCATGAGAAGAGCTGTTTTTCTATCATGAATCAGATTTGGTTACTGCTAACCAGTAAACAACACCAGCATGTTTGCTTGTCTAAAATATGAAACGGGTTCTCTGAAGGGACGGAGATTCCTGCTGAGGTAGAAACTTTATCACTGAAATTGGTTTGCAAACCCTGTTTGTGAAGCAGCTTGTCTCACCCCATCGCCGTCCCTCCCCACCTTGCAGTTTAGCAACCACAGGGTTGGCCCATCTGAAGTGGTTTGCACTTGGCACAGACACGACATGGATGCCCTCTTTTATTCCTGTTGACCTGAAAGATAGCTTGCCTCCGTTTCACTCGGGCACCGACCCTGGAAAAGAACCCCCAACTGCTGTTAGTTTATGTTAAACCAGGCGTGTCCTGATCAGAAAAGGCACGCGCTATTGTGGGTCACCACAGCAACGCTTAATTGCCTCTCGAGTGGGCCCACAGACATTGCCCCTCTGCCCTCTTGCTTGGCTAAACTGACAAACAGCCTGTCGACTGGCACTCTACTTCCATCCATATTTTCCTCTAGATATGTAAGAATGAGTCTTTCATCCTCTCTGATTGGCTCTTTTATTTGTTTTGTTTTGCATTCTTTGTTTTATTGCCTCTCTGTTTGTGACGAATGTCATACTTCCACTCTGAAGTTTTACCAGCAGCAGCGTCAGCCTCTGCATTTCGCCTTTTGTTTTAGTAAGCCTGCGTCTTTGGGTGTGTGTGCCGGGGACAAAGGAACTGAGCTGAAAGCGGTAGCTAGGATGTTGTGTTTCAGCCCATTAGTGTGGAATTCCCTCTGATGTAGTGGTGTAGCATTGGCTTTGACATGCGGTGAGGCTGGCTGCAAAGGTCAGGCCCAGTCAAACCATCAAGTAGTGTCACACTAATAACTTCTCCCCAAGGACGTCATGAATCTATCCGCTGTTGACCAGCACTGCCTCGATCCATGTGTGTGTGAACCGCAGTGGCGTCGGATGGTATTCGCTGTGAAAGTTACGCGTTGTAGAGAGACCGTTGCATTAAGAGTTCATTAAAAACGTGTGAGGCAATTCGTCAACACCTTTTTTCCTCATTTACTCATTTGTTAATGCTGAATGTCAGTCACTGAAAAATTGTCCACACAGTCTTGATATACAGAGCTGTCTGTACTCGCCAGATGGATAGCATCCATAAAGTGTAATGGTCGGAGCAGGACCTGGGGCCAGTAAGACCTAACTGGAGCTCATTCTTTTGTTCAACAGGTCAACGGGGGCAGCAAGGCAGAGAAGGCTGACCTGCAACCTGGTGACATTATCTTGGAGATCAATGGGGAAAACACGGCCGACATGCTGAACGTGGAGGCCCAGAACAAGATCAAGAACTCAAAGACTCAGCTGCAGCTGGCGGTGGAGAGGTACGCTGAAATGCAGATTTGCAAAAAGCAACCGCATTTCCTGCTAGTTTTAGGTTGTGCGTGTTGGATTTTAGAAACATGAAATGCATACAGTCCCATGGAACCTTCTGCAGCATCGTTCCCCATATGAATATCCCTCATTTTCTGTGTTTGTGCCAAGACCACAGTTGCCTCAGCCTCTATCTTAATTTACATTGTTTTTGACGTCATGCGGGCACTGTACAAACAAAAACAAGTGATTGTAATCAGGGGAAATGCCAGCATGTACGAGAGCCACAGTGTTCCCTTCCCACAGTTGCCAAGACCCTGTGTGGATGACGGGGAGTTGGCTACTTAAAAGGTTTTCCTTTGAGCCAGGACTGCTGTTGGCTGGCATTTTGATTAAATGTCCTCCCTAAATTCTCATTTATTGTCACTGTTGCTCCCAAAAACTCTCTTTCTCTCTGCACACACAAACATGCACCCACACACACTCACGCACGTGTGCTTTCACACACTTCCTCCTTGGATGTCCCACGTCCATGTGAGTGAATTTTTCCCTGCTGACCTCATGTCTCCTACCAAGCCAGAAACAACACCATTACTTCTTGCCTGCCCAGGACAATGCCACTGTGTAGTCCTGCCATGTCTTTAATCCCACTCTGTTAACTGTCAGCGGTTTTCAGCATCAAGGCTGTTAAGTACCTCACAGGCTCTTGTCTTAACACCACTCGTCAAGCAGATTATCTATTTGAATTTCATTCAGATAAGCTCTCAAGAGGTGTGTAATGGAGAAGCAGAAATCTATAGTGTTTGATTTGTTCTTTGCTTAGTCGAGAGCCCTCCCTTTTTCCAGCTCAACATCTGGTTGGCAACAACTGTCATCACACGGATGCTGTTGCCCACTGGAAGAAGTTGGCATCGGCTGTTTTTAGGCGTGTCTGCTGTTTTAAACATGAGGCAGTGGTTTATTGTTGTGCATCCAACGACATATTCATCCCAGACTTTGCTAACTGGGGTTATTTTTACATAACAAAGCAACTACAGCATCACTGTCTTGACACTGACCCTGAAACCGTTTGTCTGGCTTTGTTCGCGCCTACTTGTTTGGACTTCATTGTCCATTGATGCCTTGCGGATGATGTCATGTTGACCAGAGCGGTTGTCTCTCTGTGATACCGTTGCTCTCTCTAATGGCGTTGGCCGTCAGAGCCCCTCGTGGGTGTAGTTTTACCACACAGCTATACTGGTTCCTCTTGCATGTACTGCTATGTGTGTGTGCATCCTGCAGCTAGCATCATTATTTAATTTGGTCACCAAAGATTCAGAACACTTACTGTTAAACTGCTGTTGCTGCAACGGCAAATGCCATATGAACCTGATTGCATTTCTTTGAGTTTGGTTTGATTGGTCAAGCAGCTTGGCTAAGTATCGAACCTCAATAGAATGTTGGGTTAAGTCAATTTCATTTATATTGCCCAAAATCCCTGCATTTCCCTCAGAGGTCCGTAGACCCTCATAAGGACACAGCTCAATAAAAATATATTTTATAATAATTTAATAATTGATATATTAAATTTGAGAACAAACGGTGTGTAGTGCAATCTGTGTAAGTTACTGGAAGTTGGTGTTCAAATTTCTGGTCAGATTCAGTTTTGTTTACTTATTTAAAAATCTGAAACTATTTTTCAAAAGTATCTCTTTGGCAACATTAGCTCATAGCAGCACAATGAACATTTCCAACGACACCAGGTCCTATAAAGTAGGGGCTTGCCTCGTCCTCAATACTGGTCACAGCTTGACACAAAGTATCTAACTTTCGCTTTTTGTGGATTTGAATCCTCTTGAACTCAATATTGCGTTGTTTCCGTTATGACAACTGAAATATTAGAGGTATTCTTACAATGCACATGTTTGAAGACTGTGCCTCAGGCAGTTTAACTGCGTGTCCTGTCGATGACAGCTGTTCACAGCTAGTATCAGCAAAGAGTTTCACGTGCTGATTTTAGTCAGTTTGGCGTTTCTGTGATATAAAGTCACAGTAAAGCATTTTCACCAGAAGCAAATTATTTTTCTGTATTGGAGACGTATAAACAGAGTAGACCAGACACTGCTCTGATCACTGAACTTTAATACATCTCACTTCCTTTTAAAGCACAGGGAGAGCATTTTTCCGGCATGCAGTTCCAAATTGAAGAGTTTTTCATGCCTGTCACATTAATATCTCTCCTACAGGAAGAAATGTCTTACAGCTGCTGTATCAGTTTTTGTCTTCTTGCCATCTCTTCTACTCAGTATGTGGAGCCCAGGTCACGGGAGGTGTGTTTCTGGGTGATTTACCACAGGCATCCAGGCCTTCCTGTGTGCCTCATTACCCCGGGCTCAACCAAAATCCTGTCAGCCTCTGGCCCTGCAGCCAGGGGGGCACTTTGTTTGAATTGGCACATATATCCATATTTTCCCCTCCAAATTCAATGGTGGAATTGCTTACAGAATGTGTTTCCTATTTAAGAAAGTAAAACAAGTGACTAGTTGGAAAGATGAGATCCGTCGGGAGAATATTTTAAAAAGGGGGACAGAGTCTCCTGCAGTAATCTCTCACATTCATGGGAACCTACTGATGGATGCATGCAAGTACATCAGAAAAAGGGATGTCAAGAATTAGGCTTTTGTTTGTGCAAATTCAGACTTATGACCCTTAGAACATTGATTACTTTAAGTAATAAGTTAAGAATAAGTTCTTGAACATATTACATACTTTGTGCCTCAGCTTGTCCAGAATGTCACTTATACCAGTTTTAAATACCTTGCTTATTTATTTAACATGAACGTCCTTACTGCCTGAGTTGATTGTCTTTTTTTTTTAGTTTGGGTAGTCGGATATTATCAGTGTTGACAGTCATTTGATCCTTGTGGTTTTCTCTCTTTCAAGACCTGAACCTCCCGGTCCTGGACAGACCAACGGCATCAGCACTCCTGAGCAGCTCACTGGACGCTTCCAGGTCAGAGTTGCAGCTTGACAGGAGCTTTAATCTGTCTACAGTTTGTCTTAAATACTGAACATCAAGTTGATGTCCAGAGCAGCATTCTCCATATCTTTTTTTTTTTTTTTTAATATATCCACAGCCTTGCTCGGTGCCTGTTTTATGTGGATAATGTTTCGACTACACAGGGCATGCTGCTTGATTTCTACTAATGCATGCATGACACATCTGTTTATTACATATCTGCTTATTTGGCTGTCCTCAAGATGGAAGCAATACAAGATGTTATGGTGATTTATTAGCATAGGGGTCGTTTTGAACCTTTTGTTCCTGTGTTTTATTGAGATCATAATTAATCCCAAAGCACCACCTGTAATACGTGGTGATACTGAGTACAAAGTCTGTAGACCTTTCTGTTACGCTTCTAACTTAAGCCGTTCACTACTGCACTAGTAAAGATCAAATTACTTTCAACTGATGATGCAATAACATTCCTCTGATGTGATGTTTTGTAGGAGGCAGTAATAGTGAGTAAAGATGAGAATCAGAACTACAGAGAGTACACCATCTCCAGCCCTGCGTCGCTGTCCCCTGGACCGTATTCATCAGATCCTTTTTCCAGCCCAGATGGGAAGAGGGAGAGGCTGACACCGACCCCTAACAAGAGGTAACTCACTTGCAATGCATATTTAATGACGAGCAGGTTTCTGAGGCAGATGACGGCCATCTCCTTTAATGAAGAATCTACTCTGGACCACGAAGTTTGGACTTTATATGAATAAATTGCTTTAAAAAGCACAAGTGGAACTCTATTAGTGGCTTTGTTGGACAGATACTGAACCTTCAGCCAGCTTGTCTACTCCTGCATTGTTACCTTGCTTACCAATGTTGTAACAAAAGCACAGGATTATACTGTGTGGAGACTCTCATGTGATCTGGTTACTTGTAAATTACAGTTTAGACAGTCGGCCTTTCAGCATGAACAGGGTAAAAGATAAAGTCCTAGGGCTTTTTAAGCTTGACATTTCAGATGGACAGTTGAGTCGCTTTTCAGAAACCTGTCCATTCACGACTTCAATAGGCTTACATGTGGACAAAGGGTTGCAACAAGTGCTCTCTTGACTCCACAACAGGCCCAGAGTCAATAGGTTTGGGCATAACGGACAGAGAGTGGAACCATGGGATTGTACTGCAGTAACAAAGGATATGCACAGGATATCACATTCCACCGTTTGCATTCACTTTAACAAAAGGCAGAATGTGGAACGTTCACCGTGCCGCTCGCTCTCTCTCGGTGCATGGCCATTCGGTGACTCTCCTGGACAACTTTAGTAGGTCAGTTAATTAAAACTTAGATATCCTCCCTCGCCCCGCATTGATGAAGCTTCCTGCCCAGACTACTTGATTTCCATCTTGTGCTTAATATAAATAGAATTATAAGTGTTATTATATTGTTCTTCCATCTTAATATTATATAATGGAACATTGATTTATGAGTAAACATCAATCTGTTAATTCAATACAGCAGTCATTTTTGGAATTGTTTTATTTCATTTTAAACTACTGTGGTTCTTCAAAATAAAGTATTCTGTGACATCAAACAGGACTTTGTACAGAGCTCCATGGGGAACCTGCATTGTCATAATTATATATTTAATATAATAATTATAAAAAGAGCAATATGGATAAAATCCTTTTTCACGGTATATGTAATTTTATACAACAATATTGTCTACTATATATATATATATATATATATATATATATATATATATATATATATATATATATATATATATATATATATATATATATATATATATATATATATATATATATATATATATATATATATATATATATATATATAAATGTACTGTAATTTGTACTGTATTTTGTATTTTGTATTTTACTGTATTTCAAAGACTGACCTTTGTAGTTTATCTTTGTAGTTTATCTTTGTGGACAAAGATAAACTTCAGTAAGTTACAAAGATAAACTTTGTTTATCTTTGTGGACAAAGATAAACTTCAGTAAGTTAAATCTGTAGTTTATCTTTGTAGTTTATCTGTAGTTTATCTGACCTTTGTAGACCTTTGTATTTGTACTGTATTTTGTATTTTGTATTTTATATATATATATATATATATATATATATATATATATATATATATATATATATATATATATATATATATATATATATATATATATATATATATATATATATATATATATATATATATATATATATATATATAAAATACAGTACATTTGAAAAATCATATGATGAATTATTAGTAAATTAAATGACCAGACAGGAATGTCTGTTTTAGGATAATCCAGCAAAATATTAGTGAATAAAAGTACTTAATTCAAGTCGTCATAAATCCAACATTGCAAGTCTGTCCTGCTTATTGATTCTGCAAAATTCTCCACAATAGCCCAATACATCCAAAGACGCACCTAATTCGTTCTGTTACAGTTGGAAATTTGAAAAAAAGTAATTTTGTTATTACAGTTTCTGGCTATATGATAAATGGTGTAATTTTGCTGGGTTGTTTTTATAATTAAAAAAAGAAAACATGCCTTTCAAACCCGCTGGCAGGTTCATGGGGTTCAGAGGGTTAAAGGGATAAATTCACCACCACATAAACAATTTGAAACAATCCCAGAGGGATTTGCCCGTCTCATGTTATATATTGCCTTCACCATAATCACACATATGTCTGGTTGACTCTCTGTTACAGTGTCCTGCTGCGTCCATGGTCTCCAGAAGACAAAAATCACAGTCTGTCCAGACCGCAGTCACAGGTTGGTTTCTGTTGTTTTCTTAAACCAGACAAATTCTCTCTTCATTCCTTTAGTAAGTGCTGCTTTTGAAGCTTAGCTTGTTTAGTCATCAACTGTCCGCCCCTTGGTATCGTATAGGTTTGGGACCTTGGAAGAGTACAATATACTGAACAAATACATGCACATTTTTAGATAAATGTTGAATGTCCTCCAAGTCAATCTGCCATACATCTGTAGCTGCAGTTCACTTGGTCAGTACAGCTGAAGGTTGTTGCACTCTCGTCTGGAGATCTGTATTCATTTCCACTGCACTGGTGCAGTCTGCAAGAATAACATGTCTGAATTCTTAGCCTTTCCTCTTGAATTGTTACTCTCCGATGCCAGAGAAGATGCCCAACAAAAGATTTGTGAGCTCAAGTGTACTGTATGTGTGGACTTAACAGTAAAGGCCGGGCACAGAGAGGGTTTGACATTTTTATTACAGGGAGTGGATAAACTACAAAGGTCAGTCTTTGAAATGATCTGACATTAAGCTGAACAACAGTCTGGAGCTGTTTCATTCAGAGCCTGCTCCAAGGGGAAAAATAATAATACTTTCCGTCAAAACAATGGCCTGAAGCTTTATTTGTCTGAATGGATCACTAGCAGTAAAATATGAGAAGTGGTCAAATACAGACTTGGGGTTATCATGAGACGGCATCTAAACTATGCGGTGCTTATTTACCATTCCAACAACAAAGCCAAGAAGGGGGGGAACTCTGCGTCTGGAAAGACTTCAGTAAGTTAAAGAGGGAACATGTTGTGGGAAAGTTCATCATGAGTTATTTCAGCTATGCCTACATGCTCAGTCCCAAGCATGGGTCCCACTGATAGAACATGTGAGGTGACAGAGAAGGAAAACACATGCAAGACCTTCTGTAATGGCACAAGGAATTCCAGCCATTTTTATACCACTGGACATTACATAAAGTTGGATAAATATGCAAAGGTTTGAACTTAAAAACATTCAAGCGTTCCTTCTAAGAGGCCGCTTGCTGAGAAAGTTAATTTTGAAATTTCTCTTTGAGTTTGGGATTCTTTGTTGTTTACATGTTAAATGGAATTCAGGTGCACATGTCGCTCACAGCGGTGTCCCCCCGTCCCCCCCCCCCCCCCTCCCCCCCCTCTGAGACTGGTGGCTTACGTCAGAGTAGTTTTGATCTCTTTCACACTGGGAGAAAGATGAACCAGTCTAGCCATGATGTAATTGCCGTCCAAGTGGTGCCTTTGAGAATGCCGTCATTGCTTTATCTGAACATTTTTAACTGGTCTTTATCAAACTAAAATGCTTCTGTCAGTCATGATCACCATTAAATCGTGTCCCAGCAAAACATAGTCTTTAGGAATGCACAGCAGAGTCACTCCTAATAACTAATTTGATGTGACTGGAAAGCCACATGGCATGTGGTCTCCTTCCAAGTTGTTTTAGGACGGGGAGGGTTTGCAGGATGTCTTTGTGTGCGGACATGAATCGGCTCTCTGACTGGCTCGCTGTTTCGGCAGATTAGACTGAAATGAATGTGATATATGATGTTCATTTGGACGGCGACACCTAAGGTAGACTGACGACAATAACGTCCTTACACTTGGAATTGCAATTGCGTTACTGTGCCATAAATCGCCTTGACTGAAAGGTAATTATTATATATATACACCATTTGAAATTCCAGTTTTGAATTTTGGAGCTTTTAAAGGGGCACTACACCAATATTACACATGTCGATCAGTATACTTGTCACAAACAGTACTACTCAGCCTGTGAAAACAGTTGTATAGTATTCTGTGTGGCTCTGTAGGGAGCTTTTTTGAAGTCTGTCATCGGGCTTAAGCCTGCAAACTCAACAGAAGTCTATGTTACAAACTTGGGGGTTGAGTTTAATAAACATGAGCAGGCAAAGAGGCTTCAACAAAGGAGTTGAGTTGCATTATAGGATTCATTGTTTTTGGAGCTGGACCCAAAGTAGGAACTTATAGGCCAGGATACCTCAGCTTCTGTTGCTTCAATTTTGACCTTTACTATGAGGCCGACAGCCATTATGCATTATGTTTTCAGGTTACAACATCAGGGCGGTAATTCAGTGCTTCAGTGCAGCTAGAAAAAAAGCGTTTTAGAAAGTCTCTGTTTGAACTGCAGAAATGAGCATGAATAGTTCAGGTGCTCAACTCAGCTTACTGATATTTTATTTTAGGTTTATCGGTGGATTATTTCTCACTGAAGGCATTTTAAGCCTCTGCTGCATACAGATGCTGATGTTTTCAACATCAATTTAAAACCACGTTTAAAAAAAAATCCACTGTGGAGTTGTAGAGGCCGCGGCAGCAAGCCATGGTGGAGCAGACTTCCGTATTGGCCGACCAAAAAACACATTAGAAGCTGTGTTGTGGCTGAGGGCTCCATCTGTGAGTCCTTAAGAATGAACGCTCTCCTGTCATAGCCGTCTATCCGTGACGGCCTCGCATGTTTGTGGTATTTATGGAGTTGCCCGTTCTCCCATTCTGCTTACCATTTTTAAATTGACCATTTTATCTCATTTTCCTGATGTTGGAATCCGTATCGTCTTGGATCCTCTGGGAGACATTACATTCCTTCTATCTCCCTCTTCTCCAATATCAACTTGGCCTTTTTTGGCTTTTTTCTTTTAAACTGTTCCTTCAGTATGTTTGAATTAATATCAAACTACATTATTTGAGAAGACTGCAATTTGGGGTTGTTAACCACTGCTTTGTCCACCCTTTCCTACTTCTTCTGGTCTTAAAGCTGCTTTGGATTGCTTGCTCTGCCGTCTGTGCCTGACAGCCTCAGTGTTTACCATCATCCAGCCTAGTGGATGAGATTTTTGGGTTTTGGCTGACCCCCATCCTCCAAGGGATGTCTACCCTGGTTTTAAAGTGGTGACGAGCCGCTCGCCGCAGTGCTGTGATTAGTGAGTGGAGTTCTTTCAGAGCTTCTCGTGGGGAAATGGCTGGGAAGAGGTCTGCCATGAGTACATGGTGCATTATGCTGCTTGGGCTGGCAGGAACACGGCAGCCCAGTGAGCGCCAAGATGTGGAGCCTCCATGACAAGGCCCTCTGTCCTGCCTGAGAGGTGCAGAGTGCTGCTGTATCAGGTGATCAGCCTCTCAGAAAAAGCTCCTAAAAGGCTTTTCCACCCTTGTTTTGGCTCCCTGAGTGGGGAGAGTGGGATGCGCAACAGAATCCATCATTTTCCAGGGTGTTGGATGTCCTGAGAAAAAGCCCATGTACAATAGTGGCTGTGATGGCAGAAGCTGTGGAAGGCTGGTGCTGCTCTTTCCCTCGCGTCACAAGGCCTGTCGTTGTGTGATGGGAGCTGGAAGAGACGGGGTTTGGGGTGGACACCAGGAAACCTGATGACATTCCCAAACTGTACTTAAGCCATCATACCATCCTGCTCAAATGCAGCAATCTGGACTCATCATGGAGTCCAGACTGTCTTCATATTGTCACACATGCTCTGTGTGTTGCTAATAAGATTATAATTGCTCGGTTAAAAATGATCTCTGCACTTCATGTCTTTCACATACAAAAGCACTTGACTTGAATGCGCTTCATTGAAGAATTTTGGCTATATCTCCATATTTTACATGACCATGTGTAGTGTCTGTGGATTAATTTCGATTCTTGTTTGTGGTTGGTGCGTCCAATGTTTGTATTTGTCATTACCTTTTTAAACTTGGCTGTAAAATAATTTCCCCCCGGGGCAAGAATGTCTGTATTGACCTTTACAGTTCCCATACTGTAGACAATTGGCCACTTGAATGACTGTTTTTCAGGAAATGTATACAGTGCATATTGTTAAAGAGCTCTAAAGGGTAGTTTGTTGAATAAGCAAAGGGGCCTTTTAATCAAAAGGCTTGTTACAGGAAGCATTCATCCATCTTACCCTGACCTTTGACCACCTTAAGAGGAAATGCAAAGAAAACGGAGATATATAATGCATTGTTATAGACGTGTGTTGGAAGCCCTTGTAGGAATAAGGTAGTTCATTCCATTTTTGATTCTAAAGTGCCATTGATGCACATTATTAGTTGTAACTTGTAGTTCTGTGTGGTCATGCCATGATGGGACTGGACTTTAATATCTACTAGCTCACAAAAACAGCAAGGGCATCCTAGATTCCTGCAAGCCGGGCATGAGATTGTATCTGAAGTAGCCGCCACCGTCATGATTCAGAGCATCTGTTTATATCATCAAGGAATGACCACAACGGGATCTCTGTTGCGATTAGCAGAGCCAAGACCAAACTGCTTTTCATGAGACATGACCCGTCGCTGGGCGATTAGGACCAGGCTCCATGTCTGGGTTTGCAGTTGCTGCACTTTGAGGTTCCTGAGGGTTGCCTTAGTGGGCTGCCTGATCCTGTGCTGGCATCGGGTGGTTTCTTTATAAATATCACTCCTAGTGTAGGATGGCCAGCTCCTGCAGGGTGACACCCGTGCAGACCAAACGTTTTCCTCTTTATGCTAAATTGGGAGGAGTGACCTTGGCTGTGTGACATGTCACCAATCTCTTTATCCAGAGAGGGCAGGGTAAGTGTCCTTCCACACATCCTCCATCCCATACATTACTTTGTCCACTATTCTCCGTGCAGCCTGCATGCCAGCGGCTGGCTTTGTCCTGCTCTATTCTGGAGGTTGTGGTGGACTGGAGTGCAAAGCTGCGGTCATCCCTTTGGAGCAGAAATAAAGACTTGGCATGTAGGAATATAACTAAGTTTATGTTTTTAAATTAAGTCAAAATGTAAAAATGTTATAACGCACGCACTGTTTGTTAAGAATTTAATTTATTAGAACGTTTTTATCTTCAGGACTGGAGACTGGAGATAAATGCACCTCACCTGTTGACTGGCTTCTCCTCCAGCCTTAAATACAGATGTGCATTTCGCCTCTTTGAGGATGATTGCTTGGAATGATGTACCATTCCATGTCTGACATGAGTCGGGCTGTTGTTTGGTTTGGCAGGCCGGTGCTGTGCCAAGCCAGTGTCAGGGGAGCGGCGCTGGCCGTGGTCACAGTAGAGCGATGTTTTCTTCTTCTTCCCCTCTGCACAGTGAGCTCTGTGACTGGACAGTGCGAGGCCTTTTCACATGGACTCGTAGCCGTTAAGCTTGGGGTCCATTGTGGCCACTGCACGGGCGGCATGCCTCTCCTCAACCCCACTAATTGATCAGCTCGCCCTGTTTTTCTTTCCCCTGGAGTGGAAAAGCAAACTGGGGCACTTTTGATTCCCTGAGCTTTTTCAGGCCCGTGTGCACTCATGGGGGACTCTAAACCCTGCAAGTTTTATGGGGAAATGTTGGCCGGGAGAGATGGACCTTTTTACTAGTTTGTGCCATTTACGAAGGTGGTTAAACGGTATGTCAACATTCCAAAAGTTGTCACGGAAACGACATGTATAACTGCCCGTCAGTGTGTTCATGCCAGTAAAAATAGACATGTCAGCAAACTGTATATCCCCTTTGTTATACACAGGACAACACCTACATTTTAGGGGAATGGCTTCTATCGCTGCATGTTGGTCATAAATCATAGTTGTTAAGCTGGTAAAATGACACTGAAGAATAATTCTGCTACACTGAGATAAATGCATGTATTGCTGACATTTTAGATTGATGTTTTAGCCATTCACTGAAATTCCTGTTGAAATGAGTACTAGGCTGCACTCCATCATTGCATTATAAGTCCTAGCACTATGTTACACAGTAGAATTACTGTACTTCTGAAACCAGAGTGAGACATACCAGGTGGTTTCTGTCTAATTACTGCAGTTGTCATGCCGTCAGACTCATTAACCATTAGAGCTCAATCACCTTTTATGGAGGGATTGTCACTGACGTCCTGTTTTAAAAGTGGCGTCGTATCTTGACCTCCTAACTTATGACTGTTTTGATCAGCACACCTCTCAGCTTCTTTTGAATGTTGCAAACCTTTTTGCTTAATATTTAACTGAGAAGAAGCATCCTGGTGACTATAAATGAAAAGTACAGCAATTTCAGTCCAACCCTAATGAACTCCAGATGTCTAATGAGCTTGATATGCTGCTCCGGTTGGAGC